>NC_053131.1:26620443-27220443 GCF_010015445.1 Perca fluviatilis | reverse complement strand
CAATATAACCAGTACAGAAGTTTTAGCAGTAAAAATATACAAAAGTAAAAGTACTCTTTCTGTGGTAAAATGTCTCCTCTTACTAATATATTGTTATATATGACTTAATTGATTTGTTAACACTAGCCTAATGCGTAAACGTATAAGAACCATTTTACTGTTGCTATTGTTACTGCTGCTCGAAGCGGAGCTAGTTTTAACGGTTTTCTTCACAGTTGGCTAGTTTAGTCCAGGGGCTCCCAACCAAGGGCTCAGACCTCTCCAAAGGGTCACAAGATGTATGAACGTGATGATGGCCTTCTTTATCAACACAGAGACTTCAACGGTCCGTGTAACGCTTATCAGTTCAATTTTCTAAGCACAAACGGACATTTGGAAAAACAGAAAAATGGGTTCAAATATCCAATTTTTATTTATTTTTTTCCACCTTGACAAATTAAAAAATTTGATCTTTAACCTGTTTTTCCAATTTTCTGAGGATCAGAAATTGAGAAAATTACAAAATTGCGTCTGAGTTCCAATTATTCAATACTGCAATGGTATTCTCTTCCTCTACTTTGCGGAATATGCAGGTCATTAACTGCATATGGGCCAAAAAAAAAAAAAAAACTGATAAACTTTGGGGTCAGAGGTGCTTGCAACTGATGGTTTTGAGTGGGGGGCGGGGCGTAGCTAGGCGGAACGAGGGCGAATACCATTGCAGTATTGAAAAATTGGAGCCCATATGCAATTTTGTAATTTTCTAAATTTCTGATCCTCTGAATAAAAAGAGAAAATTGGAAAAACAGTTTAAAGATCACATTTTTTTATTTAATATAAATTTAATTTAAAAAAAAATAAAAAATTGGATATTGGAACCCATTTTTCTGTTTTTCCTTTTGTGCTTAGAAAATCGAATCACTGACCTTCAACACTGGCATATCTTCATATACAAGGCTATTTTAGGTCTACTTCCATCCTACCTTCTGACCTATATCAGTGTAAATAGTACCGGGACTTGCAATCTTCGTTCCCAGGATCTTTTCCTTCGGTCTGTTCCAAAGGTTAGAACTGAACTGGGGGAAATGGCGTTTAAGTTAGTTTCTCCCTCTACATGGAACAAGTTACAGAAATCCATGAAACTTAATCAGCTGGTCTCATTGGTCGCTTTTAAAGGCAGTGACACACCAACCCGATAACCGGCCGTCGGACAGTCTGGCGAGGTCAGTGACTTGAGTCTGTTCAGTGTGTTCCGTGTCGTCGTCCACACGAGGACCTGTTGTCCTTCATTTTGGCCGACCTGACTTGTTGCGTCGGAGGGCGGGCAGTCGGAGTCCATGACCAATCTGATTGGAGGAGTGCTAACCCGGAAATGACGAGCGGGATGAGCGGGACTAAGCCTCTCAAAATCTGACAAAAATCTTTTAAACTGACCTTTTGTCGATCTGAAATGAAGACCGATACAGCAACTGTGTGGCCTTTTTCTCACTTAAAATGTTTTCAGAAACACGTTTCGGTGAACTATCTTCGTAAAATATGAGATCGTATTCCGAACAAGCCGTCATTATCCCCGATTGAAAAATCCGGGAGCATCTAGACTCACGTGACGCATTCGTCCAATTGGCTGCCAGTTTTAAGTTTTTGGGCGACACTACTATTTTTTTAATTGGTTTGTCCTTGCAATCCTGTTTTTGTTTCTCTGTACACTGATTTCTCCTAGCCTGGCTCCGCCCTCCTACGTACTTCTGCTCAATTTTCATTTCCCTTCAGTACTCCGTCTGGGTTTGCGGTATAGTCTAGTCTAGTTTTCTCCGACCAAATATTTGGCGGTCCAATCAGCGAACAGAGGGAGTGGCTGAGTACGACGACGTTGAGGTTGTGACGTGCACTATTTTGAGTTATAGTTCCGTAATAGCGGGGGAGAAAGATGCGGTCCGTTGTGGCAGCGCTGCCGAATATCCAGAAGTTAAAGCCCGAGCAAGAACAATCTTTGCTGAGTTTTGTTGGTGGCCATGATGTTGTGCCCCCCCACAGGGTTCAGGAACAGTTTGATTTTCCAGCTCGCTCCGTTAGTGGTGAATGAGTTGGCTAAGGCTAGCAATGCTAAGCCGATAGTTGTTGTTGTCTCCCTTCTTGTTCGCCTGGTCCTACCAGACAGTACGTAGGAGGGCAGAGCCAGGCAACTAGAGTGACTCTGGGCAGATCCAAAAGTTTTAAACTTCAGCAGAGTACCCGCCTTCAAGGAAGTTAACACTTGTCAATGGAGAGTGGCCAAACTCTCTGTACTAATGAAATGTACCAGAGTCTGGTAGGAGCAGGCTAGATTTCTCCTGCAGATGAGGGCAACACACAACAGTTTACTGTGTCATAGCCACCTCCTTTTAGGTATAAATCAACTTGATTAGATGTTCCTAAACCGACCAATGACCATACCAGGCATATGTTTTCTATATCCAGTATTTAGCTAATTTGCACAAAGCCAACAGCGCTTATTTGTGATGCAACTGCAAATCCACCGTTGTTTATTGATGAAGGAGGAACTAGAACAGGTCACATCTTCCAGATATTATTATCCAATCACTTCATCAGAAGAGTTGCCAGAGCTTTTTTTTTATGTTTTATCAAAGAATTCAGGAACTTTGAGATCCAAGGAAAGGGAATGAGAAGAGAGAGTCCTTAAACTCAATCCCGCCATGCAGACGGGTGTGTTGGAAACAGGAGCCCAAGGGTGTAATAACCTATACACCTAAATCTGATATGACAATCCATTTGGGTGTTGTAGCAAGGGGGCGGGGGTGGTGAGGGGGGAAGCAGACCTCTTGACAGTCTGACTCCTCACTGTCAGCTTGGGTTGTCTGGTTCGTATTTCCCACTGTGTCTCGGCATTAGACGCACGGCAGATAAAAATATCCACAATAGCAGACAGGCAGACCCTCGTGGAGTTGTGTTTCGGTTTTTCCTTTCCTTTCATTCTCAAAAACTGCAGCTCAGCTAACTTTGCCCCAAAGTCTGGAGTTACAGCGAGGGGACTGCGGCCCAGGAGAAGAAACTTAACTTGCTTTAAGGACAGTCCTTGAGAGTTTGACTGCGACTAGTATTTCCTTCCAGTGTTTTCTCACATTCTCTTTTTGCAGTCTCAAGCTTGAGCTTCAATATCTTGATCAATATGACGACCGTTAAGATTAGTTTAAATGGTGCCCAACTAGCCTGCATATTTCAGCTACATTGTGGACATGGATGAATGTTGAAATTAAAGATCTTCTCCAGTCTGTTTTATGTTTTTTCCCTCAAAAAGAAAGTTCTATTAGCCTATTAAAACTTCACCCATTCTCAGTGTAAGTTGCATATTGTACTAGCCTAGAAATCTAGACTCACCCTAGAGGCAGCAAATGTAATTTGCAGCCATGGGGGTCTAGCAACTCTCCGTTTGCTTGCGAGCTAGAAAAAAACCAAACTCTGGCCGGGCCAATCACATCGTGTATAGAGTCGGTGGGCGGGCTTATGGCTGCTGCTGCTGGGAACAGCGGTCTTTCGAATCGGCTTTGGCCGCGACTCTGGAAGACTTGGAGTTGAGCTTTTTTCTTTGAGAAAAGAACAAAGAACGGCACTGAAATCATTCTTAAAAAAGGAAGATGTGATTGTAGTTTTGCCGACCTGATACGGTAAAAGTTTAATCTATCGACTAGCTCTGCTACCTTCTTGGTTGTAGCGCTATCCTATTGCGTGCAGAGAGAATTTGAAAGACACCCGTTTATCCCGCCCCTCAGATTGAGCCCTGTCAGTGGTGAGTTCCCAGACCCAACATCTGGATGTGGGTCTGGCTTGTCAGGCTAATATTGTACCACAACTGGCCTCCAAATTAGTTGTGATGTCGTTGAACCTCGATTTAACTCAAGCTCCGAAAAACCTTCCCACTTCAACCGATGAATGTGAAAACAGCCTTCTATTGTCAAACGAAGAGTACAGTATGGGAGAAAGAGTTGATTTGTGCTTGCTTGATCACCGACCAAGAAATATTTGCTGAGGAGAGAAAAGCACTTGCAGCACTAAGCTTCATCAAAATATTAAAAGTAATTGTTGCCAATGGTCAGCCTCAACATATCTTTAAAAAAAAAACCAATGTGTCCTCTTACTTCACCATCAACTTTTTGATTTAAAGTCTTAAAAACCTGATTTCCAGTCATATACATTAACTTTGATGGTTCATTATTAAATCATGAATATTTAAAGTTTTGGGGGAAAAAAAACACATCAACCCTTAAAGTTACCCTGGGGGGTTTTTGCCCACTTGTAGCACTATGGAGCATTTTGTTTTTAATGTACACACGCAAGAAGGAACATGTGCATACGCACGCAGGTAATGTCATACACATTTCCTCCAGTGGTTTCACATTATTTCACTGATTGACAGGTGGTAATGTACCAAAAAATGCCGCAATGGATCAGCAAAAGGCAGGGAAGAAGAAGACTGCTAGCAATCTAAACATGGATGCAAACCATGCAGGTTTTTAAATATTATAATAGAATATATTACACACATTGCATTTTGGTGGGTAATATGGAGTTTAAACAAAAGTATTATAGAGGAAGATTGACAGCTCTATTATACACACATCCCATATAGAGGACCATCTGCTGTGCTTCAGGCTTTTTGGAATTGTGAGAATCAAGTCCTGAGAATTGGAATAAACTGTTGGGCGACTTTCTAAACACATGATCATAATCTATAAAGGTATCTGCTCTGCACACTCATTGCATAAAGTGCAGGCACATTCATTAATTCTTTCAATATTTGGGGGGGGAGGCAGACAGAGGATCAATATGCCACCACACTTCTGTGGTCCTACATTTGCATGCATTAATTCCAGCCCCTGGATACAGCGACTAAAGTTCCTGAATTCCTGCGCTGCAGTTGGGGAGCAGAAGGCGTGGTGACCTGTTCACAACCCTTTAAAATGACAGCAGCCCATTTCTCTCTTCCTGCTCCCTCTCTCCCTCTCTGTACTATCTCTCGTTTTCCACACCATCCTTGCCCCACCCCTTTGCGGGAGGGCGGTTGTGATTGATTGATGTATGCTGGTGTGGATAGTGACATAAATATTAATCATCTACCACCCTCAGGCCACTGGCTTAACCAGGCTCCCCAAGAGGAGAGCAGCTTCTTAATTTTTAGTTTTCTGTTCATCGGGCGATGCTTCTGCATTCATCAGTGCGCCAGGCTCGTCCTTATTTTCCAATTGAGTAACAATTTAGACATAAATAAATAAACCCCATAAGCTGCGATGACAGACAGCCCTGCATAATGCCAGCTGTATTTTTTGAGAGAGCCAGCGTGAGTTTTTTTTTTTAGGAAGGAACACAAGCTTCAGGGTATGTGTGTTTTTTTTGTTTTTTTCTCTCCTTGCACCAGAACACTGAATCACCAGTGTATTTCTTCTGTCATCTTCTCTCGCTTTCTCATTTCTGTGTGGCCTCTCTTCCCTCCATCTCTCTCCGTTCCCTCCCTCTCTTCATGCTTTATCTCTCACATCCACTCTCTCCGTCTCGGGTTCCTCCACCTCCCCCTGTGGTGCAGGGGTGGGTCATAGAGGGTGGAGGTGGGGTGGTGAGGCCGGTGTCTGGGCATCGAGCGGAGGGGGGCGTGGTCGCCTGTCTGCCTCGGAGCCCCTAATGAGAGCGTGATTCATGGCACAAGGGGCTCCCATAGGGACAGGATTAGAGGTGCTCTGTCTAACCGCTCCCCAGAGAGTGTAAAAAGATATTTAATCTGCTCACCACGCAGGCAGCTACCTCTGGGCTCTCTTCCCCCCCCCCCGCCCCCCCCGTCTTCAAACGCAAAAGAAATATACAGTCCTACAGCAAAACGGATCAATTATATTCCTGTAATTCTTTCTACCATGCAAAAATTCAGTTGAACTATCCTAATGCAAAAACCTTTTTTAAAGCTGCTATAATCAATATTTTGATATTAACAATGGCTCATTCATAGTGACAAACCCACAGAGACTTACCACCCCACCATGCTAGAGCGCGGATCGGGCCACATTTTTCTGGTTGAGCCCGGCCCGTGTCCGACAGAGCAGTAACCGAACGCGGCCCGAGCCCGACGGGCATTAAGATATTTATGTCCGAGCCCAACACAGTTTTTTGTTTTTCTTATACTAATGACACATGTACGTTTTGTTTGTGTGGAAAGCTTTTATTAAGCAACTGTAGGAAGTCATTCGCAAATGTCAACAGTTGAGCGCATCGTTCGGTTGCCTGGTTTTCAGAACGATGGACAAAAGAGCCATACTTTGGAAGTAATATGTTAGCCAACATTATTTCACTTCAACTATTTGAACCACATAGTTTCAACTATGCATGCAGGGTGTTTTCAAGCTGTTACTGGTTCTTAAACATTGCTCGTTAAAACCGGTTAAAGCAGTGGGAGCAGGTGTAAGTGCAGTAATCAGGCTCTTTACAACAGATGGCAGCACGGCGTAGGACAGCAGTTCTCAGACTTATTACTCAAAGCATCTGATTCCTATGCAAGGTCAGAGGTCCAGAACGATTGACAATAAGAAAAAAACATTTAATTTGATAACATTTAAGCAACATATATTGAATTGAGTTCTCTGTTTACCTGGTCAACTTTTGTACCAATACCGGTACCCAACGGTACCTTTTTTGGTAGCCTACTGTCTCTCTCTGTAATACCAAAACAATCATTTCAGTTGTAAAAATAAGTCCATCTGGACGGATCACGGATCAAATACGGTCCGCGTAACACCACTACTGTATTTTCAACGTCACTAACAATTTATTGATCAAAAAAAAAAATTATTTCAAATGAGAAAATGTTACACTACATAACGTTGTCTATTCATAACCCAAGCTATGGGCTGGGTCCGAAATTGACTTGCCGTTTGGACCTTGGTCCAGACTTCGACAAGCCCTTGTGTAGGGTTAGATGTTAGAAACATAAATGCCACATGCTTCCCGCTTTTTAAAACTCCTTTGCTGCTTAGAAAGATTGGACTATATACTGCATTGTAGCATTTTGTAAACACAGGGACGAACTTAGCATTCAGTTTGCTTGCCAGTAAAGCATGTCCGCTTTTATTGTGGAGGACTTTTTCTTACAGAGCTAACGGACCATGTGTCCATATTACCGTTGAATAAAGGATAAAGTTTTTAATGTTTATCTATTTGTATTTTAATCTACTGATGGTGTTTCTTTGCAGGGGCTTTGTCAACGACAACAGGAACAACCTTCAGCTGAGGGGACTGATCGTACTGTTGTTGTCGAAAGCCGCAGGGCCGAGCCACACATCCTCCGATCTTCTGTCTCAGGGCATGGTCAGCGGCATCTATCCTAGGTAAATAAACTGGAGTTATTGACGTTCAGGATAACTGTTTGCATTATTTTACCTTGGTTTGAGTCACAAGATGGCAAGTCGGTTGCAGCTTTGCCCATTACTAACTAGATCCATCCAATGTCCGTCAAAGCATCGACCTGTGGCGGCTGGCCAATAGGGGGCGCTAAGGCGCCGGCCCACCTCTCCCCACATCCTATTAACTAAATTACTTGAAATATTCCTATTCTTTTTAAATGAGCAAGTAAAATATCAGTGTCGTAGTCAAGACCACCTAAACCAAGACCAAGTCATCACCAAGACCAGAGTGTATTGAGACCGAGACTTTGAGGGTTTGAGACCAAGTCAAGACCAAGACCAACACATGGCGAGACCGAATCAAGACCAAGACCAGATTTGTGTTAGACAGCCAAAGATTATTCTCCTGTCTCCCGCATTCACTTTCTTGGGAGTGCGTGTAAAGGGGGCAGGGAGAGTGGGGTTTACGTAAACAAATTTCAAATTAAATATAAGTCATTAGTTGCATTTGCAAGTTTTTATTTGTTGGGCTTTTCCGCCTTTATTTGACAGGTGAGAAAGGAGAGAGATAGAGAGAGGGGGGGAAGACGTGCAGGAAATCGTCACAGGTCGGATTCGAGCCTTGGACCTCTGTGTCGAGGCATAAACCTCTCAGTATATGTGCGCCTGCTCTACCCACTGAGCCAGCCCGCCCACGGCATTTGCAAGTTGCATAGGCATAAATCAGACAATGCACAGGCATTTTGGCGAAATCCCTGCACTTGTGTTCTTGACCGGTCTTGAAATAAAATCCTGAAATAAAATCCAGAGTAAAAATGCGGTCAATTCCGAGACGATGCCGAGACCTTCAAAAAGTGGTCTTGAGACCAAGACCAATCTCGAGTACTACAACACTGATACATATTATGTAATCAGTGAGTAAAGGGGCACTCACATTCACTCACATGCAAGCGTGGCCGTCCCGGCTACCAAAACAAAGAACAGAGTAACTCGGATTACAACACACACAGAGGCCATGTGACTTAAAAGGTCTAAATTTATGGGGGGAAAGTAAATTTTTAAGCCACATTTCTTTCACACTTCCCCTTACTTTAGTCTGACACCATAACAAACTGTAGTATATAAAAAAGGTAATTATTATAAAGAATTTGCACTAATTGAAGTACCTTAACTAAGCACATTTCATTATAACAAATACAGCTCAGCAAATAGCTCAGCCCTCCCCCCTCCAGCTGCCACTGGCAACCGCCATCCAGTAAGCTGTTCTTCTGGCTTTGTTTTTGGTTTGTTGATGTTTCTCACACTTCCTGACATCTGGTATACTCCCTGAACACTGCCTGTTTGACTTTACAGCTCTGGATGGTGTAAGTATCAACATCAGCAGGATGCACTGATGAATCTTCCTCCTATGCAGGAAATTCCCTAATGCCTGGCTAACTGTGAAACATGTAATTGGTTGCTATTGCATTTATAAAAAAAAAAAAAAAAAAAAAAAAAAAACATTGCATAAAAACACTATACCCTTGAGGATGTTCTCAAATGTTAAAAAAAGAAGGTGTCTACCAACCTTAATCACAGTCGTAGACCATCTTAGGAATCATGGCCATATCATACCATAGCTAGTTTCCACCAAGCAAGTTCTTTGGTTCAATGCATTAAAACTAAGCCATGGTTCATTTCTGTAACCACACACTAGCATACATTTTTCTGGCTTCCACGTATTTTCATTCTCATGTATGTAATGCTTGGGAGAAAACATTGGGCAGTAAACATGTGTACCATTGCATTGTAGAGCCATAAATGTGCATGGCTAGCAGACCACGAAAGGCGATGCCACTTTAGTCCCTGTTACATGGCTGCTGAAGGATAAATAGTGAAATAAAATCCTTGTGTCAGGTAATTCTATCTTGTCCTCTGTGGTTATTGTCCATATCAATTCCTGTAAATGAAGCACATCATCTTGCGAATATGATGGAATGTGGGGGCAATATAACCACAGTTACAAGATGGAATGGGTTTTTGTATTTGGTTATATTTAGGTTAAGGTTAATTTAATTTAAATTTCATTTTATTTTTTTCAAAAAGTCCTTTCAGTAGCTCTATTTGACCACCCTGCAGTTGCTGTTTTTTATTCACTGCTATATTAATTGTAATGAGATGTATTAGGCTGAAAAACGTCCAAAAAATCTTTTTTAATGCGAACTTACTAAACCGAGCAACCATCATTCAGCAACATCACAATAGCAGTTTCACCTAATAAATGTTTGCATGTAAAAGAACATTTCTCAATTGTTGCTAACAATAGAATCTAAACTACATCAGCCTGAAAGTATTATCTTTATTGGGGCTGCATGAATATGTATGTATTTATGTTTTTAGCCGTGATAGTGGCATGGCTCAAGGGATGGCGGCGTGGTCGGTCGGTCGGTCGGTCGGTCCGTCCACCATCTTTGTTCAGATGGAAATAGCTTGACAACTTTTGGACGGATTGCCATTAAATTTGAGGATAAATCCATTTACACTGCAGTCACAAACAACCGAGTCTCTTGCCGTTCCTTGAATTTAAGATAAGATATTTATTTATTTATTAATCTTTACTAATCTTTATTAATCCCACACTGGGGAAATTCACTTGTTACAGCAACTCAAAAGAAAAATTCACACATTCGAATAACACAAATACTCATTAAATAGACATAGGAAAAAATATACAAAATGTATTATAAGAAATAGAAAAAGTTATAATAATAGTAATATTTACACTATACATAACACATAACACCCTTATATAAACAGTGTGTGTGTGTGTGTGTATATATATATATATATAAATAAAATAATTCTTTGTGTAAATCACCCTTCTTCTTCACCCTCTAATGTGTGTATTCTTCCGGTTTAGCGCCAGCCGCATGATAGAAACGCTCACTCACTGTGAATTCTCCGGACAGTGAGCTGCTCTAGTCACACGTGGGCTCAATCAGTCCAGTCCAACAGATTCAGACATTTGCATTCTCACAAAACGGGTAATGTCTAGATACCTTCAGGGTTGTAGTGCATGTGTGAAAGGGACTCTACTCATCACACACCAAAGCACAAACATGCGACAGGAGATAAACTAATGACTTAAGTTGTTCCCTGACTTTTCTGTAGATTTCAGATTCTGACACCACCCTCTGGCTAATTGTTACATTTACTTCACTGCAACTCCAAAAAACTATTTTTGGTTGTCAACCTTTATCTATCAGACAGTTTAGAGTTCTTAACAGTGAGCATTACAGCCTCACAGAGTGGCTAGCATGGCTGTAGACTCTTGAGTTTTGTTATAACATAAATGATAGAAAATTGCTTTATGAAATTTCTGGCAAAGATGTAACAAACTACAGCATATATATAATTATTTATACATATTTAAATGCCGTTGAATGAGCGTTAAATATGGTATTAATGTACTCCTGGTAAAATGCTTAAGGTAGCACCCCAAGGTCTCTTCTCTGGCTTTCTCACACACATTGACTACCAGCATGCAGCTCAGAACAGGGATGTGGGTGTGTTCCAAGTGGTTTCCAGAAGTGACTGCTGTGTTTGGCATGCCTGTGCGCTGGGTGCCTGAAAGGCTTCTTTCTTACTGCTAGCTGGCACAAGGCACATGTGTGTAGTGGAGCCGTGTCTGTGCAGAAACATCCTAATATTAGAACTAATTGGAATAACCCGGGCACCATGGAAGCACTCGAGTCCGGTCCTTTTCAGGCTGTGTGGCCGAGCCGTGTCAGCAGGTTGTGTCTCTCTCTACAGGAAGAGTTATTACACACTCACCTCATGTCACAACCTGGCACTGGCATCACTGTGACACTGGATCACAATCCAACATGCAGCATTCCCTCACTCATGTCTGATAGATAGTCCACACACACACACACACACACACACACACACAAAAAAAAAAAAAAACACACACACACACACACACACACACACACACACACACACACACAGCATGACTTGATCACCTCATTTGCACTGTCTTGCTCTCTCTTTCTCTCCCCCCACCTCTCCTGGGCTCATTAGCACCTCTGATGGAAGAGATGGAGGGATGGAGGGAGTCAGGGTGGGGCGGGTTTGAGGGGGGGTGATTGAAACCTCTGGGGGATGGTCTCCTCCCTCCTGACAGGCAGCATTTGTAAAACATTTCCCACTCTGCTGCCTGACACTGATGATTCACCAAAGTATCACCATGATAGATAGATAGATAGATAGATAGATAGATAGATAGATAGATAGATAGATAGATTGATTGATTGATTGATTGATTGATTGATTGATTGATTCTCACAGATGGTCAACTTTTACCCATCACACCTCTTACCCATCACACCTTTTAATTTCTTGTGACAAATGAAAGCCATGCCACTGAACACATCACGCAGCCCGTCTGATGGACAGGCCACCTCTTTAAATCACGCACAGGGACCCACTCACATCTGCAAAGCTGTATTTGATGGCGAGGCAGACTGCAGAGGGAGGAAAATGGAAGAGAACAGTCAGGACAAGGGGCGTGGCGAGGGGCGTTACACCTCAGCAAGATGGCATCGGTTGCTATGCAACTGGGCACCAAAGCTATTTATACACCGGCCCCCTTGTCCCCCTTTTCCCTCCCAAAGCTCAACTGCTACTGATCAGGACTGCTAGATTGGAGGCACAGTTTTGGGATGTGCATGCACTAGGGTCCAGCTGTTTTGGGATTTTGGTGGCAGGTACTTTGTGCCATTGTTCAATACTTTAAAAATCAAAAATTCAAAGTAATTCCAAGGGGTTTTGTGTGTACTTAATTACTTCATTACTGTTAGGGTGTGTTCCTTGTGTTGTCTTCCTGTCAACCTTCAACGTTTTTGATGCCTTTTTCCAACATTTTAAATTGTTACATTTTTATTCTACACATTTTCAGCACTTATTTCTACGTCCCATATTTTCTGATATAAAACCAAAATTGAAAACGGGTCAATTTGACCCGAAGTCAACACAAAGGGTTAAATATATAAACTGCTAGACAATATAAAATTGTCTCAAATGAGAGATTTTGCCATACTATGTTTATCCTACCACAGCTATCCTTTGTCATTTTGGTGGATTCACCAAAACCAGGCATTCCCATCTGGTTCTTTTATATTGTATCCATTGTTAGTCAAATTAGATGAAGCTATGTAAATGCTCCTGTTTAACTCTTCAGACCTGCACTAACCGTGTTTTCCAACTTGATCGATCATCACAATGGCGTGTTGATGTGAAGCCAAAAGCATGAGCAGATGACAGCTTTATCACAGTTGTATTTATTTATTTTTGGTTACTGGCTCAAGTTAAACAACCAAGTACACCGCCACCGTAAGGCTGAACTTGGCTTGGGAAAACACATGAAATACTATTTTTATGACCTGAAATCTGCCACAGCTCTTTATCCTCTTCCACCTGTCGTAACAACGAGTTCTCCTATTGAAACCTGTCGAGCGTAGCCATCACTCCGAGGCACCTTGAGAACATGCGACTGTCAATCTGTAAATGTCCTCTTATTTAAACCCTGAACTTATTAACTCTCATTTGGGGCTGTGTTGTTGCTCTGCGTCACCGAGCTGAGAAACCAACCAGACAATGGATGTGATTGAGAGGTGAAATGGATGACATTATTGAATTTTAATCACATCTTTTTCACGCCGACGTCGAACACGGCAATTACCTGGCTACAAGACGCGTGTGTATGTGCGAGGGTGTGTGTGTATAGGAAGGGGTTGGAGCACAAGGCAGACGACTGGCTCATCAGGTTCTCAGCAGCTGAAAGAAGGTCGTAAGTGGCTATCAGCGCACCCAACCCTGTCTGGATGGATCCCTCCTGTCGCAGCGTGGCGAGCTCCTTCCATATGGAGAGGAGTCTAATTATCCCTCACCAATGACTGAATCAACATTTGATTATATCCTCCCTAAGGCTGCTCTGAAAGGCGCTATTCAAAGACCACTTTTATGTCTTTTCTCTCATAATCAACAAAGGCTCTTATTTGCTAATGATGAGTTTAATTTCTTCTTTTTTTAACACAACCCCCAAGCCACTGTGCAGTCAGATTTCTGACATATGTGCTGGTTTGTGCCCTACTTGCTGATTTTGACTTGAAATGATTTAAAACCAAATTGTAGTTGTAGAGATATCTCATGTTTTTAAATTTTTTTTATTTATTCTTTTAAGTTGTCCAGTAAGTACATGTTTAGATGGCAGTTGAATGAACTGTGATGATCCGGTGAACAGTCGTCGTTTGGAGCAGTGTTGTATATTCTAGTCAAATAAAAAGACTCCACAATCTGAATATTGCAGTTTTATTGACTAAATAGATGTTTTTCCCTGTTTGCCACAAGGATGAAATGAAACCCACAAATCCTTTTGTTTTGATTGATTCCTTTGTGGTCAGCGCACCTGTACGTGATGCTGTGAATGAGTTTTCAAACCTGTCAAACCTGCATATTTCACCAGCGCAAAGACAATGAAAAGGTTTCTGTCAAAAAGCTCTCTAACTGTCAAGCCTCTGGAACGCCTCTCTTAAAAGCTGTTGACAAAAAAAGCTGAGATTTTTAAATGTATTCTTTTTGTGTGTGTGTTTCATAGTCAGCGGCACTTAGCAGAAATCACTGAGTTGATCCACACGGCGTTCCTGGTGCACCGCGGGATAGTTGATCTGAAGGGGTGGACGGATTCAGATGGCCCGCTGAAGGACATGGAGTTTGGGAATAAGATGGCTGTCCTGAGTGGCGACTTCCTGCTAGCAAATGCCTGTACTGGACTTGCTCAACTAAATAACACTAAGGTACCCTGTCTGTCAGTAACAAACTGTTGCCCTGTGAAATATCTGACCTGACACCAGTGATATTTATAAGAAACGCTGCTGTCTTATTTGAGCTCCTAGCAGTCCTTACCGCTCCACATATCAGTGTCGGTCTTCATCTCGACATCTTCTCTCTCGCTCATATCACATCCAAACTCAACATCTCACACCTGCAATGGTTATGTATTGCTGTGTTCCCACAGGTCATGGAATTTATTGAATATTATTGATTTTTGAGATGTACTGTATGTATGTTCCTCCTTTTTCCACAGCGGAGTAGCTACCTGCAGTGCAAATGTCCTATTCATCCATTTAGTAGAACCTTTTTCCACAGCGGAGTACCTGCAGTGCAAATGTCCTATTCATCCATTTAGTAGAACATTAGGTGGTAATCTTCAATAGCTTTTATCTTAATTTTTTATTTTGTTTAAATCACTGGTGCTGGGATATGCATCGGTGTGATGTTTTTACACTGCACTTGCCAGAAATCCTTTTTCCTTCTAACAGTGTAGCCTGGTGATTCACAGTTTTTCACACTATCGTCATGGCTGAGCCGGCTAAAAAGAAGCAGAAAGCTAGGAAAGCATTGTCGGAGGAGCAGAGAAAGAGGAAACGGCAGACTGACCGAGCGAGGAGTCAGACACAAGTAAATATAGGAGCTGCCAAATATGAAATGGCCAAAACTTTTTTTTTTTTTAAACAATGTGAACAAATGAAAGTACTAGCACTATGGAGTATTGTTTTTATAAGTGAGTGTCAGGTTTGTTTGTATTGTGTCAACTCATGGGAAGGCGTATAAACAGCACGCCACTTTCAAGGATATTTTGTGTGTCCTGTCAACGCGTTTTAACCTTTTGCATGTCATTTAACTTGTCAGTTTAAACATGTGGTTAACAATGTGAATTCAAACAAAACTTTGTTTAGGCAAAAAGAACTACTTGATTGGAGGGGGTGCTAGTGATCAACAAATAAAAATGTACTGTAATTTAAAATGTACTTTTTAGAGCTCCTGCGGAATCCTTACTAATTTTAAGATAATTTTTTGGGCTTTTCCACCTTTTTTAATGGATAGGAAATATTTAGGTGAAAAAAAAAAAAAAAAAAAAAAAAAAAAAAAAAAACCCACCATTAATTAAAACCCTTTTCCCCCACTTTTTTTAATTTTTTATTTTTTTTTTTCTTCCCCCTCCACCCCCACCCAACCCCCCCAATTTACATATTTAAATGACATTTACATTTTAAATAAAACACATGTAAAACGGTCAAAACGAATCATTAATACGTGTAATTAAAGGTACGTAAAATCGATGTGGATGGCGTCAAATCTTAAAAAAAATTGACTGTCTGTCCAACGTAAGGCCCAACACTTCGCGAAGAGTTCAGCTAACGCCGATCAAGCTCCGCCCGTACCCACGGAAAACTCAACCATGGACACCAAATCGACCAAAGCGATATCCTCTCCTCCATAAGGAAAGACATATCATCTGTAATAAGAGAAGAGCTGTAGAGCGCTTTAGAGGATGATTTTGAAACATTAAGAAGGAAGTAAAGGTAGTGAAAACTGAAATTTCTAACAATACAATCACAGTTCACACAGACATTGCTAATGTCAGCGTGGTCGGACGAGGTAGTATTGGTACAAACTACTGTAACAGACCTCAAGAAACAATAGAGGATTTCAAAGACTGTTTGAGCACATGGAGGTAGAGTGCGGATCGGGCCGCATTTTGCTGTCCGAGCCCGGCCTGCGACCGACAGAGCAGTAACAGAGTCCGACAGGCATTAAGATATTCATGTCCGAGCCCGACACAGTTAAAATCAGTTTTTTTATTTCAATTTTTTTCATTTGTAGGAAGGCATTCGGAAATGTCAACAGATGAGCGGGTCGGCGCACACGGCCGCAACAAGCGCACGTTAACACAGGCGCTCACCTACATAATAAGCTTTTTTAAATTTAAAATGTTCAATGCCTTAACATCATTTTCTATTTCCGTCGGGCTCGGTTCGGGTATCCATCCTCTACATGGAGGGGAGGATAATGAGAGGTAACTTTCGGATCAGGGGGTCTCCTTAACAAAGTTTTCCAGGTGGACAAAGGCTCCATTCACACTGCAAGTCTTAATGCTTAATTCAGATTTTTTTTTTTGCTCAGATCCCAATTTTTTGTTTGGCTGTTCACATTGCCTTTTAAAATGTGGTCTATATCAGATTCCAGTGTGAACTGTTTGCGGTTTCAAACTGACCCGCATGCGCAAATGAACAATAACAATGACATCAGACGCAGCACGCTGTTGCACTAAAGTTCGGGAGGTTATGGAGGAAGTAAGCGCTTTCGCTTTTATTTCAAAATGTTTGTGTAATGGCAGCCGTAACATTAATGAGCAGGTGCTGAGGAGGAGAAGAATGACAAGAAAGAGAGCTTGATCCTTCCAGTTTTGATTGAATTGAAGTATCTCCCCATGCACTAATTAGGTCTAACACCTCCCTCTCCCTCCATTGACTTGCTCCATCACTGTTCTCCATTTTGTAGGCCTAGTCAAGTTTTTAATTTTACGGTAATGTACTGTGTCTAAGGCTAACTCCCGCCGGCGCATAATTGTGACAAATGTCGATGTAGATTGACATAAAAGTCGCATCAAGTCCGCCTTGGTTGTTCACACTGCGGCCGCATTGAAAAAAATCAGACCTGATTCAGGACCACATATGGATGAGGTCTAAGTCTGAATTGAAAAAATCAGATCTGGGCCAGAGTGTTCACACTACTTCTAAAGAAGTCTGACCTGGTCACTTGACCCCCCAAAAAATCTGATTTGGGCCACTTTTGCCTGCAGCCTGAACGTAGCCAAAGATGTAAAGGATCGAGCGCTCTCACCGTAGCCTGACACACACAACAGCGGGACGTAAGCCTTGTGTAATCATTGCAAAATTACACAATGTTGAACATCGTAAAGGAAAGCCTGTGACCATGACAGTCAACTCATCTACAACAGTTATCTAATTGCCACATTCCCGGACTGCACAGCCAACGTCATTAAAGCCAGAGGGGGCCTTCACGGACGCCAGGAAGCTGGTATGAGGAAGACTGGGAGTCCGTTACAGAATACTCTTCCCTGCTAGATTCCGTACTACCCACAACGAGGTGAAGGAGTTTGTGGACGCTACCAAAGCCATGCACTATGTAAAGAAAAAGGTCATCCCAACAACTGAGTCTGAGAATTGACTGAAGGTATCCTTCTTTTACATGGGAAGGGACACATGGATACTGTATGTCTATATAAAAACCATATTGATAACTTTCTAAAGGTTGGTTCATATGCACAATCGGAGTAGGCTATTTCTTAGTTGTTCTGTTTGTTATAAACCCAAGCAAAGCCGAGCACTTTCAAAGACGGTTTGTTCTGTACAGCTGCCTGTTCTGACCTACACCCTAGGAGGACCTTGTCCAAAAGGACTGACTGTCCACTAATGCCGGCTGGGTTCATGGTTTATTTAACATTATGTTCAGTTCTCTCTGTGTAGATCACACTGTTCCCCAAGGATCTGATTTGTAAAAATAAGAGCAACAGGGAAATAAATGTTTTCCCTCTATCCCAATACAATTTTTTTTGGGTAAATTAATCTTATTTGTACATCTTATTTATATAATACTTTTTTATATAGTCTTTTCTTTTTCTTTTTTGTTTAGATATCCCCACTTCCCCTACATTATCCACCCTTATTTACTGCAAATACTTAGGTGGACTTTTTTTTTTACCCAAAAAAAAAACACAGATCACATTTTAAGTTTACTGCTCCTAGCTACCACAGGTTCCATGTCAACTGACCCATCAGCGGGATGTATAGATCTCTCACTACTGATTAGTCAGGGCAACAAAAGAACGTAATAACCTCCCTCCCAACACGAAATCAGCAAATATGAGCACCATCTTTTTTCTAATCCTTGTTTTTTTTTCTTATGAAATGCTTTTAGTTTAGGTCTCTAAAAATGATTAAAATCAAGTTTTCATTAAGCTGCCTGCAACCTGCGTTTAGGGATAACAACTCAAGTAGACGTTGCTTGGCTAGGGTCAGAGGTCAGAAACCTGTGGAGACCAATGGTGTAAAGTGGCACTGTGAGGTCTTTTCTTTGGATGTCATGTTATGGTACGTGGAATTTCTGTTCGGTAGGTTTGCTTTTCTGTTCAGCCATTGTGATTATCATTCTAATACTCGGTATCCAGGTCATGTTTAGTGTGGTTCACACCGGCAATATAAACATACTGATCTCATAAAGTGCCGTATGTATGACAAGCCAATTCGTATGCCATTTTGGTGTGTTATCTAGACGCATAATCGCTTTTTAGCCTGTTTATCAACGCCGTTCGGCCGCCATTGACCTACATTACGTGTGAATTTTCGCCGTAGCGAGTAGTATGAAGGGATGTAAATCCGCGGAGGGTGGTTGGTTGGATGGGTAAAACGCAGGACTTTCACACAGGAGAGCCTGTTTTTTTTTTTTTTTTTGTTCTTGCGATAGTACGGCACGTTCTCGCGATACCACGCAACGTGGCGCCGCAACGTGGTGTGCATGTTTACATCCGCTGTATACAGCGTAGACATACGCGTGGATAGCTGAAATTGGTACAGATAACACACCATTTGGCTTTAGGAAAGTGGCGTGTATGTTTACGCAAAGTCATGATGTCATGTTGATATAAAACACATCACTCCTCCAGAAAACCTCTCAGACATGGGGCTTCACAACAGCATTATGGTAAAGAGTGTGGTCAGGAGACACCATGGGAATCCTCCTTATTGAGTTTTCAGTTTTGGACGTTTGTGTGTGTGTGTGTGTGTGTGTGTGTGTGTGTTGTGTGTGTGTTGTGTGTGTGTGTGTGTGTGTGTGTGTGTGTGTGTGTGTGTGTGTGTGTGTGTGTGTGTGTTGTGTGTGTGTGTGTGTGTGTGTGTGTGTGTGTGTGTGTGTGTGTGTGTGTGTGATGGTGGTCTTGTAAGTGCACCACAGATCATATCTGCCACGTAGCCTGGTAACCTCTCGCTGACAGATGCTGTCACCACGCTGCTTTGTCAGAATGCGGTTGCCTGAGCAGATCAAAATAACCCCCACATGCCATCAGCCGGACCAGCCCTTATCGCTTTCTCTGCCGTTCTTATTCAGCACACACAGGTCTGGGTTTATGTCTCGGCAAAGAGACGCCCTCCCAAAATGTGATGTAAGCGGTATCCATGGTGCTTTTTGTACGGGAAACACAGCAGGAGCTAAAGGAACCAACATTTCCTTTTTATAAATGAAAGATAGTTTTAAAGGTGTGACATTTCCTTTACAGTGCTAATTGGCTTTCATTAGGAGTATAATCACTGCAACAGTACTGTGAGAGATAATTGTCACTCTGTGCCTCAGCTACAAATTACAGTAATGGAATTGATGTTTGCGTGGAAGATGGAAGAAAAACTCACTAAGATATGATGATGATGATGATGATGATGATTTAATCACATTAAGTGAGCATTCACCAAGCAAGTTGGCATCGGTTGAATTGAAGTTTTGGAGCATCTGTCCCCTTTTTAGTGTGGTTCATTGTCAAGGTGAGAGCAATGAACTTGGGTGGCACCAAATGACCACATGATGCTTGAAAGTTTTTGTCCAAACAAACGTGCAGTGCTGTTTATAAGGAGTGTGACTGTAATCTGAAACAACCACAAGAAATGTTGCCACAGTGGAAGATTTTTTTAAGGATAATAAGGAGATGGACATCTGATAGCCAGCAGTTACTCGTGTTTGAAAAGGTTAGCAAAACAAAATGAACCGAGGGCAAACCACAGTATGCGCTGTTGCTCATATTCAGCTGTGTTTTTGTAAAGCTGTTCTTCTTCGCTGTGAACTTTATGAACAGGGGGAAATTAGATCACCGCAAACTGGTCTTAAAAGTCCTATGAGCTAAAGTTACAGGAATGGGATTTGTTTTGACATTCTGACATCCTGTTCACTTCCCCTTTCTATTTGTTAGTTCGTGTTGAGTTCTGGCCATGATTTGTAATTGAACCGAAACAAAATAAGTGTCTTCATTTCTTCTTAGTCGTGGATGAAAGAAAACAATCTGTAGATGTGGTTGTTACCTCGAGAAACATGAAAGGCTTGAAATTAGGATGTCGAAAAGGTTCACACAGCATCATCCACCTTTTGTCTATCTGCAGAAATTGAGGAGACTAATGGTGTGTTCCAGTTGAACAGTTAAACCCAGTCGGAAACGTCAACTGGAATGCCCCGTGAAGTTGGATTTCCCACTCAGAAAGTCAGGGGGGAATCTCAACAACCTCAACATCACAACCCAACATGGCTGATCCGAGCATTAACAGTAGTGAAAGCCGTATGAATCTACTGTTTTTAGCACTTTTTAGCATTTAGCATTTTTTTTTTTGTCTCATTAAATCAGTCGTACACACAGTACTGTCCATCTTCTATTTGTGGACATGTTGCTACATTGTTTGTACACTCAAAATGCCACAAAATGGCTAGAGTCCCCTCCACCCCGTTTTTCCGACTTTGATCTGGAACACGGTCAACTCGGTGTGAAGTCATTCCCAGTTCTGTGCTCTGACGTCTAAGGTAAATGGAACAAAGCATAACTCTCTATTATTTGCACATTCATTGGAGAGATCATACATACTGCAACCAGCATGGGAATTAAGACTACACTCTGCTGAGAGCTACAGTATCAAGCTGTTTGTTAAATGGGTACAACTGATTTTTTTTTTTTTTTTTTAAAGAATGGGCAAAATTAAAACCACAGCGGCCGAGATATCCTGACTTCTAGACCTAATCTTCACATTCATAGACATTGAGACACGTTCCGATGAGTCCGTGAGGGCTTAGGGCTGTCCCGCTGTCAAATCGTCAAGTGCTTTGGGGCTCTCTCGCAGACATTTCGAGCCCTTTCTGGACACTTCGTAAATCCGCAATTCGGCAGACTTTGGCTGAGGGAATTGCTCGCAAATCTAAGTGTCGTGGTCGCCCAGGTAGTTCAGTTGGTAGAGCGGGCGCCCATATATAGAGGGTTTACTCCTCGACGCAGCGGGCCCGGGTAAAACACAGGACTTTGACCCAGGAGAGCCGGGATCGCATCCTGCGTGTGGCGTTTTTCAACAGTTTTATTGTTTTCCTAAGCGTTTTTTTGTTGTTTTTATGTGGTACTAAAGCCTTTCCTAATGTTCTTTTCTTTTTTTTTAACACGTGTGACGTTCTCGCGATAACACCCAACATGGCGACGCCACGTGTAAAGTGCTGTCCCATTCCCTGTTTGTACCATTTTTGATCCCTTGCAGCATCTCACTCTCAACCACTTACCAGGTGATGTCAGATCCGTCCTTGAGGGTTCAGGGTCTAGACCTGAGGGTGGAGATTGGGATTGGGCCCTAGTCTTTAGTATTGGGTCAAGTTCAACAAACACTGTATCCTACATTTCCCATGATGCAACTGGAAATCATCTTTCCTTAGACCCTCATTTCGAACCCCACACTTCCCAATAGCCCAGATTACGTCGTCAGGGTTTTTTCTCTCAAAGCCACAGAAGAGCATTATTCAACTGTATCCATCTTTTTTTCACAGGCTGACCAGCACTCCTCGTCTGCTAATTGTCTGGTATTAATAACTCTGTCTGGTATGAAAAACCCACTGTCTGCTGAACAGATTCCCTCTTTTCTTGCAGCGTGTGTGGTGACCGTCCCTCATCTTTTTAATACACAGAGTGATAGATGAGTACTTCCTGCAGCTTTCAAAGTTTTTCTAATAAACCAGCTTTTTTTTTTCTTTTAAGGCAGTGAGGGCGATGGAGATTATGTGTCGTGGCCTTGAGAGGAAACCTATGCCGCTACTTGTATAAACTGTAAAGTAATCTCACCGTGGGGCTCCGGTTTCTCCCCCCCCCTCGCAGACCTGTCGGCAAAACATGATCTGGCTGGATTTGGGAATGGAGTAAGGGGGAGGCAGGGGGAGAGCTTATCTGATACTTTCCAAAAAAAGACCCCCCACTGGCCCCCACTTCCCAAGGCAGGCAGAGACACCACATCTGGTAATACTGTAGGCACATTGTCCTTCCAGGTCTGTGGGTGAAGCTCGGGTTTCCTCAATATTTTCCCCCGGTGGATTCAGTTACCCAAAGGGCACTGCGAGGCTGACGGAACAGCCAGCGTCACCAGACTTTTCTGATGAACCAAGGATGTCTGGGATGAGCTGAAGGAGCTCTAAATTTAACCTCATTCATCTGAACTGTACGCGTGTGGCCTCCACTCCTCTGTTCACGCTGTTCTGTGGCTGTGAATGAAGGACGAACGGATCAACTTCAGATTCTTACTCATTCATTAGATCCAGACTTTGAATAATCATCATTTAAAAAAAAAAGATGCCGCCTCTCATCTGGTGGTTGATAAGGGGGCGGTAGTGTTTCTGCGAGCTTAAATGTAGTCATGCATGCCCCCTGCAAGAGGAAATGGGCAACTGCAGTCTTAAACAAACTTAGACCTCGACCAGGCAATCCTTTTTTTTCTTTCTTTCTTTCTTTCTTTTTTTAGTTGTTGCCCCTTTTTTTTTTAAAATTTTAAGGTAGAAAGTTGAAATCTCTAATATCAGTTTCCCAAAAGCAGCACGCTTTTCCTTGTACAGTACATTGATCGACTTGTACTGGAAATAGTCTGTAGGTGGTTCTTTCTCATTCTCCAGTTTTCAGTTTAGCTTGAATCTTTCTGGCCCTCTTCTGCTGAAAACCACCAATGTATACTGTAGAGAAACTTTCAACAGATTAATCATACAAATTTGCACTGCTCAAAGACACAAAGTGAAATACATCTTCACGTAATTTGTGGAGAAAAAGCCGAGCAAAGCTCCAAAGTCAGATCGTCGCTCCAAAACCTTGTTAACCCCTGTGCTCTCTGGACACAGTCTTATTTGGTCTCACCATCTGCCTTTTAGCTCCATTTCAGGCCCTCAGACTGGACCGACACCTGATCTGTCGCTATCGACTGGACCTCTCTATAAATACAAAGTGTAATGAATGAAGGGGTCGGGATCTGCTTTATGAAATCAACAGGAGCTCCCCTATGGCCTAATAATGAGCAGCTGCGTTTGCAGCAGTTCACCTGGTTTCCAACCCTCATCTCACCTCTTGATTTCTTTCCCCAAACCAGCTGTTCAGATGAGAGCGCTTCAATCGGGGGAAATTGGGGTTTTTAATTGCAAAATGTCACGGATGAACGAAGTGGCGCGTCAGTTTGGATCGACCTCATTTACATCTACATTTCAGGAGTTTAATTGATGCGGTTAGCCCGAGTGATTTATAATGAGAGAGTAGGTTATCGGTTCAGTGCCCGAGTCCAAGGACACTTCAGCAGGACACGTGGCTGTTGATGGACATGTTGACTGTTGTGCAGATCAAACCCATTATTCAGCTTTGTCTTACAGAGAACAGAGGATGGTGTGTAAGTGTATTGCATTTTGCTTAAAGATTAATATTTTAACCCAAATGTCTCATATTTTTGTTGGACAGGTTGTTGAACTGATCTCGAGTGCCATCGGTGATGTGGTTCAAGGGATCTACAGTGAGAACCACAATAATATTGAGGTAAAGCATCTATTCCAAGTGTTTGTGTAAGGACAAGGCATGAGACTACACCAGTGGAAGTGAGAAGTGTGTCTTAAAATACCCTGGAGTCAATTTCAGTACAATGATACAAAATGAGTGAGTTGAGACTCAAGAACAAATTCATCTGTATAGCACATTTCATACATCATTGTATTTCAAAGTACTTTACCTCCAAATAGACAGCGCTACAAGATAAATTCAAACCACAAAAGTATAGATCTTTTTTAAAGGTGTAATTTAAAGAAAAAGGCTAGTGATATTTAATATTTTTGCCACAGTACACTCCCATAAAAAGACCAAAACCAACAATGTATTCATCCTACTACAAGTATTGTGTGTGTCTAAAGTCTGATATGTCTTCTTCCTCTGTGCCATAGAGCTCCATTGTTGCCCAAAAGCTATTTAAACACTGTTGCACTGGGTGACATATTCCTATGTTTATTTTGAGTATATCCAAATCCATCCTTCCGCCTGAAATACTCACAGGGCGCCGAATGTGGATTAATCCGCCGCTGAAAATAGTCCCCAACAAATGAACAATTTACTTCAGTTTGAGTAACATTTGCTAGTAACTACAGTGCCCAGCCGTTTAAGGAGATTACTAAGCCTTTTTAACAATACACTTTATATTTATGAGACTTTTTTTTTAAGATTTCTGTCTTCAGTAGGAACCAATGGGGTTCCACAGACAGGGTGGGGACAAAAAAATGAATTGTTGGTTTTGGTCTTTTCATGAGATTTGTTAACAATAAGACAATTATAAAAGCAGCAACCCTTTTAACAGGTAAATAATAGTGGAACTAGAGCTGGGCGATATGAAGAAAATCAAATATCAGGATATTTTTGACCAAATACATCAATAACGATATTGCGGCGACAACAGCTACAACAGTTCAGAAAATGGCATCACTTGACTGTAATGTAGCCTCTAAAACCAGGAAAACGCAACACTTGATATCCAGAATGTAAGAGAATATCGAGCCTCAGATATCGATATCGATATAATATCAATATATTGCCCAGCCCTAAGTGGAACTAATTCAAAAGCCGCAAGAAAATAGTTTGTTTGTTTTATTTCAAAGTGGCTGAGGTTGGCGTGCATTTAAATCATCAGCTGTCAGTTGTTTTCAGCTGTGTACAGCATTAAAGTTGAATACTGCTTTTTACTGTAAATGGATCTGAATCTAGGCACTACTAGCTGCACTAGTATGGGGGGAAAAAAAGACATCTTTATAAATAATTAATTAAAAAGAGAGTCTTTCTGAAACACAGACACAGTGCTGTGAGCAGGAGTTTCCCTTAATTTGACTGTGCTTTTTAGGTTCTACAGGAGTTCACAGCTAGTTAGCAGCGTTCAGAGTGATGTCACCATGCACCTCGGACAAAGTTTCAGTTCTGACCTCTTCTGTTGTCGGTTTATTCTAGAAAATCCTTGAGGATTGATTAACATTTTACCAGGGAGATTTAAGATTACTTAATCAAGTCGGTCACATATAAATAACTGAAGAACTTGTGTAAACCACTGTATTAAATCGCTGTTACTCTCTTGTACACGTCCAGTTACATACTAAAATATAAAATCACAGAGCAAGGAGGGGTTGTTTTGATTGAGGAGTTCTGATGTGCTCTGTGGGAACCTTTGAAGTTGTACAGTGGAAGTAGTGAAAGCTGAGGCCCGCGGTGTCTCTGCCTCTATTTGCTCTGCAGGAGAATAGTCTCACTGATGGCGTTGACGTGGCGGCGTGGGAGGAGCACACGTTCCTGTCCCACGGAGCACTGCTGGCCAAGAGCTGTCAAGCTGCGATGGAGCTCGCCAAACACAACAAGGAGTCCCAAAGATTGGCCTACAAGTACGGCAAGCACCTATCACTGGGCCACAAGGTAGGTCTAATCTGAGAGTCCCACACACAGCAAATAATAGTGATGTTGGTCTGTAAAGGACAAATCGATAAAGGTCAACTGCCACACTAGTGGGCTACTTTTTGAGATAATCACAGTCTTGGTTTAAGGTTGTTTTTTTTCACTCAGCTTCCTGCTATGAGTGATGGGGAACTAGAAGAACACAATATTCTGTCAAAGATTATCAGCAAAATCCGGCCAGAACGTTACATTTAAGTGTCTTATTGTTCTCCCATGAGAGACAAACATATATGTAATGTTAGTGCACCAGATAATGCAGACAAAAACATTTTTCAAGGTTCAGAGGCTGAAATCTTATTGGTGCGAGCCTAAACGTCAGTCACAGTGCTAGTGTTAGTACATCATCTCCTGCTGTGGCTCCCTGCAGCTGCCTGTTCTGCAGGCCTCAGCGGCTACAGGGAATCTCAGCATGGGAGGAAACCGAAATGAGGTCTTTGAAGGACAAGCATTATCACCAGGCTAGCTGTGTCTTCCACCAGTCTGTTCATCATGCTGCTCATTAACACGGCCACTCAGAGCGTAGGTAGGCAGAGTGCACGCTCACCTGTTGGCGTTCTCGCCACTGCGTTGGTTTAAATCTGTGCCTGGAAGTTGCAAAAGTATAATCTCAGCCTGATTGACCAATGTGCTCCGTCTTCTGTAGCTGAACTCTGACCTGCAGCCGTTTGTGAGCAGCAGTGTGGGGGAGCCGTCGTTCAGTTTGAGCGCCGCCCCCGTGGTTTTCCACCGTCAGATCGTTGGCCAGGAGGGATGGCGTCAGCAGCTGCAGCAGGTATGAACGGTCTGTGACACCACTGCAGCAGCTTTTTGGTTTGTTATTTCGGTAACCCTTTACTCGAAGGTGTCTACATAAGAGTGACATGACACTGTCATGAACCCTAACCCTAACCATAACTTGTCATGACAAAAAAACGAATGACACTTACTAAAAGAAGCGTTATGTCATAAACGTTTATGACTTGTTTATAATGTTTATGACACGTTCATGACAGTGTCATGTCACTCTTATGTAGATACCTTCAAGTAAAGTGTAACTGTTTTTCTTCCGTTTATTTTCAGTCACTGGTGGCCATCTGCGTGGAACATGGCCACCAGTGACTGAAAGACTGTGTGAACACATATCTTGGCTGAACTCATATAATCTCACAGGTAAAGTGTAATAGGCTTTCTTAAAGGATAATTCCGGCCGCAAAACGAACCTATAGTTAATAACAGATGGGTACCCACTCGATCATTCTCTGGGACATGTTTTCATGCTAATCGTGGAGCTAGCGCGGACCGCTGATTAGCTTACAACGCTAGTATTCGGGGCACAGGGAAAGTAAAAACAGATCACTATTTATACCACTGAAAAGGCTCAAAATATCACCACACTTCAACGGTAGCATAATGAGGGTCCCTAATTGTTAACCGAAGCATTGAGAACTTTGTAAGTGTACAGAAAGTTTATTAAAAAGATAATTTATAAAGAGTTCTCGTATACAGGCGGCCACCGTCTTGGGAGCTACTGTCTTTCTAAAGAAAAAGAGAGAGGCCGTAGCTCCCAAGACGGCGGCCGCCTGTAAGTACTGTTGGTTTGAATCCTTTACTCAGAACGTTGCCATGCTGGTGGCTTCATGGGTGGCAATATCTGTCTGAAACATCTCAACAACTATTTGATGGATGTCTGTGAAATTGCAGACATTTATGTTCTCCAGAGGATGAAACCTGCTTACTGTGGTAATCACCTGACTTTTCCTCTAGCACCAGCACTAGTACAATACTACTGCTTAGCTTCAGATTGGCTGGTATTCTTCTAGTGATAACCTGAGAGAAGGTTGTTTTGTTGGCATATGTGGCTCAGAAGGTAGAGCAGGTTGTCACAATCACAAAGTTGGAGGTTTGATCCCCGAAGGCCAGCACCATGGCAGCCCTGCCACCATCTGTGTATGAATGTGTGGGCAAATTGTAAAACGCTTTGTGCAGTGAGATCAAAATGTGGAAAATTAAATGAGACCTTAGAGAGTATTAAATTAAATGAGACCTTAGAGAGTGTGTAGCGAATGAATCATCAACCTCGAAACCACTTTATTTATGTATATGTATTTTTTTTTAAAGATTGCATTTCAAATATTGCATATAGACAGGAAAGGGGGGAAAAGGGAGGGGATTGGGGTTGGATTCAGCCTTCATGGGGCGCACACTCTACTGGGCAAGCCAAAGGTCACCCCATGTATTTATTTATTTGATCTGACTTGCACTCCTCTCCATTCTTAATTTATTAAAACTTTTTACCTTCTTTGTGACGTACTGTAGAGCAGGATTTATGATTTGTCATGAGTTCTTGACTTGACAAGTTCAGAAGTGAGGCTTCTATGATTTCTACTAAGAGCAGTTTAAATGTAAAGTCGGTTTACCCCAAAATGTGCTGTTTTCAAGTTATTTAGTTTCATCAAATTGTACCTTTTTAAAAAGTTGCTGATAAAAAATGTAAGGCAACATTGGAAACCTGGGCAATGTTAATGAGAATAACTCTCTCTTCTCTGCAAGGTAAAAACAAAGAGAAACCAACTGGATTACTCAAAGGTAAGTCCACTTGTTCATGTTTTCCTCTTTACATAATCTGCTTCTCAGTCCTTCCAGAAAAATGCAGAGTTTTTTTGTGAAAAAAAAATGCGATGGGATATTTATGCAATTTGATGCGATGAAAATTGCGGGAACTTGCAAAAATTGCGGTTTGATGAAAAAGAGAAAAAAAAGTGATTCCCCCAACACCC
Organism: Perca fluviatilis; assembly: GCF_010015445.1. Taxonomy (NCBI): domain Eukaryota; kingdom Metazoa; phylum Chordata; class Actinopteri; order Perciformes; family Percidae; genus Perca; species Perca fluviatilis. Next base: position 27,191,923 of record NC_053131.1, on the reverse strand, counting down.
TGCTTTTCAATGATGTTCATGTCGCGTAATTACGTCACTTCATAACGTTCCCATGGCAACAGGGGAAAATGGCTGCTCTTGTGTGAAATAAACGCAACATTTTTCAACTTTCTGCTAATATATATTTGACTTTTTTGCAACGCAAATGCAGGGATTATGAAATCATGCAAGCCCTGCATATTTTGCGCGGAAATCGACAATTTATGCGGCGAAAGTGCGGCGTATTTGAAAAAATTCAGCCCCCGCGTAAATATGCGGACTTTCGCTGATTATGCATTGAATTATGCGATCGCATAATCGCGTTTTTCTGGAGGGACTACCTTCTTCAGTGAGCTATGCACTCTGTACTTCACAATGTTAAACAAATGCTATGCTCTTACCCAGTGCAGCAACTTTAGTTGCCTTTGTGTTGCATTTTAGTAAAATAGGTCCACTTTTCATTGTTGTATCTTCATGTATTCACCTGGTTACTTATTGGCACGGCATCTTAACAGTCAGAGCCATCAAAGAGACACAGGACATCTTCTCACTGTAACCTATATCAAAGTTGAGAAGTGAGCTTCCCAATGTCAATGTGTGAGGGAAGAGGGGGGGCCGATAGGGGTGCAGAGGAGGGGTCTGATGGTGTTGTGGGGGTTATCTAGTCCCGTCTGAAACCGGAGCAGGAAGGATTAGTTACCGAGGCCTATTTGCGGAGGAGACACTGAGGCTCTGAGACAGTGGCATTGTGAGAGAATCTCCTTCAGCAGACCTGTCGAAAAGGGGACATGGGAAGAAGTTTGAAGGGAAGGAGAGATGAGGGGACACCAGGAGGAAAGCTGAGAGCAGGACAGAAGGAGGGATGAAATTTGGGGGAGAATAAAACGAAAGACCTTGGGCCCACGAGAGTTAAACTTTTTGCTTTGATTCAGCACAAAGATGGGAATGCACAATTAGAGGAACTTTGTGTACATCTCTGGTATCTACAAATTGTCTACATGATTTAGCATGTGCTTTCACCCCATTAACTCTGATGAATAACCACAAATGTTTACAGAAACTCCCATTTATGCTGTCCTTCTCTTAGTCATTCATTCCCAACTAGAAATATTTTTCACTAAGAATAAGAATATCTGACTACATGAAAGAAGTGAAGTCGACACAAGTTGCCGTTGCCTTGCAGCAGCTTCAACCCATTCACTGACACATAATGATCAGCCAGTAAGAAGAATCAGGTGAAAGTGCATGTAGAAGGAACAGGGTTGTGGAACTTATAAGGTTACCTAATATGCAAACAGAGAGAGAGGGGGGGATACGAAGAGATGAGGGATCACTGAGTTAATGCAGAACAAAACAAGGTTAACAAATAACATGGTGTGAAATGAGGGTCAAAATCTTTTCTACGTCTAAAAAAATAAAAAAATAAATAAAAAAAATAAAAAAAAGAAGAAGAAGAATATTTTCTGAATTTAAAAAGCAGCCACGTTTTTTTTTTTTTTTTTTTTAAATAAAGAAGGCCTACGGGGGTTTCTACCTCCAGAATTTATAAGATAAAACGCCCTCAGCAAGAAGATGTCTCAACACACCGGCAGAGAGGCACAAGGAGATGCCCAAATTCTGAATACTTAAGCTGTTGGATGGGGCTGATCTGACGTCTCTCTCTCTCTCTCTCTCTCTCTCTCTCTCTCTCTCTCTCTCTCTCTCTCTCTCTCTCTCTCTCTCTCTCTCTCTCTCTCTCTCATAGTCTGTCCCAGGCCTTGTAGACACTGACATGCAGACTTCCTTCAAATAATAACATAGTCTTACTACCTCGTGTGGTGCCAGGGGCAGCATGCAAATACATGATTGTGTTATACAATGGGTTTTTTTCTTTCATTAAAAGAAATGCTTTGCCTCTGTACAATCCAGTTACTTTAAAGTGCTCATATTATGCTCATTTGCAGGATCATAATTGTATTTAGAGGTTTTATCAGAATAGGTTTACATGGTTTAATAAAAAAAAAAAAAAAAAATTGTCGTACTGCACATTGCTGCAGCTCCTCTTTTCACCCTGTGTGTTGAGCTCTCTGTTTTAGCTACCGAGTGAGGCATCTCACTTCTGTACCATCTTTGTTCGGAGTCACACATGCGCAGTAGCTAGGTAAGGACTACTAGCCAGTCAGAAGCAGAGTATGAGGGCGTGCCACACTAGCAGCTAGGCGAGCATTATAACGTGTTACAAAGTGACGCACATTCGTCACGGAAGTAAAGGCTGGACTACAGTAGAGCGGTTTGGGGCAGTTTGTGAACAGTGTTTTCCAGACTGATCTCATTAAGTGGCGTATGTATGACACGCCAATTCGTATGCCATTTTGGCGTGTTATCAAGCAGTCCCTCCAGAAAAACGCGATTATGCGATCGCATAATTCAATGCATAATCAGTCAAAGTCCGCATATTGATGCGGGGGCCGCATTTTTTTCAAATACGCCGCACTTTCGCCGCATAAATTGCCGATTTCCGCGCAAAATATGCGGGGCTTGCATGATTTCATAATCCCCACATTTTCGTTGCAAAAAAGTCACATATATCTTAGCAGAAAGTTGAAAAATGTTGCGTTTACTTCACACAAGCGCATGAAGCCATGATGAAACCGCAGTTTTTGCAAGTTCACACAATTTCATCGCATAAAATTGCATAAATATCGCGCATATTCCATCGAATTTTTTAAGAAAATGTGCCGCATAATCAAGGATTTTTGCCCGCAACAATCCCAAAAAAAATCCTTTTTCTGGAAGGACTGATCAAGACACATAATTGCTTTTTTAGCGTATTTATCAATGCGGTTTGTTTTTTGTGTTACTAAAGCCTTTCCCAATATTATTTTCCTAAACCCAACCTGTGGTGTGTATGTTTACATCCGCTGTATACAGCGTGGACATACACGCGGATAGCTCAAAATGCGTACAGATAACACGCCACTTGGCTCTAGGAAAGTGGCGTGTATGTTTACCCAAAGTCATGATGCCAAGTTGTGTTTTCTGTTGGAGATGGTAGGTCCCTTTGGGGGGGACTTTGGGCTTTTTCACTTTGTAAACCTATAACATGCACAAAAAAAGATATATGACACAATAAAGGAAAGGGAAAAAGCCCAAAAAGCACAATATGAGCACTTTAACAGTACACTAACTTTCCCTGGCTCTCAACAGCTTGTCGTGTTGACAGCTGGATAGTAACAGGAGTGACACAAACGTGACAAACTAACGTGTGTTTTCATCCCTTGACAGCTCTTGGCAGCAGTGAAGTCGGAGAAAGGCGTGAGCTCGGCGGTGGACTTATGCTGTTACCATGGCAACAAGGCTGTGGAGGCCATCCAGGCTCTCCCCTCCTCCGAGGCTCGATCTGCCTTGGAGAACATCGCCTCCGCCATCACCAAATTTTGACCTGGACTCAAACACACACACACACACACACACACACACACACACACGAGTGTCTTTGTCTGCAGAGGCAACAGGACGAGAACCACTGAACAGTTGACACTTATGAGACAAATTAACTTCTTCTGAGCCAGGTGCTGGCTCACGTCTGGAGAAACCGCTGTGCTCTGTTGTGGATGACAGTGTGCGTCAGAAATGCAATGGCTATATCCATAAATGGTCATAATTAAAACAAGAATAAAGACCCATTTCTTCAGCATCATGTCATGCATTGTGTTGGCTTTAATACATACCCTTCCTCTCCTGTGTGGAGAAAATATAACGCCAAGCTGCATTTATAAAAAAATAAAAAAATAAAACCTGGCAGTTTATTTCCACCTTGCTTATCAGCAAAGGCACATACCAGGCAGGACGTAATTTAAGATGTTTTGAGGAATTGTTATTGTCATCCGGAAAATGTGCCATGAACGGCAAATGATGCACCAAGCAGCACTTGTTCTAACAACAATTTTTTTTAGAATTCCCCAGGTTCACCCTGCTCATGACTGCACACCTCTGATGATGCTGTAATCATAGCTGCTGGAGGTAGGGGGTGTCCGCCAAATTGAAGAGCAGCTCCAATCCAGTTATGAAAATGTCTCAAAGTCATGTTCTACCACATATGTACCTCTGCTGATAAGCACAGCTGCAAAAATGTCTTTTTCTAATGGAGTTTGGCGTGATATTGTCTCCACAGAGTGAGCAATAGCATGAATCAGGACTAATGTCATCTGTGTTGCCTTATTATGTCTGTCCCCATGCCTGTGTATGTGATCCATGTCATCCCAGGGGCGGGGAAAGGTCACACAGTCTCTCCTCTTGGCCCAGCCAGCGAGCGCATTGAAGCTCCGCCAAGCAGTAATTATTAATGAAGAGACCTGAGCAAATGGACAGGAAATGCAGAGCTATTGATTGGGCCGGCTGCCCTGCTCTAAGCCGTACAGGCTGGCGCCAGCCTGGTGGCCTGTGGTTTCCCAGCCTGCTGTCTGTGGAGGGGAGGGGGGGGGGCAGCCAAGGTGTGAAACCAGGCCACCGCTGGCAGCTGTCTGTCACATCTAGGCCACACCTGAAGGACAGAGAACAGGAGACAGCACAAGAAAAGAAAGAGGACTGAGGGTACCTGGCTAACAAAAAAGGATTCTGTTAAGTTCTAGAGAACAGCAGCACATGTTGGTACCACATCAAAACATTTGCATGAAGAAAGTTGGCGCAAGAAATGATCATGAGCTGAAACTGCCCTGTATGCAAGTAATGCTTAAGTATCTGACTTAACTAAAGCCGCCTACGCATGATAGGCGGCAAACCTGCTCTGCGCTGGCCGTTCCGTTGATTTCCTATGAGGAGAGCGGAGCCGCCCAACTAGGCGCTGCGCTACCCCTGGCGGCCAGGGGTGATTCCAGGATTTTTTATGTGGGGTGGTACGTGGGGGGGGGGACCAGTAATCAGTCGGGGGGGGGGGGCGAGGGGACGACATTTTATCAGAATACAGCATAGAAAATCTGCTTAGAAATATAGGAAATATTGGAAAGGATAGAACAACAATGTTATTCTGCTAAATAAAACATTGTTCATTTGACTTGTTTTCATTTTAAACAAATTGTATGTCTGAATACAATACACATTTACTATAGGCTCAGTCGGACACTTTTTTTAAAAACTAATTCCAGTGCTGGCTCCATGGTATCTGTATTTTGGATGGTCGTCATGGAAACATGAATTGCTCATGTGACAAGGGCGGGGGAAATTGGCAGAACAAGCAGCCAAGTGACAATAATCTGATCCTATGGAAATCACAATTGTCAGATTGACAGCACCCTAGTTTAATGGATTGGGGGTGGGGGGGCAATTATATTTTAAGGGGGGGGGGGGCGTTGCCACCCTGTGCCCCCATTCTAGCCCCGCCCCTGATGTGTTAGCGGCTTTAGATGGTGAACATGGTCAACATTATAGCTACTAAACATCAGCATGTTAGCAGTGCCAGTTCATACAATGGGAGTATTGTTATTATTTTAGACTTATTTTTAAGTCTTTTGTTTATATGTCAATCATAATTATCTGATCAATATCCTAATTGGTAAACTATTTGAAAACATGGGCCAGAGCATTAGGTTTTGGATGAAAAGTGGGATGTGGAAGAAACAGTGTTGGATTAGGGGGAAGGGAGGGGGGGGGGGGGGGGAAATGAAGATCTGAAGTGCAAAAGATGATGTGGAATAAATATTTTCAAAAGCAGGCTCCCGTCTGGTGCTGGCTTGTCTGTCCACTTCCTCTACTGTTTTGGTTTCCGCTGCTTGGGCTTCCTGGGTACAGAGAGGTACAGCGTGTGCCAGGGAAGGCCTCTGGCTCTTCATGAAATATTTATCCTCACCGTGAGGAGACATGAGGAAAGTTACATGGACCAAACAAGGAAGGAGGCTGGGGCACTGCCAGAATGACAAATATAGTTACTAAACTTTTTTTTTTCTCCAAGAGATGAGGTCTGGTCTAAGCAATAAACTGTTGCATAGACGCTCCCAGTAGAAATCAACCGGGCTCTGCAGAAGAGGATTTGATGTGCTGAGGTTTTTTTTTTTTTATTGTTTTCGACTCTAAAAGGAAAACACAGTTCTTCAAGCTAAATGTTTAATGTGGAGCAGAAAGTTTAGCCCTTTCTCTTCCCTGGCAACATTGCTACTGCCAGCATTAATCTTTTTGATATCTCCTGCGAAGCCCAAATAAAGAGCAGAGTGAGGAAGGGGAGAGAGGTCTGTTAGCTTTATGTCCCGCGCAGCAGAAACCTGACTCTGTGTTTGCTTACAGTTTCCAGTTTTGAAAGTCTTGGGTATCGTGAAAGCAAGAGTTGGCAAGACTATAAGTTTACACGCAAAACGTGGGTAACAGCGGCCCTAGTGTGCCCGGCCCAGACGATGAGTGGTGTAATTACAGCAGGGTCCAGTGGAGAGAGTCGGTCAGCAGCACAGATTCCATTACACACTCACACACGCAAACATAGCTGTGGATGCTGGGGACAGAACCACTGTCAGCCTGGGAGTTTGACAGAAAAGATGTAGTGTTCTTGGAACTGGCAAAGAAAATCGTAAATTAGGTTCAGCTAATGCCAAACATTCAACACAGTTTTTTTTTTTTTTTTCTGTGTGGTGATATTCTGTATTCTACCGTTTCTTCTCAGCAGTTTATGCGGTAACACTTTACTTGAAGGCAGGCCAGCTGACAGTCTTGCCTGGGCGCCCGGGACGAGATAAGCTTAGATGGGCCCCCGCCCAAATCTCTCCTTTTTCCTTGCTTTCCTCTCCCTTGCTCTTCCTCTCCTGTTCCTCTCCTCTCCTGTTCATCTCCTGTACCTCTCCTCTGCTCTTCCTCTCCTGGTCCTCTCCTCTCCTCTTCCTCTCCTGCTCCTCTCCTATGCTCTTCCTCTCCTATGCTCTTCCTCTCCTCTGCCTCTCCCTTCCTCTCCTCCTCACATCTCTCACTGAAATTAATGTGATCAGTCTCTGATCCATCCTGCTCAGACTCTCCCGACAGGGCAGTGGGCCCCTCCCATCTCTCTCTCTCTTCTCTCTCTCTCACGGTAGCCTGACTCTGTCCCTCCGTTGCCAGGCAGGCCCCTCCCGCATCACTCTCTCTGTCACCTGACAGCAGCTGGATCTCTCTCCTCTCTGTCTCATCCTCTCTGATGGAGCTACCAAACTCAACTCTTTCTGTAAAGAGAACGTGTTGTCTCAGGCCTTTTATACAAGCTAATGGGCGTTAACATGAGAGCTGGCCTGTTAGCTTACTATATGGCTCAAACGTTGGCTGCCCTGTTTCTTACCTTGCTCGTTGACAGTTCCAGCTTCACCGTCACCACCTTTTTAAAAAATTAAAAACTCAAGGCCTCTATTTTCTTCTCTTCCTTCCTTTTCTGGCAACGGACTTGTGCTGACGACATTTTGAGCATACTGAACTTCAAATCTACTGAAACAACATCATTTTGATACCATTTTGTGTTGGGGTTGGGGGTTCTTGACCACTATTTCAAGGACAATTAGGAAGAAAACAAATAAAAGTTTTTATGTAACTCAAATATACATATTTTTTCCACAAATAGGCCTATTTAAAAAGTTTTCAATTATTCCATAATTTAATGGGGCCCAGTTCTGGCCCCAGTTCTGGCCCTACTGTGGGCCCGGACAACAGACCGTTTGTCCCTATCGGGGCGTGCTTGAAGGTATCTACATAAGAGTGACATGACACTGTCATGACACATGAACCCTAACCATAACCATAACCATAACTCTAACCATAACCATAACTTGTCATGACAAAAACCGAATGACACTTACTAAAAGAAGCGTTATGTCATAAACGTTTATGACTTGTTTATAATGTTTATGACACGTTCATGACAGTGTCATGTCACTCTTATGTAGACACCTTCAAGTAAAGTGTAACCGTTTATTCTTGCCAGGGTTAAAAAAAAAAAAAAACAGCATTTATACCATCGGGGGATTCTGCAACTTTCTGCTGAATTATCGATCAATAACATTATTTTGATCAGGTTGACTAAAAAAGCACCGACAACTCTTGCCATTTAAAATGTAGCCTTTAAAATAAAAAATGTCATCATATACTCTCAAAATGGTACCACTTTCAAAGGATTCATTAAAAACCTTATTGATGTTTAATAAATAATTTTAAAATGTTTTATAGATCATTTATAAGAACACCTCTTGTGTTGCCAAGTTGGAAAATAAAAATACTTACACCTTTGAACTGAATGGATTATTGTTAAGTGTTGTTATTATTATTATAAAAAACTTTCTAAATGACCTATAAACATTCACAACTGCAAACCTGATGACTTATTAGAAAGTAAGAAACTCATGACACTTTAATAATACTTAAAGATACATAAGTAAATTCAAACTGATTAATTAAGCCTTTGTATTATTTACTAACCAATATTAAAACTATTAGTTGCTATGTATAAATGCTCTATAAAGTGTTTATTCAAAGATGGTACAAAATAAAATTTAAGCATAAATAGCTTCAAAAATAATAAATACATTTCTTTGTAGGTTTTGAACTGTGTATGACATGACCAGTGCTTGCTTGATAATCTTAGCCCTGCTATGATATATTTATTTATTTTCATATACGTAGATTCACCCTGCTCATTTTTGTGCACTTGCTGCTGGATTTAGTGGGTGTTTGCTAAATTAAAGAGCAGCTCCAAACCAGTTGTGAAACCGAGTAGGCTTATGTACCTTCACTGATAAGAACAGCAGTAAAACAAACTTTTTTTAAATGTAGTTTGGCCCGATATTCTCTCTACCGAGGGAGAAATGGCTTGAAACAGTCATAATGCCATCTCTTGTTGCCAAGAAACTCACTTTAAAAAGAAACATGATTGTGTTTCAATAAATAAAAATCAAATCATATTTCTAAAATGTTTCAAAGTAATCACATTTGTTTGTAGGTTTTACGGTTTAAAGCGGGCTGATTAGCTTTGCATTGCTACTTTTCAGTTCCACACTTGTATGAACATCAAATTACCACAGAGACAGAAAGGTCAGAGTCTCATATATAGCCCATGACTGTGATTATCTGTCAGTGTTGGTGAGCTAATGTTTGGCCATGGTGTTTTCCTGCCTCCCTAGTGCATGCTGGCCCATGCAGCCCCTGTTACCCTATTAGGAATAAGCCAGTTATGTAAAATGACTGAGTTGAATCTGACCGTAGAGTGATATTTGAACCTCCATTTGTCTTCTTCTGAATGGCCTATCTGTAAACACCTGCTAATATCATCATATAGCTAACGGTGATGGATGAAAATCACTCTCCTGCGATGGGAACAGTATGGCTGATTGGCCTCCTCGACACAGACGAGCATATTGGCCAAAAATGACACTTTAACGAGCTCTTCCCGGTGTTAAGTGCTGCACGCCGGCCCCTCGTTGCAAGCCGTCGCCTGGCTGACCCTGGGCCGTACTTCCCCCTGCACAGGGCCCTGCTCGCTTCATTGGCTGACAGATCAGAGTGCCATGCAAACAGCTCATTAGTCGAATAATGAGAACCACACCGGCCACACGTTGTCTTGTTATATCATCTCTGTGTCGACATACTTGTGGCTGGGGACAGAACATTGGGTGCTAGTGTGTGCATGAAATGGTCAATGATTAAGATAGAATTACGGCACTGAGAGGTCTTCTGTTCATCTCTCGCTGGCTAAAAACCTCTGTTCACCAGAGGAAACCAGTTTACCAGCTCAAGTAACCGGCTCTGCTTAATGGCAAATTAAAATGACCCCCTACTATATGGTATAGCTCCATATGATTGCCTTCTCTTATTCATCATTTCATTTTTTTTTTCACTTTCAGCTGCCACCAGCTCCAAGTTGACATATTTCACAGCAAAGCATTTTTTAAAGTTTTGACTCCACAATCTTTGAACTTCATGTCATATGATACCGTGATTATGGATGCACAGACTGTCAGCTGTAATTTGAGGATAGTTGTTGCCGGAGTGGATAAACAGCCAAAATCCCTAACATCAGAGCTTTTTTTGCACACCACTATGGTGCATACAGACGGGTTATAGTGCTGTTGGTTGTCCAATCACTGAACAAGTATGCTTTTTCTTTGCAATAAAGGAAGGTTTAATACAAAGATTTTTTCTTTTTCTTTAAATAGGTCTTAAAATCACATCACAGCCTGAAGTACAACAGAATGGAATAGTAATTGTCTTTGGTATTGCATTTACAGATCACTACCTCAATTAATAAATAGTTGCATGGAGCATCATTCGGACATCTGTAAAATCATTCCCCAGGTATATTTCAAGGAGACAATCAATAACACAATATAAAATACAACAAATATAAATTATAATGTAAGAATAGTGTGTGGTTTGGGAACTGCTGCCGAGTTGTTAACGATAAAATCATCTTCGTAATTTCTGCTCCATGGTCTAGTATCTGTATTTGGAGTCTGTGCCATTGAAACTGTTGATATCCTCCTGGTTTACATACAGCCCAGAAGCAGCAGACAGGTATGATCAGACCATATTCTCTTATTGTTCCAGTCTCTTTCCACTTGAGGGCGATGTTGCCCACATAATGTGGGCTCTGTAGTTCAAGTGAACAGAGATTGAACCTGGCATGAGAGGTATCACTCCTACCTGCTTCTGTTTTTTCTTTACTAAATAACTTTTATGATTAGAGACTGTATAAAACTAAGGCAGTCACTTATGGGACTGTCAGCTCTAAATTTATACAAATACATACTTAAAAGGATATAAACATAAAATATTAACAAAGTCTTGTGTTAACCCCCAATACTTTTTTGAAACTTAAATATGTAGTTAGGATTTGTTTTTGTCTGTGTGTGTGTTTGCAATACTCCTGTTTTGCACATATGCTGATGTCCAATAACGACTTTTGGTGACAAGCCTTAAATAACTTTTAAAAAACGCATTATTAATTTATATTGCTCCAGGTGTCACTGTCATAATCACCATAATGTTAAATCGAGGGTTGCTTTACTCCACTACTCAGCACCAGTAACTACCACTAGATGGATAGATACACCAATAGAGACTCTATAGAATAGAATAGAATAGTATAGTTACTAAGGAAAGGAAATATCCAATCGTCTACATCTTATACAATTATGGAAGAGTATTCAGATCATTTAAGTAAAAGTACAACTCTGTAAAAGTACTCTTATACAAGTAAAAGTATTGCGCTCAAAGCACTCAAGTATTACAATTTACATAAAGTATAAAAACAGAAAAGTACACATGATTTTGTTAAAATGGCCTCTGTCAGAGTTTTATACATATATATATGCATATTATATGCATATTAGATAACTATTACTGGTGCATTAAACAACATTTTAATGTTTAAGTTGGCCAAGGAGGAGCTGATTCTAGCTTTTTTATATAATGTGGGTGGTTTAATTTACTGTATAACAATTCATCAAATTGCATATGCCTAATATATTATAAATTTAAAAATCTTAATCTGCAAAGTACCTGCAGCTGTCAGATAAAGGTGAGTGGAGTAAAAACATTACATTAGTGAAGTAGAGGTGTAAAGTACCATTATATCACAAATTATGGGTAAAGTACAAATAACTCAGAATTGTAGGCTACTTAAGTAAAGTAGCCACTCGAATAAACCACTGATTCTACTTAAGTTACCATGCACTGTTACTTTCCACCACTGCTTTTATATGGTGTATACACAATAAACAGGCCAATACATTTCTAGGAAATTAGATAAAGGGGAAAATGATGCAAAAAAAATGCATATGCAGCTAAGCTAAGAAGTCATAACACATACATAGGTAAAAGGGTCTAGCTGACCCAGTCAACTCACGTGAGGCTCAACATAATGACAGCTGTAAATAAACAGTGCAGCACTGTGTTTTGGATATAATAATATCAGTTTAACGGCAATGTTGTTATACATTTATTTTACATTTACATTTATAACTTTTGTGCATTTTGGTTTATTTTTTTTTTCCACCCCTCTGTCACAGCTGTGCGGAAGTGACACAGCAGACGCGCGCCCCGTCACGTCACGCGAGAAAGCGCAGAAGCCGAGCGAGAAAGATATCATCAACAACAAGAACAACAGTTAGCTGCAAATATACCGCTGGGGTAGCGAGCAGACATGTCCAACACATCGTTAACAGTCCTAAAGGATTGCATGGACTCGTAAAGGTGAGCTCAAACCGCCGGTCACGCGCGTTTACCGTTAATTTAACAAGAGTCAGCAGGAGGGGTGGGTAGGTAGGAGCGGGGGGGGGGCGAAGACTCGTCCACGCAAACATAGCCGCGTCATTAAAATTCACAAACAAAATGTTGCACTACTAAAGCAACGCCGTGCAAATTTGTATTCCTGAAGACCCCGTATTTGCTGTTAAAATGACAAGTTTGTGACGGGGCTTTGGAAAGAGTTGCATTCACAACATTTGTCTTGTGTTTTGGTTCAAGGGTTCATGGGCGGAAGAATGAGGAAGTAGCTGGTTAATAAAGGCTGGAGGAGAGCTAGGCATTGAGCTAGGAGGCAACTAGAGTACGGTGGCATGCCCCATTAGAGTCTCTGGCAATAATGTACCTTAGTTGTCCTTTGTAAAATAAAATGAGTTGGCATATTACAACAGATTTTATATCGGTCTAAACTGCTTGGCAGCACGCAAGCTTTAAGCAGCATACCAGTTTAATGTGTTCCGCTGCAGCTGATCACATGCGCCTGTCATAACGGTAGCAAACCAGCTACCACATGTTTATATGATAACTAAAAATGAATGGTTTGGAATTTAGAACTGTGTTCACACACTATCGTTTGAAAGGTACAGTATGTATGTGTTATACTTGTTGGAATCGATCAAGCATTGCATTTAAACAGTTTTTGATCCAGTATAGGCTATAATTCCAACTTCTTCTTGCTTGATGGAATTTAAGTAGTTGGGTTCTGGAAAGGTCTGTCACCTACTGAAACTTCAACTTCAGTTTATTTAAAGTGCACATTACCCAGAAAGTTTCTGTACACTTTACAAGTCAGGAAAAACATCAGAAGAGAGGAAAAAACATGTAAACACACACACACACACACACACACACACACACACACACACACACACACACACACACACACACACACACACACACACACACACACACACACACACACACACACAGACAGTACATAGATAATAATGTCACCATGCAACAACAAAGTTTAAATTAGTAACCGTCATTTTAAAAATATAGATGCTGCAACTAACAATTATTTTATATTAATTAATGTACCATTTATATTCGGGATGAAGCATTTGGTCTATAAAATGTAAGCAAATAGTGAAAATGCCCAACAAAAGATCCCAAACCCCATTGTGATGTCTTCAAATGTCTTGTTTTGTCAGACCAACAGTCTAAACCCCAAAGGTTATCAGCTTACACTCATAGAAGACTAAGAAAGGCAGAAAATATTCACAATTGAGAAGCTGGAACTGGTTAATTTTTGCTTTAATATGTAAAAAGCAATACTGAAGCAATTCATTGACAATACAAATTGTTGGGGACTTTATATGCTTGTGATTTATTTTTCCAGGCTATGAATTCCCCTGAGCATGGAGAAGTTTCAGATGAAGCGATGCCTGAGAAAGGTAACATATGCAACCTATATGCGTGTACCTGCAACAGTAGAAATTCCTGCTAACTTGTTTTAAATAAAAAAAAAAAATTTAATAAAAAAGGTGTTGGGAGTATAGAAAAGCTACACTCATTTCTTCCAATAATCACCATTTGTCATCAAGCTTAAAAACCATAAACACATTAACACCGGAATTTTTAGATAATATATGTAGGTCAGATGCATCTTTTAAAAAAAGAAAGAAAAGAAGGCTAATCTTGAGATATTGTTTGTTTTTTAAATATCGTGACTATTAAACTTTCATGTGTATTTATTAAATGTGTATTTATAAATGTGAACCAGAAAGCAAATGCTTTAACAAAGAAAACGTGAATCTCTCCGTATTTGCAGAACACAAGCATGTCCAGGACGTTAAGGAGGAATCGGAGGACTTTGCTATTTGTGAGCCACCTGAAGGACTCGGAGCAGGATCTCCTGGAGCCACTGAGGCTGGTAAACGGCCATCTGCAGAGATAGGCCCTTACACAAACCAGTCCACCAGCAGCAAGAGAGCCAGAGTCTCTGGTGAGGTAAGCTAACCCAATTATATAGCCTGATAGTGTTGTGGGCGGGACATTAAGTCGGGCTCAGCAACGTGACATCATGACTTCGAGTAAACATACACGGCACTTTCTAAAGCCAAGTGGTGTGTTGTCAGTACGCATTTTGAGCTATCCGCGTGTATCACTACGCTGCCTATATGTCTACGCCGTATACAGCACATTGCATTTTCAGCTATCCGCAGGTTTGTCCACGCCGTATTGAGAATTAGGACATACTTCATGATAGCTTGCTGTCACGTGATGATTTGGGAGGTGTCTGAGCCAGCCCACCATTTTGGGATCCTACGCTATCGGTTGGCAGGGGCAACAGTGTAAGAGCAACACAGAGACTGAGCAGGAAAGACGGCTCGAGGAATTAGCATCGGGCGAACGGGTTGGGTTTAGGAAAACAATAACGGGACGCGGGACAACAACGGCACGGTTGGGTTTAGGAAACGTGACATGCGGGACACGATCCCCCGGCCTCCTGGGTGAAAAGGTCCTGTGTTGTTTGACCCATCCACCACCCCAACCAGCCTCCCAATGCAGATTTTCGTCCTTTCATACTACTCACCACGGCGTAAATTGACACGCAATCGCAAGGTAATGTAAGTCAATGGAGGCCAAACGGCGCTGATAAACACGCTAAAAAGAGATTATGTGTCTTGATAACACGCCAAAATGGCATACAAATTGCCGTGTCATACATACGCCACTTCTTGAGATCAGTCTGGACTCGGGGAAACCGAAGCAGAGGGACAGCCACAGAGCTGTAGCGGAGCCAAAGTAATGAACCTTTTTAATTAACTTTATCGGTTATCAAGCAAATAAAACGCCAATACACATAATCTGCAAACTGCCCAAAAAAACGGACCGATAATCGTCCAGGGCCAATAATCGGTCTATTCCTATTGCATATCCTACTTGTTGTTTAGGATCAAGGTGTCTCTTACAGTATGTGTGCTTTCACTCTGTCTAGATGAGGTGCCACTTGATAGACGAGAGCAGCAGACATGAGCCTCTTTGCCTCACCACAACTGGAGAGCGGAGAAATTACGTCCAGCAGAAACCCAGAGTCTCCCACAGAAAGCCTCTCTTCAGCATCTCCCACAGGATCTCCGAGAAGAGGCACACACCAAACCTGGAGCAGCAGGCCAGTCATGGTGCCGGGAGCCAGTTCCACTACAGCAGCATCCTCTCATCCAAGCTCCAAAGTTCAGAGGAAAATGGCCCATTGGAGACCCTTCCCACCATAGACGCTTTAGGCCAAGCTTCGTCAACAGACTCTAGCCTTTATCCGCTGATTGAGAAAATGTTTCTCATTCTCAATACCCTCAATTCAAGCATGACACAACTGCATAGCAAAGTCGACTCGTTAACCCTTGAAGTCATGCGAATAAAGAAGCAGCTCAAGCCAGCTGAGATGGAGACGGAGTTCCAGCCTCCTCCTGAATAT
Source organism: Perca fluviatilis (assembly GCF_010015445.1). NCBI lineage: Eukaryota > Metazoa > Chordata > Actinopteri > Perciformes > Percidae > Perca > Perca fluviatilis. The sequence goes on along the minus strand of NC_053131.1, from coordinate 27,176,307 downwards.
CTGCTATCGAGTGCTGAGTTGAATCAGCTGATGGAGCAGACTTCCAGCGCTGGGGAGCTTGGCTGTCGGCTGCTGGTGCACCTCTTCCCAGAGCTGTTCAAAGCCAGGGAGTGCTCTCATGAATGCATGGCAAGCAAGAGAACACTGGAGTCTCTACATCTGCAGCTGATAAGGAACTATGTTGAGGTATGCTACCCTTCGGTCAAGAACAACAGCGTCTGGCAGGAAGAATGCCTCCTCCAGATTAACGACTTGTTTAATCGCTTTTGGGCGCAGAGGGACATGGAGAGTGCTCGACTGCTCAGGAAGCAGACAATCACAGGTGCCGGGATAAAGACTGAGCATCCTCAAACCTATCGCTTCATCAATGAGCAGGGCCAGGAGGAGCATATCTCTTTAGATAACCAGCAAAGCAGCCTGGCTGTGGCAGACCTTACTTTCAATACACTAGCCACAGAGGAGCTGGATGAGTTCTCCTCACCTGAGGACTTTGTTATTTTTCTTATGCACCGTCTCTTCCCGGAGGTTTTCGAAGAGGGGAAAATGCCAGAAGGCTCCAGCAGTTTCAGTAGTGTGGGGCAGCTGATTCTGGACTCTGACAAGATGGAAATAATAAGAAGGTACATGGAAGCTAATTTTCCAAATGTGCCCGAGGACAGCTGGCTTCAGGTGTGCATTCAGCACATGGAGGATGCACTCGAGGGTCCTCACAGTAATGGCAATGGGAGCGAACCTGACAACATCAACGACGAGGGCTACGACCTGGCCAGCCTTCCTGAGGATGTTTCTATTATTAGGGTTCCAGAGGTGGGTGATGATGAAAGGCCCAGTCGCAAGTCCAAAAAGTCGCTGCTTACACCTGTGGATTTTGACAATCTGGAGATTCCTGTGCCTGACTTTACTGTTCCCCAGGAGTACCTCTTGTCCAGGGAGCAGCTGAAGAGCAACTATGAATGTAGCTTGTCCATTGGGAACTTTGCTTCTCGGCTGCTGGTGCTGATGTTCCCTGAACTCTTCACCCACGACAACGCACGGAAGCAGTACAACTGCAGCGGTTCTCTTGGGAAAAAACAGCTCGACCCTGTTCGTGTCAATCTGATCCGTCACTACGTGCAGTTAGTCTACTCTCGGGCCAAGAACGACAGAGTGTGGATGTTGGAATTCGTGGGCAAGCTTGACGAGAGATGCAGGAGACGTGACACGGAGCAGAGGAGATCCTACCTGCAGCAACGCAAAGTGTACGGTCAAGAGTCAGAGCAGGACTTTATTTGCCAGCTGAACCAGCTCAATCCAGACGGCATGAGGGAGGATCCAGATATGCCCTCTTTACCTCCTGAGAAAAGTAGCAAAGACTTCTGTAAAATTCCCCTGGATGAACTGACTGTATCCAAGCCTGACTTCCCCGTACCTTCTATCTACCTGCTCTCGGACACCGAGGTACGGGAAATCGTCCAGCAGAGTCTGTCTGTTGGGAACTTTGCCGCCCGCCTGTTGGTGCGCCTCTTCCCTGAGCTCTTCACCCAGGAGAACCTGCGGCTGCAGTACAACCATTCAGGGGCCTGCAACAAGAAGCAGCTCGACCCTGTCCGCCTCAGACTGATCCGTCACTACGTGGAAGCAGTGTATCCTGTGGATAAGATGGAGGAGGTGTGGCACTATGAATGTGTGCCAAGCATCGACGAACGCTGCCGGCGCCCCAATCGTAAGAAGTGTGACATTCTTAAGAAGGCCAAGAGGTCAAGCGCTGTGTCCTAGTTACAATGCTTTTCAGTTAGGCAACACCTGTTGAAATAAATATAATTGCACAGTATATAAGCTGAAACCGCATTGTTTTCATAATGTCCTATGTAGGATGAAGCCAAGCTGTTTTGAGTTTCTTCAATACTATTCTTGTCATATTTTACCTTTTGACTACAGCAGTAGATGCTGTAGTTTATGTAGTCTTATTAATGTTGGATCAAGAGTTAAAACTGCTTCTATTTATAAGCCAAACCTGTCGTAGTTTATCTAACATACTTTGTTTATAATGTTGTAGCCTTAAAAAAAAAAACATAACAATGAAAGTAGCTAATAGCATAGATGATATATTTGCTCTATGGATAAAAATGAATCACAATCACAAGGATGTGATATATTTCCATTTCAGTTACTGATGTAGCATTGTGCCACCACTGTTTTAATAACAATGTGCTTATGTTAAGCCTTCTTATAGAAGTTTATATTGTAAAGACAATTTAACATGACAATGGATCATGATAACCTATTTCTAATAAAATCACAATTATAAGTACGACTTATGATTGGACTCTTTTGCACAATGGCACTAAACTGTTCCGGTTGAAGTATCTAACTTGTATCTAAGTTCTGTACAACACAAGTAAGTTAAGTACGTATAGTTATACTAGTTCTTTAACTAAAAAGTTATTAGGAGTAGCCAAACATAGCACAAAGTTAATGATTCAGATGAAAAACTTGCAAGAAAATGCCAGGAGCCCTTTATCAGCCAACGCATTAGGACACAATCTCAATTTGATCAACTTGTGCGCGACCTTTATGTGGGGGGAGGTCTCACAGTGTATCGGGGAAAGGTCAACATTAAAAATCTTTCTCCCAACTGCTTAGAGGGATAGTTCAGATATTTTGAAGTGGGGTTTTAGGAGGTACTTATCCATAGTCAGTATAGTGTATTAGCTACGGCTCTTTAATTTCCACCAAAGTCTCTCTCTCTCTCTCTCTCATCTCCAAAGTAAAAGGCTTTCCATCATTGCTGTCCTAATCAACTCATTATCACTTATTTTCTTGTACTTGTCTTCCACAAACCGCTGAAAGTCTGACCCAAACAGCTGATCTGGGGCGGAATACAGGGCTTTGCACAGTTGCGTTTATGCATAGGAATACGGAAGTTACACGGAAAAATGTATGTAAATGTGAGAAAATGCAGTGCCAAAGGATAGGCTGTCTGACAGCAAGGTAAAATAATGAAAATATGGCGTAGACTAAAACTAAATTTTTTTTTTTTAGGTGGCTAAATACGTTTTTACTACTGCTCCTGTCCACAGCAGTACATTGCTTTGCTTCTGTGTCAGTCCTCCTGCCTGCTTCTCCAAACTGTAGGTAATACACTATGGATAAGTACCTCATACAACCCCACTTCAAAATGTCCAATCCATCCCTTTAATGTCTACAACTGAAAACTGTTAACCTTTACATTACTGCTTTGTAAACCATACGAGAGCCAACTTTTTGGAGACCATTCAAATGCCACTCATTTGATGGCATTCATTTCTGCAACTATTGTCGCCTTCAATGGCAAATGGTATTACTGTCTTTTTCAAGTTCATGGTTTAAAGGCATCATCTTTGGAAAGCTCTATACATTTCCAGCGCCTTATGGCAACTTTGTACTTTTCGGTGGTACTGGATTCACCAAAAACCCTTTGGAGGATGACTCTCATCAGAGTAACAGTGTTTTTTTCTCGGTTTTCAGACAGGACCAGGTCCAAGGTGTCCCCAACTTTTACCTAAAAAAAAAAAAAAAAAAAAGCATGAACAAAATACAAGTAATGAGAAATGAGGAAGACACAAGTGGAAAAGTGTAGGAATGTGTTACTTGTATTTAAACATCACTCACCGTTTTACTTTTCTTGATGAGTTTCTGTCCATTTAGCCTGAGCTTGTTGTTATAGAAGGCATCCTCAATTTTACTGTTAGAAGACAAAAGACAGTTAGTCTATACTCCTATTGGAAAAAGGAAAGGGTTTTTAAGGCCCTGCTGTTTACAAGTTACATTTGAACATGTTTATGCAACAAAAATCCCCCAAACCCTATCAATAATTCCTGTGATACTGGAACGCCACTGATAACATGGGAAACTAAAACCATGACAAACAACAAATATGTTGTACAAAAAAACTGGTTGATATCCATTTGTTTGAAAAAACTGATTGGGAATTTATCAGTCTAGCCTCCATTTCTTTACATTTAGCCAGCTATAAAGAAAAAAAATAAAATAAATGGTATTCAAATCTGTGAGAGCAGCAAACAGGAAGTGGCTTACTTGCGTGCCATGTCCAGGCCAACTTTCATGATGACATCATAGCGAAAAGACTGCACATATTTCTCCATGTCTTTATAGTCCCTTGGTAGATTTGGGTTCTCATCCACCTCATCTTCATAATCACTGTCCTCGGGGTCTTTTTTATCCTCCTCCTCCTCCTCATCTTCCTCCTCATCCGCCTGTGCTGTCCTAGCAGCACCTTTCTTCTTGTTGCTTTTAAACCTCAGATGATGAACAGACCAGCCCCTGACAGCATCTCTGCCACGGAGAGCAGGCCTGTGACAGCCAAGGGCGGGGAAAGCCGAGCAGCCCCACAGCTGGCGTGTGTGGATGGTCCTGGGACACCATTCAGTCTGCCCCAGTGCATATCCAGCAGCCAGAAGATGGCGGGGGTTCAACCTTCCTAGCTGCCTCATGGCAAGTGCCTGCACCACCAAACTCTGCATGTTGGCACTCCACCCAGTCACTAGAAAAACAGGGACGTTAGAAAGCATTTCTACTAAAATACTAGGGCTGTGCTCGATTGAAGAAATTCTTAGTCGACTAACACTCATTCAATTGTATCGACTAATTGATTTAATAGACAGATCTGTAAATCTGAGTTTCTCCGCAAAGAGTCATGCAAAAGCACCACTTTAATTCTTGTGTTTACCAGAGATGTGCTCGTACGTTTCTTGGAAATAAGTCATTCAGCATGAAAAAAGCATAAAACATGACTAATGGACTAAAGAAATCTAAGTTGACTAAGACCAAAACGACCGATTAGTCGACTAATCGACTAAGAGGGAGCAGCCCTATAAAATACTGATTTCGCTGTGACAAAACTGAAGTATAAAAGTCATTATGTCCGGATTGTGGTATCAACAATATCAGTTACATTAAATTCATTAAAATTAAAAACATGCATTCAGCGTAAAGCACGTGTCAAACTCAAGGCCCGGGGGCCAAATCTGGCCCCTTGCAAATTTTGATCCGGCCCGCATATCAATTTAAGTTCACAGCAAATTTTGGCCCGACTAGTTGTTCACCACACCGAAAAAAAATGAGGAAACTGCTTTTCATACTGCAATTATGCGACACTGCCGTTCAGAATTTGACAGATTTGCCGACTTTGAGACTCAGAATTCCCCACAGAAGGCTGTGAAACAGGTTGTGGTGAGTCGCCCGGGTGGCAGCTGCTTTTAAAAATGTAATGTTTGTTTTTCATAACTTGCTAAATTCTACGATGGCTAAGAAACTTTTTTGTTGACTTTTTTTTTAGGGTTTTATGTCGACCAAACTGTATGGGAGAAAGCTATATGAGACAATCAATGATACAAAGTTGATTGACTTTTTTTGTTAAATAAAAGCATGTCAATAAAACTCAACATGTCTTGCCCTTATTGTGATTGTCATTTCCAGTGTGGCCCTTTGTGACACTGAGTTTGACCCCCCCTGGCGTAAAGAGTCAAGGCTTAAGAGTAACTGACTAAACTATTGTCATCAGGAGTCTAGATGTTGTAAAATTTCTTAAAATCATTCCTCAACTTCTGTTTACAAGGTCAAGAATAAACTGTCAAGACCAATATTTTAGACTTGCTTTCCCATAACGTCATATTTTAAACTACAGTTTCACTATTCATACAAATAGTTGCGTTACGTAATTAGATAAATGTGAAGTATTTTCTTCACATTTTGCTAGAGCACCTATGTAAAGAGTAAGGTGAAACTAATTGGATTATAAAGTCCGCAACACTCTCCAACAAAATCGAAATTTACCTTCAAAGTAAAAGCCTAATTTTATTTCTAGCCCCGGTTTGTGTCGCTCGTGTAACAACAGATGTTTTATTTAAGAAAATAAACTAATTCTTCTGTAAAACAATGACAGCACGAGGGGCACAAACTTTATCTTGACTATTAATTCTGAATTGCGTCTGTGGATTATCCGGAAGTGTTTTTTCGTTTTTTTTTAACGCCACCATTTTTATTGGCACCATGACTGACAACAAACATTTATGAAAGGTAGCGCTTTACCAGTGGAGGAATTTCATACTTTGTCTTTTAATATTAGCTGCTGTTTGTGTACCTTTATGCAAAGGATGCCTCTGCTTGATTGAGCTTGACATTGTTCAGCTTGAAGTTGAAACTGAGCCGAAGCTGATAACGTTTCGGCTAACTAGCTTTACTTTTCTTCGGTAAACTCGTGGAGTCATTACTTCAGTCCATGCGCAACACACCACGAGCTCGCTAACCAATGAATGCTACAGGCTGTTTTAATTTGTTGCTAAATGCTAACAATGAATTTGCTAACATGCGATAAGTAATTGGTAGTCCACTCACCTATGGAATAACCTTTCATAGCTTGTTACCATACATACAGTACTTCGTCGGCACAGCTGACTTTAATGTGACCACTACAAATCAATAAAATCTATTACTAAAACAAAACGCACTAGAGAAGACGTTTCCTTGCAAAGAGGAGCGTGGTAATATTTTTTTTTTTTTATGCATTTTATATTCCACACAAACAAAAAAAATATTATTAAAAAATGTTTGAATGTAAAAAAAAATGCTATACATCTATTATTGACATGAATAGGTCAAAAGGGCAAGCCGCATAATATATTTATAGCATTTAATTTACATTAAAACATATTTATAAAATCAAAGCATGTTTTTTTTTTTGGAAAGAAGAAGCTTCGTGCAATGTGTAGGGGAGTTAGCTGAGTTCACCAAAAGTGGTTTGACATGAATAGGTCAAAAGGGCAAGCTGCATAATAGATTTTTCGAATGTGTCGAATATCCAACATCCAATATAAAACCAACTTTACCACGGCGCTGAGCTGTGGGAACACCAAACCACATTGGGATTTTTTCATGTTTTATGCAAAACAAAAACAAGGATATTATTTTTAAACTGTAGCATGATACTTACAGGTGAATGAAAAGACACACAATTTGTCTATATCACTGTCAACCTTTCTCTTCATTTATTTTCATACAGTGTAAAAAAAAAATAGTTCTTATACCATATAGAAAGACTATATTTAAATGTCAGCCATTGTCAAGGTGAATGGTTAATCTCACTTTTTGTTGGAGTTTTTTGTAGTTGTGTGTGTGTGTGTGTGTGTGTGTGTGTGTGTGTGTGTGTGTGTGTGTGTGTGTGTGTGTGTGTGTGTGTGTGTGTGTGTGTGTGTGTGTGTTTGTTTGTGTGTGTGTCTGAGGATCCAAGCCAGCAACATATTTTAAATATAAATAATACAATAAAAACATGTATTGCAACTTTTATTTTTCCAGCATAAGATACATTTGTATATATATATGTATTAGAATGTATTATTCAAATTATGTATACAGCCCATTTGGTTATAATGACAACAAGAACATTTGTAACAGTTTACTAGAACTTTAAGGGTCATGTATTGTTTCATGCCCGAGCAGCTATGCACTTGTCAATATATCAGCTGGAATACTCTATTACTGTAAGGGTATTTACGTCAACATTCAGTTTCACTACAATTCTAGTGTCACTTCAAGTGCATAATACTGGTGTCACCACATTATTAAAAACAATGTAAGAAATGTTATTTGCTAGGATACATACAACATGTTCCTGTTAAAAAGTCAGTATAAAGTTTGTGTGATGTCCATGTGTAAACATAAGTGCATTTACATCCTTGCATATACTGCCTGTAAACTCCACTCACAATTGTCGGGGATCCTCCAGATGTATCAAATGTTAACATCCAAAGTCTCTTTAGGAAACATGGTGTGTGTGTGTGTGTGTGTGTGTGTGTGTGTGTGTGTGTGTGTGTGTGTGTGTGTGTGTGTGTGTGTGTGTGTGTGTGTGCTGCGCTCTTCTCTTTCAGTATCTGGGCATATTCAATATACACTGGACAGTAAATCACCATTTTATGGATACAAAATTGAGCAAATATTCCTTTACACATAATGGACATATAGTACAATATATCATATATGCTGGTGGTTTACATTCAGGTATGTTTTATGGTTATTAACAAATTATCTTAGCACAAGGAAATTATGCACATTTGAGCATGGATTTCATAACTTTATGATTTTTTTGTAGTTAAATCCACACTGTGACTAGTGACTTATGTGACACCCACCTGTTCAAATGTATTGTATATTCAACGTAAACCTGTCTGTCTTTTCTGCCCAGAAGATAAATGCAATGACATGTATATGTGTTTGTACCACAGTTGCCGGCCGGTATTATCGTGGCAGGAGTTAGAATCTTTTATTTTATTTAAGACAAAATGTACTTGCTTAATTTATCATGGATTATTGTTTTTTCATGACGTGTTTCAGTTTGTTAAAAGGTCCCATGGCATGAAAATGTCACTTTATGAGGTTTTTTAACATTAATATGCGTTCCCCCAGCCTGCCTATGGTCCCCCAGTGGCTAGAAATGGTGATAGGTGTAAACCGAGCCCTGGGTATCCTGCTCTGCCTTTGAGAAAATGAAAGCTCAGATGGGCCGATCTGGAATCTTCTCCTTATGAGGTCATAAGGAGCAAGGTTACCTCCCCTTTCTCTGCTTTGCCCGCCCAGAGAATTTGGCCCACCTATGAGAGAGAGACATCAGGGCTTTCAAACAAGCAAAGTGGCAGTTGGTCAAGGCCACAACCCCACCCTCCACCTTGCCCCCCCCCTCTCTCCTCCTCAATAGCTACAGACACAGAAATGGCACATCCTAAGGAAAGCTCATTGTGGGACTGGCTCTAGTGGCTGTAATTCTGCACCAAGGCTGAATTTCGGGAAAGAGACTTCAGATACAGTATTAGGGGACCACTAAGTTCTATATAAAAGCATCCAAAGAGCACCATGTCATGGGACCTTTAAGGTGAAGGCTCATATGACTAGACAGTGTTAGTGCTCCAACTATGTTCCCGTTTCTGGGTCAGTCAAGACAAATCAGGTGTAAAATGTTAAAGCACAAAATCCAGCCTAAAACCCTGTAACAATGTTAAAAGCCTTTCCCACTCTGTTTTTGTGTTTCCTTGCAGATATCAAAACCGTGACAATGTGTTATCACATTTAGATCATTCCAACATCTACAGTGGAGGTTTGTAGGACAAAACGGTTAAAAAAAAATATATATCAACTGTAAACATCGACATCCAAAAGAAAGGTAAGTTTCTCTCTGGAGCTGCCATATTAGCACCAACAGTCAACAGTCAAATAGGGAGAAATCCATTGTAGAAGAAGCATCATAGTTATACCAAAGCAGCTTACATAGACCAGAATGCACTGCAACTGCAAAACAGGTTTGCTCTGTGTAGCACAAGTCTTATTTTTTCTCACTATGTTTTTACAATTTTTATGTAACTATGCAACAACACATAAAGCCCACAGCTGTAAACAAGTTTATACCTGTTTTCTGCAGTTGTCAAAAGGCATTCTGGAGGATGCAGAAAGTCACTAACTGAAGTAGAAATATACGAGGCATGTTGATAAAAAAAAAATTACAACACTTCACATATGTAAAATATCATACATCATAGATTGGTATAACAATGAGTAAAAGTATCCAAGAGATCCCTTGTCTCTTTTGGATTGGAGGTTTCCATGTTGACCAATGTCTCTTTGTGAAATGCATAAGCGCAACATATTTCATTGATATACCTCCTTTTACTTTTTCACTTGAGATGGTTTTTATTTTTTACAGTTATTGCTGTTATTATCTGACTGGTCAGCTGTGATGTTTTTGTGTTACTGAGATTTCACTAAAGGAATGAGATGTTTGAACCTGCCTATCTTGTCCGTGGCCTCTGAAAAGGTTTTACGAGGTAACTGCAGCTTCAGTTTCATACGTACAGCACATACGAGACCTTAAAAGCTGTGGCAATCATGAACAGTGTAACAGGCTTAGTCTGCTTGGTTTTCATTGGAAGCCAAGCAGATATCATTTTACCATGTGTGTGTATCCTAGTAGGCTCACATACCACCATCGCTTTGTTCTTCACTCACTAATCACTGTTATTGCTTTGGTGATTCACACATTCACATTCAGGATTCAGGCATTTGTTTAAGATAGCATGACAATACAGCATGAATCTGTGTATCTCACATTAAGACTTGTTTACACACTCTGTTTCTGATGTCCAAAGTGTTTGTATGCTACAGAAATGCCACTGTGTTTTGTCAGTGACTGCATAGTCACAAGGAAGTCTCCACACAGGAGCCATTCCTGTGGAAAGACCTGTGGTTGTGGCAATTCTCGCTACAGTGGACAATGAGCACTGGGTAGCAAAGTGCGTCATCATATTCCGGGGGCTCCTCGTCATCTGTGTTGAGGCGCTCTGATAGACAGCGGGTGTTTTCGCTGGGACTCTCTGGGTCGTCCAAGCTGCCGCTCCTCCAGAAGCAGCTGCGCTGGGAGCCGTAGCGCCGCGCCAAGGAGAAGCGACTGCCGCTGAAGGGGATGCGGGAGCTGGCACCTGTACAGATGCTGAGGGCGCTCCTGGAGAACACTGAGGAGCAGCTGATGGCTCTGTGGCAGCGCTCACAATTCTGACGTATCCCACTGAAGCTGGTCGGGCACTGGGCCAGGTCCATCAGGCCAGCCTCTGAGTAACTGGGCACCAGTTGCTGGTTGGACCGAATGTGCCATTCCAACTCTGTACTGTCAATGGTGTTAACGCGAGGGATACGACGGCAATATGGCCGATCCTCACATGGGGTCACAGGGAGGTAATCGTGCCCAAAGAGCTTCTCAACGCGATAGTGGACATATGCAGTGTGATACTCCGTAAAGACTCTGAGAGGCCAGGAGAAAGTGAGGAATGAGGCAAACCAGAAGACATAGTGGGACAGATACCAGGGCTGGTGCTCTGGGTCAGGCAGCACAATAACGTACTCCTTCAGGTCAATGTTTTTTAGGTGCATGCCCTCCCTGGCTTCCATGTAATCATCAAGACCCTCATTGTCAGTGAAAAACCTTGCTCGTTGTGTAAGGTAGGAATTCTCGGACTCTACGTTGGCAAAACTAAAGCACTTGGTGAACCGCATCTTAGTAAGAGCAGACTTCTCCAAGCCCAGCAGCTGTTTGGAAACATCTTTGACACCACAGTGACTGTAGTCAAATTCAGCTTCGGCCACATGGGTGTTGACACGTTCATGGTAAACCTGGGTGCTAGTGTAGGCGTCTCCATTGCGGTAGCGTGTGACTTGTCGTGTTCGGCGAACATAGTGATAGCTGATGGCCTTCCACCAGATGCAGGGTTTAGCTTGCTGCATTCTTTGGTTGCGCTCATAGATGCCCTCCACATCCACTTTGTGCTGCAGCTCATTCTTCACGTGACAGTGCCAGCACTCCACAAGATAGACTAAATAGAGCATGCCCAGTAGGGCCAGAGGGATGTAGATATAGCCATCAGAGCAGGGACTGTCATGGTACATCATGGATTTCCCTTTGAAGGCACTGTCAAAGGTGAGGCGGGTCACCTTGGTGACATGACACCAAACCATCGCTCCCATGCAGCCATACATCAGAATGGACAGGAGCAGGCATTTCCAAAAACCCCCCCCAAAAAGTGTTTGCTCAAGATTTTTTTGGGGTTTTTTTTTTTTTTTACAAAAAAAAAAAAAAAAAAAAAAAAAAAAAAAAAAAACCCCGTATCATATACTTTATCATCTACCTAAAATGTGATTTTTGCTTGTCGCAGTGTACATCACTGCTGATTAATCACTGCAACATCTTGCGACACAATACGGATTATTAACAGACTTGGGCTAAAATGTAATGAACGGGTCATCCAAATATATCACTCTTATATTAGAAATTCCCTTGCAAAGACAGTAGATAACAAGAAAGTTCTTTCAGCTCTGGGGACATTTCATGCCATTAGCAAAGTGCAGGAGAGAGATAAGCTGGCCCTCTACAGCAGATGACAGATGAAAGACAGGTAAAGATGCTAGGATTACCAATCACGTGTCCAACCATTTTAGTCTGAAATTGTTAATGTAGCCTTACAAAATCATATCAATTCTCCTATGTCAAACTGTAACCATGGATATTATTTGGAATATCCCCATGCAAATAATTCCCCTGCAGTGTGTTACATTCTGCACACTGTGCACGTGGATCCGTTAAAGCCCCATGCGCCAAGATCTAACAAACAGAGCATCACAAAAAGGCATTTGCTCATGTAAGGGATGCTAGAAAAGAATACCTCCTCTCTGGTGTCCTCCTCGAAAACGGTGGTCGTACTGCTTTCACTCGCTGTCGCAGCCGATGCTAGAGGGGACATGGTGCCGGGCAGCTATTGACAGCCTAATAATGATAGGGCGTGGAGTAGGAAGAGGAAGAGATTTCACTACCTTGCTCTGCAGAGACCCTCAACCATTAGAGCTACTTGTGAGACGCGCACTACATCTGTTACCATTTAGAGCCACTCCACCCGAGGAAAAGACCGAGACGAGTCGACGGAGGCATGTTGATCAAAATAAAGGGATCTTTCCGGTGGCTGAGAAACTAACACAAAAAAGCGGGGGGGTTAGCCTACTATAGGCTATCCAGCATCTTGCCCTCCACTGTTTAACTGTCAGTGCCGCAGTAACATAATCGTAGATCATGCTGTATTAGGTGGTAGTCATTATAAAATGAGCATGCCCTGCCCCTCCGGGCCCCGCTGTGTATGCAGGCTACTACCAGTGTGCAGGCGGTGACGGCGCCGTTGTTCGCGGTCTGCGGAGAGCTGGCACGGTCGCTGTCCGTGGTGCTGACTGAGGCAGGTGTACGGTGAAATGTTGTTGCATACATCTGTCACTTAAAGGAAATTCCACCCTAAAACTGAGTCTTAAAGTCTCCATTTATGACGAGAACGCGAAGAGAACGTCTATACAAATAGAGACGAGGTTTGGCTAAGCTGAAGAGAGCATCGAGACTTGAATAGTTGGTCGGTTGACATTTTTGTTGGTGGTCCATTAACAGTGTTTTATGACGATTTAATATGTCACTTTTTTCTACGTGATATTACATGAAAATGAATTGTATTTAAAATGTGGAGCTTATGGGTTGTTATGCCGCCATATATCCAATTAAACTGGTCCAAGAAGCTACTTTAGTACAGAAAAAAAAAAATGTTTCGATTTTGTGGTGGATTTTCTCTTTTAAACCTTACAACATAAAAGATCCAGGAGTAATAATATTATAAATCGATAAGATAATGTAATACATCCGGGTTATTATCACACCTTTTTAGTCTTTACATTTTTTTAATAGAAGGTATAGAGATAAAGTGTTTGGGACATCATGAAACCTCATGAAACACACAACATAAAGTAAATTATACATTAGTGCTGGAAAGTGTTCCTAACCCGCGTTATTATTATGATGCTATTTTAGGTAAAAGTATCACTTTTCCTGTTAGGTGTTTGATAAAAAAGCAGTGTAGTAAACATGTAATACATTACAGCAGTGATAGAATAGAATCCGCACTTTCAGTCTTACATTTTCACTTGATAAATCTTGGTTATGTGATTGTGTGCTGCTGTGGACTGCAGTATTTTATGAAGCCAACAAGGAGCTAATGTAAACTACAGCACCTAAATTAAATTAAATATGAATACCAACAGTTACATTAGTAATATTTCAGTGTGTGTTCAGTATTAAACCTTTGTAAATGTTTATTAAATGAAAGAACATGGCAGCAACTGTTTCCAGAAACCATAGGCTACCAAACATAAAATCTGCTGCAATAGAGCAATACAAAATAAGTAAATATCAACTTCTTAAAACAAAGTAAAGTTTTTATATTACAGTTTATACGTGGAATTATGGATTAGAAATAACATGGACAACCAGTCTAGTATGAAAAGCATTAAAAAATACTTAGAAAACATGCATGTTTACATAACTCAGCTATATGCCATGAAAGAGACTCCACCACATATCAAAATCATATGAAATTCTGCCACAACTATACACATCTTAAAAAAATACAAAAACATTTTCAGAAACCTATTCAAAATCTCAGAGGGTCAAATGAACTTAGTTTGTTTAGTTGTTTAAGTGACAGACTACTTGCCTTTAGTGATATAAATGCATGGGCACAGTTTAGCAGTATCCATAAAAACCTGTTACACATATTTACTGTTTTGGTGATGTTTTATACATTTAGAAATATATATATATACATATGAGAGGTTTCAAATGAGTATAACTGTATGAACTTAAAGGTGCACTAGGAGTTCCTGCATGGTTTCAGCACAATTTCATTTTTGTCTCAAATGGTAGGCATCTCTCCTTGCTCCGCTAGCTGCCTGCCCCCTGAACACACTGTGAAAAAGCCCGGTCTCGGGAGACAACACAGGGGTCGTAAACATCAAACAAACACTAGGGGCACAGGCTGTGCACCAAAATACAACAAACCACGTTCCAGCCAATCACCGACAAGATGGTTGGGGGAGGTGGTGGGGTTAGTGACAGTTAGGCCCTGTTTACACGTACATGGTTATTTTGAAAAACAGAGACATTTCCCTTCGTTTGTGCCCTTCGTTTACATGCAAACGGAGAATTCGCCTCTGAAAACGAGTCTTTCTAAAACCTCCAGCCAGAGTGGAGATTTTGGGAAACTTTGTTTGCACGTTTGCATGTAAACTGAGAGAAACGGAGGTTTAGGCAGCCGAGGAAATGAGGAAGAGAAGAGAGAGGAAGTGATTCATTGCTGTTGTTGCTATTTTCGGGATTCTGATTGGCTAACGTGGGCTTGAGCTTCTCGTTACACTGCCACCTACAGGTTTGGCATGCTCTTGACGGCATATATACACGGTAAATGTAAACAAACACTTTTCTGAAAACTGACAGCTGCGCACAATGTTATTTTTGAAAACGGAGAGGTTGAAATGTCCATTTATGAAAATAGCTGGCCACGTGTAAACGTAGCATTAGTCAGTTAGTCATGACAGTTACGGAAACATGGGATGAGGAGCGGAGCTTGCTCTGTTTTGTTTGGTATTTACTTGGAACGTCAACAGAAGTGAAGCCCCACAGGAACGCCATGCAGGAACTCATAGTGCACCTTTGAAAGACACGTATGTGCTTACAACTACATTAAAGTGAGTCATTAACATTGTTTTTATCCTTATCAGGTTGATGAATCTAAATCAAAAAACTTGAACAGACTGGGCTGTAAAGCTGTAGCCCTCCTTATATGAAGAGTTTGTTTTAACCGGATAGTTGTTAATTATTGTAGACCACACTGCAAGACAGTCTTCCTGTTGACCACATCGTGTTAAACTGCTACTTCCAAACTGTTTACTCCTTTTCCCAGGGTCTCCTTTTCTGATGACGAAGGGAACCCTTAAAGGGAAAGAGAATAAAGGTTATGACGGAACAAGCACTTCACCAAGGTGAATACTCTTTATAGGGATTCATAGTTTTAGATCATCTTCAATTCCGATATGGCCACATGCATGAAGAAACAGCCTTGAATTGCTTATGTTTTTTTTGGCTCAAACAATCTGATCACAGCAGAATCAACATGCAATAAAAAGAAAGCAATAAACCATTTTGAAACTCTGTTCCACCTATGCCAGAGCTACTTACAGAGTACATCATGGAGAGGTTGTTGAAAAGCTCTTGGCCTGCGCTCACTTTGTTCCTTACTCCCCGTATGGTCCCATTTTTGCTGCAGATATTGATCCGTTTGTTGCTGAAAAGCATCTCTCTCTTTGCACTGGCGTACAAAAGCAGGTCATCAGGTTCACAGCCATTTTTGTCCACAGTAGTTTCCACCACCAGACCATTCAGGTGGCTGTTGGCCTCACTGGTGGGGGGCAGGCTCCCCTGCTCTGTCTCTGGGCTGCTGGTGCAGTCAGAGTCCACTGAGTCCGACCCTGAGGCGCACCAGGCCGTTTCATCCTTGAACACCTCCGCCAAGACCCGGCCGCTGTTGGCAGATGCTACTCTAAACCTAACTGTTTTTCCAGTCTTTTCTTTCTCCTGATTCACTTTTGGCCCCTCCATTGAAATACAAGACTGTCTTACATGTTTCACATCCCTTTCAGAGAAGCCAGACGTGCTCTTTCAGCCTAAGCCATAGTGGTATGCAATTATCAAACAATAATATCCCCATTGACGTGTCAAAATGGGCTGAAAATACCCCGAGTACAAAAACTAGACACCAAAATGGTTAATAATGCACGAGTTTCTGCCATGGTAACGGCTAAAACAGGCAAACAGTAAATTGATATTACCATGTTGAATAATTGATCAAGGATAGTTTTCAAACAGCAGATAGACTACAGACCTGTGACTAGTCTTTTACTTTCAACAAGTACATTTAAAGCACTACATAACCTTCTGTGCACTTTTCTGCAATATTACCTGCATTACCCCTATATGTCCCAGAATTAAGAATAATTTATATCTAACAACTTGCAGTAAAATTACATTTACATTACATTACAATATTACACTTTTTTGTTAGCATTGGTATTGATGTTGCGTTTTAACCCTTGTGTTGTCCTCCCGGGTCAAAACTCTTTTAGACACTGTCTTTATGTTTATGTTGCTTTTTTCTTTACGTTTTTGTCACTTATTTCAACGTTTTTGGCACTTTTTCCATTAACACCAGTATATTCACCACTAGACCAATTTATTTGCACTAGTTTTACACTTATTTTTTTGGAATTCATGGTGAATTAACCTCATTTATATGAAATTTTCAAATTTGTGTTTAAGAAAAAAGCAGAAATTATGAATGATTTTGACTAATAGTTAAGATCAGAGGAATGACGGTAATGGATAATCACAGATCTATCAAAGTTTAGTCAGGATAATACTATAAAATTGAACACAACACCCAAAATTCTATGAAAATAGAGATCTGATTCTTAATTTCCTTTGTGAAGAGCGTCTTATGGAACCATCCATGTTATTTTGGGGCAATTTGGTTAAAAGAAACCCAAATTTATGATATAGAAACTTTGAAAACGGGTCACATTTGACCCAAGGACAACATGAGGGTTAAGCAATGTCAATTAGTATGGGGCCATCATCAGTGTCCAGGGGTTTACATTAGAGCGGGTGGTTACAGTATAGGCCTATGTGGAGTAAAAAAGAGTAAAAGCAACAAATCCATACAATTATCACAATCATAAAGAATAGAATTTACTATTGTCACTTTTACTAAAAAAAATGTCACTACATTTTCCTCTGAGAAACCCATCATCCAAGTCCATAAATCCAAGATTAATTTGTCACCCTGCTGCTCAAAGGGACCCAACAAACTCCTGAACTCCTCCTGCATCACAGCAGACTTAGACAAATTAAAAGAAGAAAAAAAAATGAAAAAAAGGTGGTTTTATTCAAACGCATGATAATCCAGGACACAAACAATGGGATGTCCAGACATACTGTATGTGTCTGTATTTACATTTAAGATGTGCTATCTTTGGCTATGGTAGTTTTAATTATGTGATTTTAAGTGTATTTTTATAATGTATTTTTGTTTTGTTATAATGGAATACGTGTGCAGTGTATTTCCAAATATCAGAAGATCATTGCACTCCCTCCAAAGCTGATGACCTAAAAACTAATAATCTGTCACACTAGAAAATGAATAGCTTGCTTATTTTACAATATGCAGTTACCGACAACCTGTAATTCCTCTCCAGACCTGGAGGTGGCAGTAATTCGGCTGCTACTGATTCACCTCCACCGAAGAAGCTGTAGAACCGCACGTGTAGCATAGTGTCAACATGGGAAAAAGAAGGCAGAATAAGCAGCTTTTTACAAATTTAACAAAAAAACAGAAGAAACACTTAAAGGAATTCGGAGAGGAGCACCCGTTTCATGATGTGTAAGCAGTACAGCAAACTCCTGCCTGTCTTAAAGGAATAATTAAGCTACTTTTATGTTAGCCAACTGACTGTTAGCTAAGTTAACGTTACATTCAGACGACTCTGGTCCCACTCAAGCCAGATACCGTGCGCAATGTTTACTATATGTTAGATATATGTTATTTGTTAAAACATTAAAGTGATATTGTTCGAAGAAGTCTGTTTGCTAGAACGTAACGTAATAGACGTAACGTTACCCTAAATTGCAACATTTTGGCATGCAGTTTGTGGTTCTTCCAAAGATAACTTAGTTCATTTGACTTGTAAAAATGCAAACAATAACGTTCACGCTCAACTGAGAAGTTTTATTTATTTTTTTTATGATGATGACACGTAAAAATCAAATAGTCACATAGCTAATTCCTTTAATGTAGCTAATAGCCTACTCATTAGCAAAATGGCTAGCAGATAAGAGTACAAGAATATCAGTTAAGGCATAAATGTTTACTTACACGTGCACTATCCATTTCCTGTCCTTAATATTTACTGCAAGCTGGCTTGAGAGTGTTAAACAAGACTTCCCTGATCTTTATGTTATGTTCAACTTAAAACTTGTTCCTCAAAAACACAGACATATTCCCCCGTTGTGAACTAATAACATGAATCTAAGAAACATGGTAAATGGAACATGATGCTTACTTTTGGGAAATACTTTTGACAGATGAGTCTTTCAGGGGACTTTATTCCTCGCTCTTCTCAACACTTCCATGTCAACAACAGTCCAGACCAAGAACTTTGTCATTTAGTCAAGTTGATAGTCTTCCAAAAGATGCTTGTTGTCTAAGTGATTCTATTTCCTTTTTTTTCACAGAGTTGGCGCAAGACCTGAAAGAACTGAGATATTGGAACTGGTGAGTAGCACTGTACAACTCCTGATGATAGAAGTCATGAAGCCCAATTTACGCAATATGATATTGATGATTGTAGTAACTGTCGCTGCACAAAGATGAAAACGTCTTTTCAGTGGCAGCAACAAGACTCTCCCATCTGATCAGATGTACATAAAATACATTTTGTACCAAGAATTGATATACTCCAGTAGGCCTGTCACGATAACAAATTTTGCTGGACGATAAATTGTCCCAGAAATTATTGCGATAAACGATAATATTGTCATCGAGAGACCATTTGCATCTAATATAATGATAATGGCATAATAATACAGGTACATCTTTTCAAAGATCAATACACTAAAGAATATTTAACACTGGAACTGGAAGACATTTTAAATATCCACAATGTCTTTGATATCCTTTAGTATGTCGTCTTTCACGCTGATGTACAGTTGTGGAATTGCCGGTTTGTGACACGTAAGTTCTCAGACTACAGACTCTGTACTACATTTTACAATTATTTAACACTAAATATTAAATTTAAATAATATATATTAGATATACTATCTGCCACATGGCGAGTAAATGTACCAAAATAGTTCTGTTTTTCAGTCTCGGAGTCTCAGGTCGGAGCTTCGGTGGGGGGCCGACACACAGAGCACACACACACAGAACACACGCACACACACAGGTGCAACTCTGACATACTTTCCACACCGTCCGCGGACAGCTGTAGGCTTGTACC
The DNA here is from genome assembly GCF_010015445.1 of Perca fluviatilis. Classification (NCBI taxonomy): domain Eukaryota; kingdom Metazoa; phylum Chordata; class Actinopteri; order Perciformes; family Percidae; genus Perca; species Perca fluviatilis. The sequence continues at coordinate 27,156,822 of NC_053131.1, read as the reverse complement.
GTTCATGTTCTGTGCATTGTCGGACACATGGAGCCACTTTCCTGAAACCGCTTGCGAGACTGACGAGTCCACAGCGGGCGTGTATGTGTCTCCACAGTCTCCACCTGCAGGTTGTCAGCTGTGTGGTTTGGAATGAAAGGGAGAAAAACGGACGCCGAGTAACACAGGTGATATCGCTCATATACTTTCTTTTGACGGCGCCTTAACTGCAAAGTGCTGCCGGCTCCTACCTAACTCAACTAGCGTTTGTCTGTCTCTGTCTCTCCGCCTGGAGTCCCGCCCCCACAAAGACCATGCGACTGACAGGGTTCACCCTCGTTACGCTTAAGGAACCGAGAGTGGTCCTCCAGTCTCTTTGGGTAGAGAGACGAGGAAAAACAAACAAGCATGCAAATGGAAATTATCGCGGCCGGAAAAATTATCGAGCTCATTTTTTTTATCGTGCGATAACTTCGATTTATTGACTATCGCGACAGGCCTATACTCTAGTTTTGTAATATTTTACCTATACCAATATTATAATATTACAAATTGAAAGGTGTTCTGTCCTCATTCTGTTACAGCCAGCAAGCCCAGGACAGTCTGATGTTGAACCTGATGAGCTGGATGAGGAGGAGGAACCAGAGCAGAAAACAGCCTATCAGAAGCTTCTTTCAACTCTCAGCCACCCCACCAGTAATGACCAGAGTGAAGAGGAGAGCACTGATGATGAAGAGGAAGAAGAAGAGGAGCTCCTTGGTGAAGGTGAGTTGCTTATTTCCTCCACACTAAGGACAGTAAAGGCCAACATATTGCAGTTGACTGTCGAATATAGTTGTTCTTTTTTATTGTAGGGGACAGTGATGGAGTTGGTGATGATAGTGAGCATGAAGATGAAGTGGAAGAAGAAGATCCCGAGGATGCAGCTGAGGCTCTGACTGAAGCAGTAGAATGGGGGGGGATGGTGGAGAAGGAGACAGGAGATGAGTTCGTAGACGAGGAGCATGAGTCCCAGTTCTGTCTGGAGATCAACTTCACGGATGAAGGAGGACAAGCGGAGACTGAAAGCACTGCAGAACAGGAAGACGGCAAAGGTATGGAAATAGCTAGGAAAATTCAGTTAAAATTACAATTATATAGTCCGTTTCGTCAAATATATCGCAGTATGTTCCATGTCTAGTCTTTTTAAGACATGCATTTTATCAGTGTACTGCTCACTCAATTAGAACAGTTGAGAAATATGATTTGACTGAGATATGTTTTACAGTATTTTTTTTGTATATGCAGACACGTTTGTACATCATTTGGACACAGAGCTTGGTGAAGAGGATGTGCAAAAGATAACATCTGGTAGCAAAGCCAAGGCTCAGATCACGGTATTAGGTGCACAATTCCACAAAATTGACCAGCTTTTCATTAGAATGAATTCTAAGTACCGTTGTGCTTTCCTATCTTTTTCGACATTTAGTGGCCAAAATTGGGCAATTTACTCTGTACCATTCCACTGGAAAGGTTTGGATTCATCGGCCCACAGAAAGAATCAAACCTGCCAGTTTTTCACAAAGTTTTGGAGACCCACTGGAAGGATCTGAACCAGATCTCCAACTCTAAGGGGGTGACTGAGGAGGTTGCCCCACTGCAGCTAGAGCTGCTAGCTCTTATGGGCTCCTACAAGGACATCTACTACCCAGAGGTCTGTCCTCTGAACCAGGGCCCTCAAGTTAGCAGTGCATACTGCCTCCACGTGCTCAACCACGTTCTGAAGGCCAACTCCCGGGTCCTGGCTCATAACGCGCTGCTAAGGGAGCAGAAAACTCAGGCTAAAGCTGGAGCTGAGCCGCAGGACGAACCAAGAGACCAAGGACTGACCCGGCCCAAGGTAAAGTACTGGATACATTATGTTTGGCTTCTTAAAGGAACATGCCACCGTTTTTTGAGATATGGTTATCTCTGCACCCAAGTAGCAGTGCTTCGCCCCAATATAGTCCCAAATCAGTATCTGCCTAGGAAATCGTCTAGTCTTCATCTGCATTGCTATTTGTACTCTTTGTGAATATGCAGGCCACAAGAAGTAATTAGGTTGTTTTTGTTGTTGTTGTTGTTGGCTCACTTTTACTCATGACATGCTAACCGGCAACATAGGATTCCATTCACTACGCTAAGCTAAACTAGCGGCGGTGCCGATACCGGTGCTAAAATGATACTTTTAAAACGGTGCCAGTGCCTGAACCGAAATATATATAATATATTTATAATGTATATAATATAAAATATAAAAAAGGAGCACAAAACAACAGTTTGCGACAGAACGGCTTGTTTATTGCTAAGGCCATATGGTCAAAATTAAATGATTGATTAATAATGTAATAACAATAACTTATAACAATGACTTATTTCGCCAGTAAATTGCTGGTAAATGACAAAAACAAGCACCAGATGGGAAAAGGGTATTTTAGAATAACTTCACAAGGCTGGCGAGTTTCAAGTAAATGCACCATCTGTGTTGTTTGCTGCAGCTGCAGTCAGACTGTTACGTCCCGGTGTTGGAATCCTCTACAGGGAAATGCAGTCACACTTTACACCGCTTAACGTAAGCTGTCAGCATTTTAACCATTGTGTTTAATCCAGCTACCAGCTAACGGTAACGTAGCGTCCCGTGCAGCGATGCTTCTGAAGAAAATATAAAGTCAGGCACCGAAATGAGGCACCAAAATTTCGTTCTTATTTGGTCTCGTTACTACCGTTTACGTCGGAACTGGTGCCCTATTGGCACTGCGTTTTGGTACCCAACCCTACCTATGTGTGAGTAGAATAAATCACATTTCATCTTGATCAGAATCCAGTCAAGCAGTTAATGTCTTATATGCAATGCATGAATGATCTTGGGTTAACTCCCAATTGCATTGCGTTTGATTTATAATTCAGTTGCATTAGTTGTTGCTCCGCCTTCCACAGAAGCAGCATAATGGCTCACTGAATTCCCTCAGGAGTATAGTACATCAATGTAATATGCTATAATCACTTTGCTAAATGCTTCCACTTAGCCACAAGTGTTCAAAAACACCATCTTTCTTTTCTGCCCTGTTGTAATGATTGTTATCAATGTGTTAGGTCCTGATTCTCGTTCCGTTTCGAGGCGGAGCTCTGCGAGTCGTGCAGACGCTCATTAGCCTGCTGGAGACCAAAGGCAAGAAGATAGTGGTGAGCAACAAGAAGAGGTTCAAGGAAGAGTTTGGAGAAGAGGCAGAGGACAAGGCAACCAGGGTGCAAAGACCAGACGATTACAGCGCCATCTTCTCGGGCAATGTGGATGATCACTTCAGGCTAGGTACAGTTTAACAAACAGAAGTCCACCCACTTTTGGATAACCTGCTATGTCTTTCTCTCTGAGGCCTTGATGCTGTCCTCTCTCCTCACCAGGCATCTCCATTGTGAGGAGCAGCATACGTCTGTACTCCCCCTTTTATTCGTCAGACATCATCATTGCATCTCCGCTGGGTCTCCGTACAGTAATTGGAGCAGAGGGAGAAAGTAAGAGAGACTTTGACTTCCTCTCCTCCATCGACCTGCTGGTGGTGGACCAGGCAGATGTCCTACTCATGCAGAACTGGGAGCACGTCTTGGTGAGAATACACACCTGTCCCATGACGCGTTACTGCATGACAGCATCTGTTCAGCAGTGTTGTGTTTTTACTGTTGGGGGGTGGGGATGTGGCGCCATCTGCTGTTCAACAACCGTTATAGAATTTGATGAATCACAACATGTTAATTTAGCATTTAGGAAAACCCTGCTGGAGCATTGACAGAGGATTACAGATTAAGGTTTGACTTAGCGTTTCTGAAGGGTGAAAATGTTTTCTGATCACATTGTAAAACTCGGTTGTAATAAATACTTTATAAATAACTATTTTTAACCAAACCTGTCAAAAGTTGGTATATTTAAGGTGTGTCTGTATAGGTTGATGTCTTGTAAAAAGTCCCATTGTCCACCCCTCTCCAGCATGTGATGAAGCACATGAACCTGCAGCCGCTGGACTCCCATGGAGTGGACTTCTCCAGGGTGAGGATGTGGAACCTGAACAACTGGGCCAGACACTACCGGCAGACGCTGGTGTTCAGCTCCATTCAAGACCCACAGATCAACAACATTCTCACCAAGCACTGTGCCAACTACCGTGGACAGGTACCTTCAGGCCTCTTTACAGTCGCCGTTCCCGACCTGCCGCGCGACAATGTGACGTCTAAATGACGTAGATCTCGATGGCGCGCCAAGATTTAAAGTACGCGACCAGAGGTCGTGCACCACTCTATTTCTTTCAGCGGCGCACAACAAAGCGGAAACGGGGAGCATGGACGAATTCGAGGGCAAGCTTTCCGAGCAAGTGCGCCAATAGTAACTGCATTCTGGTACCGGATGCCCAGGACTCTCAGAGTGACTGCAAGTCTCTCTTGTAAACTTGCTGGGTTAAGATGAGTTCTTTTATGGTGAATGAAAGGCTTGATCCGACGAAGTAGGTCATCGAATCGTTGTGCAGACATTCTGAAGTATTCAAAGTGCTTCGCTTCATCTGTCATCCTCATTTGTTTCACAAAGATATTGAACTCACCATATTTATGTCTGGCGTTATTCAAAGGACGAACATTCTACCTTCTTTTTCTTCGTTCCTTTGCAAGCAGGCTCACAAGCAGCTGTTCTTCCTCATCCATTGACTCCAATATCATCTTAGCCACTGTTGACATTGACGTCAATGCTGCTGCCAGTTCTGCCATTGTTTACCTTTTTCTTCTTCTTCTAGTCTGTAGAAATAGCAAAGTCGGTAGCCTTTCCTCAGCTGCGACACCTCTGTTCAGGAGAAGACTGCAACTAATGTCGCGACCACCATGCGCAAGTATAAATAGTTACGGCGCTCCCGTGACGTCACACTGTCGCGCGACAGGTCGGGAATGGCGAGTATAATTAATGCTTTATACACCTTACAGTTAACCTTACACCTGCTCCTGGGACTGAACATTCAGCACAGACTATAATTTAGTTGAACACATTACTAAGAGGCAGGATGATCTCATATATTGAGTTAATCCTCAGCGGTTGGAGCAGTAGCCACACAGTAAGTTGTTTACTGTGGTCAGCTGGATGTGTGAGGCAAGCCCTGGTTTCTTCATTGCTATTTGAAGATGTAGGGTTTTTTTTTAAAGGTTAATTCCCCATGTGGGTTTTTTGTTCCCAGATTGCCACTAAGAACATGCCAAAAACAGGTTCCATCTGCCAGGTGCTGGTTCAGCTGCCTCATGTGTTTCAGATGTTCTCCTCTGACAGCTTCCAGGACCATGATGCCCGGTAAGGTCTTCCCACAGGTCAACCGTGTGATGCCATCACAGCCAGACAAATCTATAATATACTGTAGACCCGGGGGTTTCAAATGCTTTGGGGGAAATATCATGTTCCCAATGATTCAGTGAGCTACACTGTAAGCTCCAACCTTTAGCCTATGTTTGTTTACATATTGGCATATTGACACCAGTAAAATAATGGTGATAACGCTATTTGCACTGTATCCATGGATCTACTGGGAGCTATTGCTGGATTACTTTGATAATGAATAAAACTTAAAAGTGTGATGATTCTCAGGCAGGGTTTGGAGTTAAAAGGAACGCCTAGGTGGGGAAATGTGGGATTAACATTCAGTTAAGTTTCAAACTGTAATGTTCGGCTTTATTTGAGCACATCTCTCGGCCCAAATAGTTTGAAATTCTAAGATTACACACTTGTCATTCTAATTTTTTACCCATGAAAATATACACGTAACTCTTAATTCTTTACAAATATGAAAAAATATAAAATTAAGATAAGATGGACTTTATTAATCCCACACTGGGGAAATTCCTTTTCTACAGCAGCTCAAAAGAAAAACAATGTACACACAAAAGAATACCACAAATACTCTGTTGTGTGTAAATGTCACTTCTATCCCTTTTTTTGTTGATTAGGTTTTATGGTTCCTTTTTTAGCTGTTATACAAGTCAGTTGTGCGTATCGTTGACTTTTCTTTCTGTTGAGGTGTTTTTGTACAGTAAGACCCTTGTTTTTTTATGGTATTAGCAATATATACTTTTATGTGAGTTTCATTTTTTAAATGTATGTCCAAATAAAAAAAACGATCATAACATATGCAACAGCTCATGAGCTCTTGACAAATGCCTGGCTGATCCCAACAAAATGTAAAACTGTTTTATTTCCACTGTTCCATCCTGCCTGTAGGTTTCAGTTCTTTGTAGACAAAGTGCTTCCCCAGTACAGGGACTCCGTTATGTCCCACACTCTGATCTACGTCCCGTCTTACTTCGACTACATCCGGTTGCGCAACTACATGAAGAAAGAGGAGATAAACTTTGCCAGCATCTGCGAGTATTCCAGCAGGTCAGAGGTGTCCCGAGCCAGGCACTTCTTCCAGAAAGGGGATAAACAGTTCCTGCTCTTCACTGAACGCTTCCACTTCTACAAGAGGTCAGTTCTTTTTAATGCTAATCAGGTAGCCCCACATGTGTTGGGTTCTGTGTTTGATTTGAGGGGGGATTTTGTCTTTTTACCCGGTTGGAGTGCAGGGTCATTCAGCTAGTACCGGTAGAGTTTTCCTGCTGAAAAACATTGGTGTTCAGTGATACCTACAGTACTTGACAATAAATTGTATTCTGAATCTGACTCAAACTGGACCTCACCAACCTTAAGGCCAGAGCATTGATCCGTGGAATCACTCCCATCATGACTTTGCGTAAACATACACGCCACTTTCCTAAAGCCAAATGGCGTGTTATCTGTACGCATTTTGAGCTATGCACATGTATGTCTACGCTGTATACAGCAGATGTAAACATGCACACCACGTGGCGTCACCACGTTGCGTGTTATCGCATGAACGTGCCGTACTATCGCGAGAACAACATCACACTCATGTAAAAAAAAAAAAAAAAAAAAGGTTGGGTTTAGGAAAAGAACATTGGGAAAGGCTTTAGTAACACAAAAAAAAAAAAAACACGAAAGAAAAGACAAAAACATGACCAACATCACACGCTTAGGAAAACAATAAACAGTCCCTCCAGAAAAACGGGATTATGCGATTGCATAATTCAATGCATAATCAGCCAATGTCCGCATATTTATGCGGGAGCGCATTTTTTCAAATACGCCGCACTTTTGCCGCATAAATTGCCGATTTCTGCGCAAAATATGCGGGGCTTGCATGATTTCATAATCCCTGCATTTTTGTTGCAAAACAGTCACATATATCTTAGCAGAAAGTTGAAAAATGTTGCGTTTACTTCACACAAGAGCAGGATTTTCCCCTGTTGCTACGGGAACGTTATGAAGTGATGTAATTACGCGATGTGAACATCATCGAAAAGCAGGGTGTTGGGGGAATCACTTTTTTTGTATTTTTCATCAAACCGCAGTTTTTGCAAGTTGCCGCAATTTTTGCAAGTTGCCGCAATTTCATTGCATAAAATTGCATAAATATCCCGCATATTCCATCGCATTTTTTAAGAAAACGTGCCGCATAATCTAGGCTAAGAATCACAAAAAAACTCCGCATTTTTCTGGAAGGATTGAATAAACGGTTGGGTTTAGGAAAGAAACATTGGGGAAGGCTGAGAAAAAAAAAGAAGAAAGTCCTGTGTTTTACCCATCTGTCACCCCAAACAGCATCCCTCCACGGACTTACGTCCCTTCATACTACTTGCTACGGCGACAATTCACACGTAATGTAGGTCAATGGCGGCCGAACGGTGTTGATAAACACGCTAAAAAGCGATTATGCGTCTTGATAACACGCCAAAATGGCATTCGAATTGGCGTGTCATACATACGCCACTTTGTGAGATCAGTCTGATGTCAGAGTTCAATCCCCTTTTCTCTGGTTTATTTATGTCATGTGACGGGGTAGTCATACACTGACTGTAGCTTTTTTTATTGCAGTCTATTGGTAATAAAAATACACATACACAGATGTATTTGTAAGTAGGCTAAAAATGTACCTCAAACAAGAATGTATGCTTATAGAATTATGATTACACTAGCTATTGCAACACCCCTGTAGATTCCCTGTGTATCTGCAGGTCTGATAAAGCATTGAATTTGGTTTCCTCAACAACAAAGAAGCCCCAGAAAGTATTAAATAGTCTTAAATATTACTACTGTAGGCAATAATGTTAGTTATATCAGATTGCATGCTGTTGGGAAAAGTTAAACTGTAACATATGTGTACCCAGTCGACGGTTCTCTGGGGCATGTTTTCATGCTAATCAAATGTGTATTTAGCTTGAAACAAGCTAGCGCAAACCGGTGATTAGCTGATAACGCTACCTTACGGGGCAGATGGTAAATTGCTATTTTATATCACTAACAAGGCTCAAAATAGCACCACGCTTCCACGGTAGCATAATGAGGGTCCCTACATGTTAACCGAAGCATTGAGGACTTTGTAAGTGTACAGACAGTTTATTAAAAAGATATTATATATAAAAAGAGATTATAAAGACAGTAGCGTTAATTTTTACATGCAGGCACCATCTTGGAAAACGGACCTGATCAGTCGAGCGACGAGCGTGTCCTTTAAATCCTTGTTTGTGGAGTTATCAAAACGGTGTATAGCAATAATCAGCAGTATAAACTAAGAAATAATCAGAGTGATTTCTTAAGACAGCTGGAAAGTACTGAAAAAGTGTAATAAAATTGAGTGAGCCCTGCAGAAACTCTGATCTCTCACTTCTTTTATTTAGGTACACCATCAAAGGCATCCAGAATTTGATATTTTATGGATTGCCCTCCTTCCCCCACTTCTATAGTGAGGTGTGTAACATGCTGGCAGCGGGGGGTCGGGGGGAGGAGGCCAGCTGGACCTGCACTGCCCTCTTCTCCCGCTACGATGCCCACAAGTTAGCTGCCATCACCGGAGCCCAGCGAGCCGGACAGATGCTGCACTCCAACAAGACTGTTCACCTCTTTGTTACAGGAGGGGAAGATAAGGCTTCCTGATGGAGCTGGACAGATAAAAGAGCACCACTTCATAAAGCCATGGGAGATATCTAGTGTACATTAACACAGTAAGATGACCCTGGACTCTGTGTAACTAGAGATTTTGAACGCCCGTCTGTGATAGTGGATTGCCATGTGGCACATCACAGAGTACCTGGTTTGACATAAAAAAAAATAGTGTACCACTTGAAAATGCAGATATGATTGCTTTCCATTATATTTGGACAGTATGCACCATGAAAACCACCATGGGCTTTGTTTGATGTGTTTTAGGTGGAAGCCGTCCAGAAACATCACGGCAGAAAGAGATCATAAAATATATTGTGTTATAAAGATTGTAAGTGATCACTGTGATATGTTGTGTCACTAACTGGGTTAATGTTTGTTTTCAGATTTAGCAAACAGTACAAATATTTCATTATTTTCATTATCTTTCGTAATGTTTGATAAGAGTTCATATTTGTAGCAATACCTGTTCTTAATGCGCTGAAATAATGATCAATATTAGTTTTTCTGGTTGTTGGTATAGTGGCATACCCAGTGTAAAAGTGTTTCACATTAAACACGGATGTGTTGCCTTGGTTATCTGGTTAAGTATTTTAGGAATTTTAATCCAGAAGAATTTAAAGTTGTACTTGTAATGCTAATAATCAGCCCACATGTTTTAATAAAACATGAAATCCAAACGTGTGTGTGTGTGTGTGTGTGTGTGTGTGTGTGTGTGTGTGTGTGTGTGTGTGTGTGTGTGTGTGTGTGTGTGTGTGTGTGTGTGTGTGTGTGTGTGTGTGTGTGTGTGTGTGTGTGTGTGTGTGTGTGTGTGTGTATACACATACACACATACATACAGGCCAAAAGTTTGGACACACCTCATTCAATGCATTTCCTTTATTTTCATGACTATTTACATTGTAGATTCTCACTGAAGGGCATCAAAACTATGAATGAACACATATGGAATTATGTACTTAACAAAAAAGTGTGAAATAACTGAAAACGTCTTATATTTTAGATTCCTCAAAGTAGTCACCCTTTGCTTTTTTTGATAGCACTGCAAACCCTTGGTGTTCTCTCAATGAGCTTGATGAGGTAGTCACCTGAAATGGTTTTCACTTCACAGGTGTGCTTTGTCAGGGTTAATTAGTGGATTTCTTTCCCTTAATAATAAAAAAAGCAAAGGGTGGCTACTTTGAAGAATCTAAAAATAAGACATGTTTTCAGTTATTTGACACTTTTTTGTTAAGTACATAATTCCATATGTGTTCATTCATAGTTTTGATGCCTTCAGTGAGAATCTACAATGTAAATAGTCATGAAAATAAATAAAAAAACTCATTGAGTGAGAAGGTGTGTCCAAACTTTTGGCCTGTGTATATGTGTGTATATATATATATATATATATATATATATATATATATATATATATATATATATATATATATATAACCGGTCTACTTTATCGACTTCTGAGCCCAGCTTACTCAGGTGTACTGCATCTTTGCTCTCCTGAGATAGAAGAAGCACAGACACCAAAGACATGGCCAACCCTGGGGTCATCACAGCCCACACTGTCTCCCTCTTGAAAAATGATAAGGTACAAAGCAAAACAGGCTCCTTTAAATACGCTCACCCACGTAATTATTAACTCCCCTGAGTTGCTGCAAGAGTGACTTTGGCCACATAATTATCGTGGTTTCTCCATCGGTAAAGGTGTTGGACAACAGGTGCTCTTTCGTCGCTGTGATTATGGACGACGTGACACAGAAGCTCACCCTGAAGCGGGAAGTAGGGCTGGTGGGAGCCGTGTCCCTCATTGGAGGGACAATGATTGGATCTGGGATCTTCATGTCCCCACAGACAGTGCTCCTCACCATCGGCAGCCCTGGGGCCAGTTTGGTTGTGTGGGGGATCTGTGGTTTACTGGTGATACTGGTGTCTTTCTGCTACGCTGAGCTGGGCACCGTTATAAGAGAATCAGGAGGGGAGTACATCTACATCCTCAGGACTTCGGGTCCAGTCCTCGCCTTCATGCTAATCTTCAGCTCTGTGTTATTTGTGAGACCTGCCGGTGTTGCCGGCATCTCGCTCAGTTTTGCTCAGTATGTCGTGGCTCCCTTCTACTCAGACTGCCCCCCTCCCGTGGTGTTAGTCAAGTGCGTGGCTGCAGTTGCAATTATAGTGCTTGCCACTGTGAACTGCCTTAATGTTCGCTTTTCAATGTCAGTCCAAGTGTTTTTTATGGTGGTCAAGGTTCTGGCATTGGCAGTCATTATAATAGGAGGTTTGGTGATGCTTATCCAGGGGCATACTGAAAACTTTGAAGACTCCTTTGAGAACACAAATGTTGGCATCAATTCAATTGGTATTGCTTTCTACCAGGGACTGTGGTCCTATGATGGCTGGAACAATCTGAATTATGTTACTGAAGAGTTAAAACGCCCAGAGGTAAGTAAAAGGTTATATGGGGTTTCAGGGAAAAGTTTTATTGCATTGAAGTAGTTCTTGATTAAGACCAATAAGCAGTCCATGTTAAGGTGACCCTGGCTATGCTCCAAAGCATCGCCATAAAGAAATAAAGTAATAAATGTTATGTCAGAGGAGAAAAACTATTATTTCTTACAAGAAAGTATTTATTACCCTATCAATAACATCATAACATCACCCAAGCTAAAATATAAATGATACCATTCAATAAATGTCTAAACTTTATATCCTCTACTTACAAGACTTTACACAGTATACGTCATGGAGAACGTCAGCAAAAATAACCAGGGAGTCTACAAATAGACGTTGCCATCAGATAAATGTAGAAATGACAAAGCAGTACATGAAACTGAAAAAGGTACAATGTACAATACCAAAATAAACAGCATGCTGGTGACTCAACGTGATACACACAACAGTCACCAAGCCAACTTATATAGTTGCAGACTAAAGAACACACCAAAATGTAATTGATTTGCCTTATCATTGGCAAAATGTAATACTGGATTGGTCATAAAAAAAAAGGTGGATTGGTGTCTTCCTCCTTCCTTTTTACTACTCTTTAACTTATTTTATTATTTATTTACATTTATTTTATAATTATTAATACATACTGTGTGTATATGTTTATACTTATTGTTTATATTCTTGTTATCCTTATATTTGAGAATGTGTGACATACACCAACAACACCATGACAAATTCCTTGTATGTGCAAGAAACTTACTTGGCAATAAAGCCCATTCTGATTCAGATTCTGATAAAACGCCAGCTAGTCCGTCACTATTCGTTCTTCAGTTTCTGCTTGTTTGTCTTAATTCAGAGATCAGAATACTCTGTAAGGATTTGAATGAAGTCCATGTTCATCATGCTACACACCACTCCAAATAATAGGACTGTGAGAACTGAAATCGGCTTAAGCATATTTTCAATTTTCCCTTTCCCTGCCAATACTTTATAGACAAGCAGAATAATCTCGAAGTTGGTCTTAAAGGTAGAATATGTAGTGAGTATCTGCTTACGGTTTGTAAACACAGTGTTTAAAGTTGGCCCCTCCAACTTGGTTTAGAGCCAGAGAGAGAACGCGAGCTAGAGAGAGTAAATGAAGAGAGGGAGCGCAGAACAAAGCAGTGAATCAGAGGAATGAAACAATCTTCTCTCATTGTCTCGCAGCGGTTCTGTTCTAAAGCACAAATAAACACGCATGTTTATTGATGTGAATGCAGATGAGTGAATGCAGAGCTTCATCCTGTCTGTTTCTGTGTGTCTGGGTCAGTTAGATTTGTGCCCCGAGATGAGACACTAAGAGGGGCAAATGAGAACACTGTTATTGGCTGGGGGTTACAAACCCACGTGGGACCCAGAGGCTCTTTGTTGACGCCCACAAACATCCCGATCTCACCAAAATAAAAATAAAAGAGAAAACCCCGGCAGAGGGCAGGGTCTCTGCAGATACAAACACCACCACACACTACTAGTGGGTCATAAGTGATGATTGAGAGGGATTACTTTTGTATTATGCTATACATTGTTTTTGAGGAAAGCATTGCATATTATACCTTTAAAGCATGTTACTGTCAGCCAGAGTAATAACCTCAGAACAAGCCGTATTTTGGAGATTTTTTTGCATTAGTTTTGTAACTAAACACAGCCTACTCATTACATCTCATTAAATAATCTTTGTTGTAAAAAGGGCAAACATGATTATCTGTTAAGACTGATTCCCAACCAGGGGTACTTGTACACCAGGGGGGTACTTCTGCTGTTGCCATGGGGGGTATGTGGAAAGATTGTGAAGCAGCTCAACTAATTAGAAAAAAAAATTAAATTATGATTTGATTAAAAGAATACATCGGCTGTAACACCTCAACATTAGATGTTGCAGTTATGTAATGGTGCTTGATAACTAGTTAGCAGGCGAGCACAAACATTTAAATAGCCTAGGTAGTTAGCTAAAAAGTAATGGCTAAACAGTTCCAAACAATCTAACTGCTAAAAGTAATAGATAAACGGTTGAAATAATTAGCTAAAAGTAATGGATAAATGGTTGAACAGCTAAATATTGACAGGTCAACAAGTATGAAAAAAGTAACAGTACCCACTTTTATATGATAAATAGTGTGATACACTTGGAACATTGGGAATTGATGAAGGGGTACGTGAGTTCAACATGACAGGGCTATGGGGGTACCTCAGACCAAAAAGGTTGGGAACTAGACTACTGTGTCGAGAGAGTGCAGCTGGAAGTAATGAGACGCGACAAACGGCCACGCCACACCTCGGTTAAGTGGCTGTTGAAAGGTGATGTCACCCCCTGTTGGGGACATGGCTCTAACGTTACCCAACATATAGCAGTTAATCTACAACCAGTTCTCTGCATGTCCAGTGTCCACAACTCATGTCTTTGAGGAAGCAGCAGCTTTTTAACAATGGAGAGTGACACACAGAGACTCAATCTGAAGAGAGAAATTGGGATTATAGGAGCTGTGTCGTTCATTGCTGGAACCATGATAGGATCCGGGATTTTCATATCCCCGCAGTATGTGCTGTCTGCCATCGGCAGCCCCGGAGCCAGCTTTGTTATATGGACCTGCTGTGGGTTGATAGCCATGCTGGGGGGGCTCTGCTATGCTGAACTGGGCACAGTCATACCAGAGTCTGGAGCTGAATATATCTACATGCTGCGGACAGCAGGGAAAGTGGTGGCCTTTATGTTTGTCTTCAGCTTCATCATTGTCATGAGGCCTGCCAGTGCCACAGGAATTGCTCTCAGCGTTGCTGAATATGTCGTGGCCCCCTTTTACAACGGCTGCACCCCTCCACAACTGGTGGTGAAATTGGTGGCTGCAGGAGCTATCATTGTGCTGGCCATAGTTAACTGTCTGAGCGTCCGCCTGGCCACCGCCATCCAGGTGGTTTCCATGGCAATCAAATTGCTGGCCCTGGCCGTGATCATTTTGGGAGGTGTTGTGATGCTTTTCGAGGGACGCACTGAAAACTTTGAGAACTCCTTTGAGGAAACAAATGTTAATGTCAGCTCCATTGGCATTGCTTTTTATCAGTGCTTGTGGTCCTATGATGGTTGGAACACTTTGAATTTTCTAACTGAGGAGCTGAAACATCCAGAAGTAAGAGTTTCTGTTTACTATTCATACATTATATATTTTTTTAATACAATTATGCTGTTTGCAAATTGAGAGATTATGAACGTATACAATCTACTCAGACTTTGATCTAAAATCATTGAACAAAAGAAATTCATGTTGGCCACAAACATCTTTTTTTTTAAATTACATTTTTTATTTTTTTTAGATTTTATATTAACCTGTTATCTCAGTGTTAATAAGTCACACACATAAACAAGGCTTAACAGTAAATTACACAATGAGTGGAAGTGCAGCGGTCAGTGTTAGTGATTAGAGCCGCCACTGTGGTTCCAGGCAAGAATTATCATATCCAGATAAGGGATTGCATAAGAGTGAGTTTGACATCAAGAGCTGAAAAAAAAACTGTTTCACATTGGAGTAAATATATGCAAGTAACACATTAAGTAGTTTTATTGTCTCTTAATCAGTTATTCTGTTTGAGATGTGTAGATAAAAGCCATCAGGTGTGTGACTACGTCTTTATCTGGTTGTAGGTCTGTAAGACTGAATAACAACTACAGTAATTTCATCACTAACTCTCTGATCTGACAAAATGTCACAGGTGTCAGTGTCGCATGAGGACACTCAAGGTGATTGTTTGCTGCAATTGTGGTCCCATTGTGGGATTAAGGTGTGCGCCTGCCAGTGTTGTTAGCATGTGGATGTGCGCAGTAAATGTAAATGTGAAAATACAGCAAAAAGTTGAAAGATCACAAATAGTTTTCTGCAGAAATGGCAGGTCACAGACGGTTTCCAAATCACTGGCAGTTAAGAAGTTAGGCAGTTTAAGATTTCCTTTATTCACAAAATTTCTGTTGGTCTGGGCTGTGTTTTTTCATGTCTGGGAATTTGAATGGATAATTTAATACAAACAATCATTCTAGAGGGCCAATACATTTTCTATACTTATCAAAAGTTAAAGAAATCATTTCAAAAGAAGACATTTAAATACAAACCTCTTTCCACATAGAAAATGTTTAATGCATCGACAGGACACGCTGTAGTGTACTAACGGATTTGTTAGTTATGAGATGCAATAAACCGTGAACCTTGTTGTGGGATTTTGGGCATTCAAAAAGGTCATGCAAATAATTAAAGTTACAAACAAGATAAGATAAGTGATTCACTAGCTTCAACTGAATTCTTAAGTCATTGGGAGAGAGAAAGGAGCAGCACCATTTGTTTGTGCAGACTATTACTGAAAGGTTTCACAACCTTAATAGAGCTTCTTTAAATCACTTTTGCTGTTGCTATAAAAAAAAACAACTAATTCTTATACTGTTGCATTATTGGGAAATGTTTGGAGCCAAAAATTCAAAAATGTTGGTGGAGAAAGCATACAAATCATTTCACTCCAAAGTTTGACTCATTTGAGGGAACAAATGTTCATGTGAGCTCCAGTGGAATTGCTTTCTATCAGTGCTTATGAGGTCCTATGATGATTTAACTGAGGGGGGTATAACATTCAGAAGTATGAGTTTCTGTTTACTATTCATTAATTATTAAAACAATTACACCGTTATCTATTGAGAGATAATGCACATTCAATTAATTTTGCAACTACTCAGATGTAGATCTACAATCAAGATTATACATCTTTTTTTTGTCACTTATTGTTTATTTTTATTGTCAGGATATCAGTTACTCATTGAACAAAATAAATTCACATTGGCAACAAACATCTTTTTTTTAAATGATAGATTTTATATTAACATGTTAGCTCAGTGTTTATAACTCACAAATAAACAAGGCTTAACAGTAAGTTAAACAATGAGCAACAGTGCAAAGAGCCGCCACTGCTGTTCCATACAAGAATTAACATATCCAGATAAGGGATTGCATAAAATAAGATTAGAGTTTGGAATCAAGAGCTGGATACACTGTTCAAAGATTTACAAGTACACTGGAGTAAATAGTATATGCAAGTAACACATTGAGCAGTTTTATTGTCTCTTGTCTCTCTGAGATGTGTAGATAAAAGCCAGTCAGTCAGGTGTGTGACTAAGTCTTTATCTGGTTGTCTGCTCTGTAAGAGTGAATAACAACTACAGTAATTTCATCACCAACTCTCTGATCTACATGACCATGGCGGACAAAGAACCTGAAACCCTGAAAATAAAACGGGAAATTGGGTTGATTGGCGGTGTAGCACTAGTAGCAGGAACTATGATCGGATCCGGTATATTCATGTCCCCACAGTTTGTACTGGCCTTACGTGGAAGCCCTGGAGCAAGTATGGTGATCTGGGCTCTCGCGGAGTTGTAGCTATGTTTGCAGCGCGTTGTCCTACACCGAGCTTGGGACAGTGTTATTCGGAATCTGGTGGGGACTTCATCTACATACTGAGGATCTATGGTTCATGTCCTGCTTTCTTCGCAGCAGTCACTTTTATCCTGGTTGTGAAGCCATTCAGCATTGCAGCAATGGCAATTAGCATTGCGGAGTATTCTCTAGCACCCTTTTACACGGGCTGCCTTCCTCCTCAGCTGGCAGTAAAGTGTGCTGCAGCTGTGGCTATAATGGTTGTTGCAATAGTCAACATCTTGAACGTCCGAATTGCCATCAAAGTCCAGGTGGTCTTCTTGGTGGCCAAGGTGCTGGCGTTGGCATTCATCGTAATTGGAGGAATAGTGGAGCTCATACAGAGCAACAGGGTCCTTGTGGAAAATTTGAAAGTTGAGAATGCGTTTAAAGGCACTCAGTACTCTTTGAGCTCTCTAGGAATGGCTTTTTATCAAGGACTCTGGTCTTACGCAGGCTGGTACAACTTGAACTATGTCACTGAGGAACTGAAAAGACCAGAGGTGAGACTGTAAAGAGTTGGATTGTGCATGTGTGCTTAGGTAAATAATAGCATCATTTCCCCCCCCCCAAATACAACAGTCCCTCTAGTCACCGGGCAGATGATGCAGGGTCAGTGTTGCATGAGGACACTCAAGGTGTGATTGTTTGCTGCAATTGTGGTCTTATCTAACTGGGATTAAAGTGTGCGTCTGCCAGTGTTGCTATCATGTGGATGTGTGCAGTGAATGTAAATGTGAAAATACAGCAATATGTTAAAATATCACAGAATGTTTTTTAGGCAGAAACAGAAGGTCACAGACTTTTTTTAGGTAGTATGAAAGTTAATGATTTTCTTTATTCACTACATTTCTGTAGCTCTGTATGGGATTGTGCTTAGAGTTTTTCATCATTTAATTTTACTTTGGAGTCTCTGACTCCTGGCTCAATCCATTATTCTATTGTTAATATTACAATTATCCATCATGCAAGCATGTATGCATTGGCCAGAAAATGATGTTGCCTTTTTTTCTTCCAGGTGAATCTTCCTAGGGCGGTTGTGATAGCCATTTCTCTGGTGACTGGCTTATATCTGCTGGTGAATGTGAGCTACCTGACGGTAATGACGCCTAAAGAACTCATGTCTTCCAGCGCAGTAGCAGTGACCTGGGGGTAAGACAGCACCTGATATTGATGTCACAGATTCTGGTAGACAGGTCCAGACTGATAGCCTGGTCCTACCAGACTCTGGTACATTTCATTTCATTTCAGGCTACCAGACTGATAGTTTGACTTGCTCTTTCTGCTGTCCAAATTGCTCATTTTTAAAGGATCATGAAAGGAGTACTACACTGATTTAGCATTGCACTCCTATGGCATTATCAGTCTCACAGTGTTTTTTTTTTTTTTTTTAAGTATCAAAATCGATTCAGCTGAACCGGAGGTGTCTTTTTTATTCCACGCATTCTTCTTCCTTGTCAAATATATATTTTCTATGTGTAGCAGGTGGCTTTTGAAAAATGTAAAGGATGCTGTTGCAGCTTATGTGAGAACTTCAACCTTTTCCCTCAGGAATAAGGTGTTAGGAAGCTGGGGCTGGATCATGTCTGTGGCTGCAGCATTGTCTGCCTTTGGTTCTCTGAATGGGACGTTCTTCAGTGGTGGCCGTGTGTGCTTTGTTGCTGCCAGGGAAGGACACATGGTGAGAGTGTCTGCTTATGAACATATGTTAGATTGTTGAGCATAAGACGGTTGTCACAGTGTTTCACCCTGACTTGCGTTGTGCTTTGTAGCCAGATATTCTGGCCATGGCTCACGTCCACAGACTGACTCCATCTCCAGCCCTGATCTTCACCACTGTTGTCTCCCTTCTGGTGCTGATCCCTGGAGACTTCCAGAGTATTGTCAACTTCTTCAGGTGAAACCTGGGTCTGCTTTGCATTTATATAATGTTGACAGAATGTACAACCTGACATTCCTTTTCATTGCGGTTGTCAGTTTCACTGCCTGGTTTTTCTATGCCATCACCCTGTCTGGACTTCTCTATCTCAAGATTAAGAAGCCAGAGCTCCCCAGGCCCTACACGGTCAGTGTCATACACTTCTCATGACATCATCACAAACATACATTTGTCTTTTTGTTAACGTGGGTTGACAATCACTTTGTGTCTCTTCCTCTCTCCACAGGTTCCCATTATACTCCCTATACTGGTCCTAATGGCGGCAATATTCCTTGTGCTGGCGCCCATCATAGACAATCCTCAGATTGAATACCTCTATGTGACTTTATTTATCCT
Source organism: Perca fluviatilis (assembly GCF_010015445.1). Lineage (NCBI taxonomy): Eukaryota > Metazoa > Chordata > Actinopteri > Perciformes > Percidae > Perca > Perca fluviatilis. The sequence goes on along the minus strand of NC_053131.1, from coordinate 27,137,609 downwards.
CAGTGGAGCTATAGTCTACATACCCTTCATCCATTACAAGCTCTGCCCAGGGCTGTTGACCAAGTTGACAGTGTTCCTTCAGCTGTTCTTAGAGGTCGCCCCAGCAGAGAAAAACCTGTGATTTGGGCAGAAGAAAAACTACACCTGTTTTTGCAATGGCAGCCATGAGACATTGCAGTTTAAATTCAATAGCAACTTTTTATAACCTCCCGTTTCTTATTAATAAGTTGGGTTGTTGTGTGTTTTAATGTCGTTGAATTTTAGCAGTCTGATATGTATTGTCTTTTTGCACAGGTGCATTTAGCACTGCTTTATTTGCTGATGTTTATAATCAACTTAGAAAGCACAAGTGAAAAGGAATACGATTCGGTATTCAAAGTATCAATCTATAACCAAAAGATCAAATATGAATCTGAAATCTTAAAGTTTTTGCCTGTTCAACAGTAAGCGGTTAGACAGCGTATGTCTTTAAACAGCTGAGGATTCCTGTTATTGTGAATTTGTTTAATTTTCCATTTCAGTTGTATTTGTTCATTTGCAAAAGGTTCCAGATCAAACACACATACAAATGTATTTTAAATACATTTCACAACAAAAAAGAAACAGGGTTGTATAACAATTAAATGATAAGACATTTTGATTTGGGGGGAGCAAGAAGAGTTCTCATTGCCTTGGACCTGAACATGATATAAATACTGGAGAAAGCTTGTGCTGTCCTCCAAACACACTGATACAGAGTGAGGAGAAGCAACACCAACTAAACGCTGTCGTAAGAAGATTCATCACAACGTCAAAGCTTCAAGTTGTACGAAACAAAAACAACGAAAGAATCAAACGGCAGCATGCTTTGTCATTAAACAGTTACTGTTTTAAAAGAAATGCATGTGACTTATGGTTTTAATAAAATGAAGAAAAAAAATGTGTATGAAAAGAAAACAGAGACAACTATTAGATGGATTTGCTATGAAAGTTGGCTGAAGTAGGTTGCAGGTACAAAAATGAAGTCATGGCATACCAACAAATTATAGTTGTGGAAAACATGTACTGTAAAATACCTGTTCTCTACTGCAAATAACTAAGACCATCCCAAAATGGTCTGATGTCAAAGAAGCCCAAATATTTCATTTAATTAGAGTTCTGTTTTCTAAAGTTATATAACTCATACAATTACACATTGAACCTGAACCGACTATGGTAGAGGTTAAGGAAACACCTGCGCTAATAGTTTCCCGGTCAAGAGTCTTATCCCATTTTGGATCATATTATGATGCCATTGATATGGTACGTCATTCATACATGATTCATAGGAGGATGAATGGCATAGAGCCCTTTTTACTTCAAACATTAATGTAGAAACCATTCATCAAGTTTAAAATATGTGATTTCTTTATTTCTTCCCAACCATCTGGCGACCCCAAGAAATGATCTTGCGACCCTCTTGGGGGTCCCAACCCCCAGGTTGAGAACCACTAGCATAGCGGACCTATGCCTAAAAAGGACAATGATAAAAGCAATATGAAAATTTTATTTTAAATTTAGAATTTAATGTTGTGATAAAAATTGGAAATGTTGCTTTGGGAAAATTGAGAATATTGATAGATAAATGATTAAATGTGTGCCAAGAGTACAAAAAAAATGTCATGATTGTCAAGTTTGGGTCCTTTTGGATCACCAACAATGCTTTGATATCATTTAATAAAAGTGAAAATAAAAGAATTCATAAAATACCTCATTTGCATATGGATTCCATCAGAATGTTCCATGGTTCTACAGTGACCTCACTTAGAACATGTTCATGTATAAAGGGGGGAATCCAGTTCCAGTCAGACACACACTCATCCCATTTTTTGACAGTTTAGTTAGCATTTTTCAGACACTCATGGCTATTTGCGAGACGTTAAAGGACTTCCTGCAACAGTGTAAGACGAAAATGAACTTCAAGGAAGACAGTGATGTAAGTAACCTTTTTTTGAGGGAAGATAGATAGTTGGATAGATAAATACAGTTTTTTTTAAATCACTAACCTGCAGAGGGTCAAAACTAAAGTGATAAAGTAATATCAAAACTCTTTTCTGATTTGTAGTTCACCACCTGCAAAATACTTATATATCTGGAGAGAGGGAGGACTAGAACCCTCCCAGTACTACAGTATGAGTGATTATACTATAGCCTACATGTTGATGGGGATTTTTTTGATATCAGATCAGTAAACAGAATGTGCCTTTCGAACATTGGATGAATGGTTGCTTATAATGGGCAATGTAGATATTAAAAAAGTGGCTTTAGTATTCACTGATGTTTGTTAGCAATTGGAAATAGACAAATACCCATTTTTAAGCTAACCAAATCACAGAAAATACAAATAACAACGAACAATGTTTTTTACAGACACTAGAGAGCCTCGAAAAAGAAAGTGGCTCCAGCAGTCAGTCCAGGATCCTGGACATTGAGAGAGCTGAAAAGGCTGAGTTGGCTGCACTCATTCAACATGCAGAGAGGCTGTATGCTTCCCAGAAAGGCAGCAGTGATGCTGTTCTGGAGAGAATGGGACTCTCCATCCAGCAGGACACCCTCCCCTCACCTCAGCCACCAGCTTTTCCCAGAAAGAGCCCTAAATGCTCTCTTCCATGGAGAAGGCTCAGGCCCATCGTAGAGGAGGACAAAAGGAGTCTGACGTCCACGGCTAGCCAGACGTTGTTAGAAGAGGACCCTTTCTTTGACAAGAAGCTGCGTTTGGGCTGTAAGATGATGACACTTGCCTGTAAGATTGCCAAGCTGAGAGCTGCAAACAGGAACCGAAGCCCAGACTCTACCCCCAGCTCTGTGGACACGCACACTGAGCTAAGGGCTATTTCACACATCCGCTCTTTCACCCCTACTCCTCCACCTACAGCGATCAGGAGACCATCTCGTATCCCAGTGTTGAAACGTGGTGGAGCAGGTATGTTAATACTATTGAGTGATGACTTCCTTTTTGGAAACTTGAATGGAAATATATAAAGATTGTGATTACAGTAAACATGGACATTTGAGTAATCATGATTATTTTTCTGTCAATTTGAACAGGTAAGAAGGCAGCTAATAGGTGCAAGCTCCAGCCAGCAAAAAATACATTTGAGGAACATGGAGAGCCCTTTGAGATGTTCCAGCTCGACCACCGTCCTTCACGGGTTAGGGTTAGTGAACAACCTGCAGCCCCCAGAAGGACCGTGGCGGTGGCACCCAAGGTTCCAGCACCTCCATCCAAAGCTGCCCCGCCCAACAGAAAAGGACCTCGCCGTGGGACAAAACTCCACCCAAAGGCTGTCGCAGCTCAGGAAGACCTCCAGCCTTTCGCCAAGCCTGCAGAGAGCCTGTCCCTCTCCTTCACACAGCTGACCTCAGATGACTGGTAAGACATCAACATCACAGGCATTTACAGATAGATTTGAAAGAGAATAACCAGCAGGGTCCCAACAGGCGGTTGTTCCTAAAGCTGTGATTAACATAGTTGTCATCTAAACACAGGGAGAAGAAACTGGATGGACTGAAGTCTGTTCGAGTTTTGGCACGACACCATCCGGCATTACTGCAGACCAAACTGCATGAAGTCTGCCTGGTCGTTGCAGAAGAGGTATTGTAGACATGTTCCTCTTTGTTCTCAGTTGCCTTCTTGTTCATCTACCTGTACTGTTTATGCAGAAGTATTGACTGGTGTTCTTGTTTACTATCTAGGTGAATAACTTGCGCTCTGGTGTGGCCTGTGCTGCAATGGCCACCGTAGCAAAGCTCCACGTTCACCTGGGGAGGGCCATGGACCCTGAGGCAAATTGGACAGGCCGCATCCTGCTGCTGAAGTTGGCTCAGACGACCAACGCCTTTGTTCAAGAGCAGGCTAACCTTGCCCTGGATGCATTGGTGGAGGGCTGCAGCCCGGGTAGAATATTGGACGTTCTCCTCGACACAGGGCTGAGGTAAGAGAAGCGGATTTCATCAGAATGTAGTAGGACGCGTATCAGCAGCATTTGAAATAAAGGAAATAAAACAGTCAACATTCTCCTGTTTTTGGCCTTCTTCAGGCACCGTTGTGCTGCAGTGAGGGGGAGCACAGCACAGCACCTCCACCAGCTGGCGGACATCGTTGGAGAGAATCACATCTTGACAGCAGGGAAGACCTTCGCTCAGCGTTTCCTTAGTGCTGTCAGTAAGATGGCCGTGGATGCTGCACCAGAAGTCAGGTGGGTTGCCAAGTCTTGCATGGTCTTATGGTTTGTGTTTCCTGGGCACTGGGCTGCCTGTACACTAAATTGCTAAATGAGAAATGTATTTCTGCACAGGCACTATGGACAGATGATGCTCCAGGGACTTGCCCACCAGAAGGAGTTCATTGTTATGTGGGAAAAGATAGTCCCAGTGAAAGACAGAAGTCCCTTGCAGAAGATCTTGAAGAAGATGAGGCAGTAAAAGCAGAGGCGACGGATATCAACTTTTTTTTTTTAAGATTATTTTTTTGGACATTTTTAGGCCTTTATTGACAGGACAGCTGCAGCAATTTGCATGTTCTCCCCGTGCATGTGTGGGTTTTTTTCCGGGTGCTCCGGTTTCTTCCCACAGTCCCACGTTTGCAGATTAGGTTAATTGGACACTCTAAATCAGAGGTCCTTCATCTTTTTTTCAGCCAAGGACAAATCAAGAGAAAAGGGCTAAATTGAAGTGCCTTTCAGATCATATTTGGTGTCCTCAGAATTACTGCAGGGTGCCGCCAATTTTTTTTGAAAGTTAAAAAGGTCTGAAAATATACATTAACATGAACATGAATTATACGTGATGTATAAATATACGTGATGTATAAATATACGTGATGTATAAATATATGTGATGTATAAAGATACGTGATGTATAAATAACATATGAATATCCATCCTCAATTTTATACAATATATGTAGTAGAGGGTGCCTGCTCCATCTCTCTTTTAGCTAAGAGGTCATGGCCTAAAAAACATTGAAGACCCCTGGTCTACGGTATATGCGCCTTTCTGTGATAGACTGGCAATATATAAAAAATACCAATTAAAGTATTTTTAAATTTTTAACAAAATGTTTCTGTTCTGTATTTGTTTTTAATTGTATTTTCTGTGTTCTAAACTGTCTTGATTGGTGTTTAAAGTTCCCATGACATGCTGCTTTTTGGATGCTTTTATATATGTCTTAGTGGTCCCCTAATACTTTCTTTCCCGAAATTCAGCCTTGGTACAGAATTACAGCCACTAGAGCCAGTCCCATAATGAGCTTTCCTTAGAATGTGCCATTTCTGTGTCTGTAGTTTTAAATGCTATTGAAAGAGGAGAGGGGGGGGCAAGGTGGAGGTGTGGCCTTGACCAGCTGCCACTTTGCTCGTTTGAAAGCCATGATGTCTCACTCTCTCTCATGGGCCGGCCAAATTCTCTGGGCGGGCAAAGCAGAGAAAGGGGAGGTAACCTTGCTCCTTATGACCTCATAAGGAGAAGATTCCAGATCGGCCCATCTGAGCTTTCATTTTCTCAAAGGCAGAGTAGGATACCCAGGGCTCGGTTTACACCTATCACCATTTCTAGCCACTGTGGGACCATAGGCAGGCTGGGGGAACACATATTAATGTTAAAAATCCTCATAAAGGGACATTTTCATGCCATGGGACCATGCACATTCAACAGCAGTCAGTTTCATTTTGGGGGAGCAGGGGGTTGCTTTACTTGTTGCTTTTACATTTTTACATTTAAGTCTTTCACTTAAAATTATCTCCAAAGATCGTTCTGAGTATCTGTGCAGATAGAATATAATAGAATGCTCTGTTCACAATGGGGAAAAGGGCAGGAGAGGGAAGGGACAAAAGGCGAAGCATGGATGAGGCGCTGACAGATGCAAGTATTTTTTTATAGCAACGCACAAACACTTGGGTCTTATTGGTTTTTGCAGTTTGTCAAAAAACTTTCTTCAGATCAGGTCTAGAATAAACTACTTACTAACTTAACAATTTGATGTGAGATTCATACCCAGGTTTAGTTTCGCTGTTTGTTTTTTTTAATTTGTTGAATACATTCTCCTCATACATGTCATTCTACGACAAAAGGGGAAAACTGGACCAAAAACCAAAGACTAGACCAAAAACTGGGCCAAGAACAGCACTCCAGCTTGCTGTGTCTTGCTCATTTGCAGTTTCTAATGTGTCCACCTTTTAAAGACACTTTTATTTAGTTTAAAATTGCCTCTCTGTTATTTAAAAAAAAAAGCCCAGCACTAAAATCAAAACTACTCACAGAGAACAGGGCTCTTATTGGCCAGAGCAATAAGGGCCTCTCAGCACTCCAAGTATCCTACATCGTTTACAAAATCACTTTGATATAAAAAATATATCAACCTTTAGAATTGTCTGTACTGTTATTGTACGTCTCTATTGCATTTCTATGTCCGTAACCCCAGGAAGACTAGAGGCACCCGTGTGTGCTTCTACTGGGGATCCTTAAACAATAAACCTCAACTGTTCTTTGTGTTTAGTGCTAAATAGCTAATGTTAGCATGCTAACACACAAAACTAAGAAGGTGAACAAGGCAAACTTGCATGTTAGCGAGTTGACATTAGCATTTAGCTCAGTGCACCGCTGTGACTATGACTGTAGACTTGTGGTTTTTCTAATACTAACAGTCTGTTAGTTAGGAGTTGTGCTGGGCTACAAGATCAGTAATAAGACATCTTGATGGAGCTGACCTTCCTGAAACAAATGTGCATTCTAAATCTTAAATGCAAAATAATAACTCATAGAGATTATGTGAATTAAAAAAAAAAAGTTTATTAAATAATTGTTATCCACCAAAAGGATAAAACAAGACATGGCCAAATCATAGTGCAACTTTCACATGACAAAAGATTGTTCAACACAAAACAGGAGAGAGCAGGGAAGGGAGGTGGGGTGTGTGTGGTGTGTGTGTGTGTGTGTGTGTGTGTGTGTGTGTGTGTGTGTGTGTGTGTGTGTGTGTGTGTGTGTGTGTGTGTGTGTGTGTGTGTGTGTGTACTACGACTTTCTGTATGACGTTATCATACAGTCAATGCAGTCTGTCCCTTTCTTATTTTTTTCTTATTTAATCAGCTTCACTATTCTGTTACAAATTTAGCTTTTTTATTTTTGGCAAGCTTGGGGTCTCAGAAAATAATGAGCTGTTTTGATCAATAATATAGGCTAATGTGTCAGTGTTGAGATAGCCTGCCCTTATTCACAGGTTCTCAGTTAACCAACACAGTCCCAAAAACGTTATTACCAAGTGTTAGCGTGGAATCTGTGTGTTTAAGAGTCCTTTTGTCAAACTCCAGTTGACGAATCACTCAGCTCTAGATTTCTTCTCTGTGCCGTTAGAAGCGTTTGACTGGCTTTCAGATGCGTCTTTACCGCTCTGCTCTCCTGTCCCCCCCCCGCCTCCCTGAGATGACTGGTGGTACAGCATGTGAAGTCGCTCTGCGTTCATGTCTGCGTCCTCGGCTCCCTCGCAGCACTTTATCCATGACTGAGGAATAGCCTCGATGCCATAGTGGGCCCCAGCGATGGCCCCTGCCATGCAGGCTATGGTGTCTGTGTCCCCTCCCAGGGCCAGGCTGTACGCTATAGTCCTCTCCAGGCCGCCATAGTTCTCAGGAAGGCATTCTCGTGGCTGCAGGCAGTGGAGGACGCAGAATATGGCAGTGGGGACCGAGTGGAGTGCCGCAATGCCGTTACCTAGAAAGGAAAGACAGGAAGACAGTTTCACCCATTATTGAAACAATCTATTTGCTCTATCCAAATAAAACCTTGATATAATATTTAATCAACAAGAGCAGCAATAGGTAAATAACAATATTTTTTTCAGCTGCAAAATGGCTGTTTTCAAGATCCCTAAGGAGGAAATGGAATTCCATCCTACTGTTCATCCATACTCAAATGAATTAGTCCACCAACAGAAAATAAATCAGCAAATATTTTAATTGTCCAATTATCGTTAAAGTGACTTCAAAGCACTCATTTTGATGGTTCTAGCTTCACAAAATGGGAAAATGTAATGTTTTTCTTCATCTTCTATGAGAGTAGTCTGAATATCTTGTGGTTGTTCGAAGAAAACAAGCAATCTGAATAAGTCAACCTGGGCTTTGAAAAACTGTGACAGGCATTTTCCATTGTTTTCACACAAACAAATCGAGAAAATAATTGGCAGATTATTCAATGATACAAAAAAATGCCATTGTTTGTGACCCTAGATAATAAAAATGAAAATAGAATACAGTACGTATAAAAATATAGGTTTTGGAAATGGATGCCCTCAATGAATAGTCAAGATAAAGATAGACAGATTCTCACCCAGTTCAGAAATGACCTCCTCGATGCTGACCTTGCTCCTGTCCATCAGGTCTCTAACTCTGTGGAGGCGCTCACAGAATGGCTTCTCTGCTTCTTTTAGGCTGGACAGAAACACCATGTTAAAGGAAGATTGATACTAAAGAAATAGCACTCCCAATACAACCTGATTCTATTCCTTTTTGTTTTTCCATCTTTATAAATTCTTCCGTGTTTCCTGCCAATGAACCCCAAACATCAGATTACAGCTCTGACCTCCTAGAGCGGTAGCGTCGTTAATTCAGGACTTACATTCTGGCATCATTGCGTGTAGCTTCGTTGCCCTCCACTTCCTCCATTTCTGTAATTAGCCTGCTGATGAACTGCTGGGGCAGGTCTAGCGCCCCCTGAAGGGAGAGGTGCACAGCTAACGCCTGCAGCACTGCCCCATTGTAACCCAGAGAGCAGGAGTGGGTCAGCATGGCACCCAGACGGGCGAACTGGAGACAAAAAGAAAGAAAGAAATCAAACCAACTCTGCACAAACAAGTCAGTGGATCTCACAATGCAAGCCTGTGCGTTTTATAGTCAGTCATAACTAAGACAAAGTACACAGAAAGGGAAGGTTTTCAGCAAAATAAACATTAACATTATTTTGTGCTGTTTTATGCATTAATGAAGATTTTATAAATACACCCTATCGACTGTGTTTTAAGACACTTGTCTGGTTGTTAGCTGATCACAGAAGAACCACATTATGGTTAGCTAACCACAGTGTCATATGTCAGTGTCAGCATATTAAAGGTGCTGTGGGTAGGACTGCAAAGATCCAGGATTTAGCCAAAAAATTTGAACATCGACACCTTCTCAGTCCCTCACCCCTTTTCGCTAAAGCCCAAAACGGTCTCCTAAGCCCCTCCCCCCACAAGGGAGAATAAATGCGTGTGCATGAACAGTGATTGACACGCAGTTAGACATCCCCCTTTGTGTCCTAGTGATCGGAGACTTGACTTAGCATGAAAGTTACTATCAATTTCAAGTATTTTTGTGCAAGTGTAAAGTATTTTGATTTAAATTCAGGAAAACTGGTACTGAGCATAGTAAATGTTTCTCACCTGCACACTTGGGCCAAAGTTTTTCATTTTTAGAGTCAAGACTTTACTTAAGGTGTGTGTCAAATGGAAAATTAGGACAGTTTACTTGGTCACACAAAAAAATAAATTTCAAATGGAAATAAAAGCACAAACATACTACAGAATTACTGAAGTTTTAGACAATTCATAGAAATTACATAGCTTCAACATGCGTGTCACCAAAGATGTGGTTTTTGCCCAAAGGATGTCCACTGCTCACCCTTTTAACATCAACTGGATCGGGGAAAGCCAGTGCGAAGGGGGCCGCCCTCATGGCTCCCCCATTCCCGAAGGAGCCTCGACCATTAAACTGGTCCCTGGCCGGCTGGTACACATCACTGAGCTGAGGGGAGGACAGCTTTTTCAACACCTGGATCACTCCAGAACCATAACCACGACCTGGGGACGCACTGTACTCCTTAGCAAACCTAGAGGGGTGAGACACCAGGGCAGTTCAATTTGTGTTTTGTGTGTAAGTGCATCCCTCAATTCAAACTCTGCAAACAAAAATATAAGTGACAGCAGCTAGTGTGCATTGGTATACCTGCGAGCCATGTCTTGCTCATCAAAGCCGGCACGGGTGAGTAGAGACTGGACCACACAACGTGCCATTGCCGTGTCGTCACTGTACTCAAGGATACCTAACACACACAGACAGACATATTAACACTGGATGATAGTGTACAAAAACAACGTGCATGACGTATAGGCCTATCAACATTACTAGAATGTCAGCACTGTCTACAAATTGAAGAAATCAATTCATTTCTGTTGACTTGTCAATTAAAGCGTGTTGGCCAAATGTCCTCTAATGTCAATAGAAGTTTGGTTTTCTCATACTTTAGGTTTGTGAACATCAGAATCAGAAAGGGCTTTATTGCCAAGTACGTTTTTTACACAAACAAGGAATTTGTCATGGTGTTGTTGGTGCATGTCACACATTCTCTAAATATAAGAAGGCTAAAAAGAATATATACAATATAAGTATAAACACATACACATAGTAGAGCTGGGCAATATATCGATATTATATTGATATCGAGATATGAGACTAGATATCGTCTTAGATTTTGGATATCGGAAAATGGCATTAGTGTTGTCTTTTCCTGGTTTTAAAGGCTGCATTACAATAAAGTGATGTCATTTTCTGAGCTTACCAGACTGTTGTAACTGCTCTATTATTTGCCTTTACCCACGTAGTCATTATATCCACATTACTTATGATTATTTATCTAAAATCTCTTTGTGTAAATATTTTGTGAAAGCACCGATAGTCAACACTACAATATCGTTGCGGTGTCGATATCAAGGTATTTGGTCAAAATATCGTAATATTTGATTTTCTCCATATCGCCCAGCCCTAACACATAGTATGCATCAATAAAGATAAAAATAGAATGTAAAATAATATAATAAATAAGTTAAACAGAAATAAAGTAATAAAAAGGAACGGTACAGCAGTAAGTATCATTGTAGGCAGGCTACTCATTTCTGCCATTTACTATTATTTTGACGTTTAGCTGTAAATTATGGTATAATAAAATCGATGTGAGTTACTCAGAATGAAACCCCCTATGTAACGCTTTATTGCCTCCAGTTTAATATGGCAGCATAGCCTAGTAAAGCATCTACAGCCCTGGTGAATAAGGGATGTCAGAGCTGGACTCTTCTGCAGGACAGGTTGCCATGGGTTTAGAGTAGCCTACAGTACGTTGGGAGTTTAGCCAATAGCCACGTATCTCTCGCACTTCTATCAGTGCCACCCTGTAATATGGTATTTAATTTCCCCGGACTGGTGCATGAAATCTCATCCTTTCTCTAACCATTCCCTTTGGTCTCGTCGTACAGGCTGCTCAGATGCTGCAGCACACTCTCCATGGGAACCTCCTCCGCTCCTTCAAACTCTCCGCCGACACAATCTCCCAGCACAGCCGCGACCAGCGCTCCCCTAAACCGGGACAAAGACGCCGGGCCCCCCGCTGCCACCGCTCTCACTGCCGCCATTGCCATTCATCCGCCGGTGAAGAGACTTCAACCTACACCGAGAAAACACTCCGAGACAGGTAAAGGATACAGCACAAGCGACGACGACAACAACAACAACAACAACAACAATAATGTCGACTCTCTCTACTGCTTCCCGAAAAGGTTTTGATGCCTGTTTGACCCCGATGGGAGGTTCGGGTCGGCGCACATAGAAATACACTTACATAGAGTGGGCTTTCATTGAAAGACAAGCTGCAGTCTGCTGTGTTTTTATATTTCTATACAAGGATAGGCATTAAGATACCGCAGTTGATACAATAAATGCGACCAAATTTACGAAGAAAAGGTACGTTTCTGTGCCTTGTTGTTAGGGTTTTAAATTTGACCACAGTAGATGTGTTGCGTGTCCACCTTCTTTAGCTATTTTTACCACAGAGCTCACTTTTCTCATGACCACCGTACGCTAAAGTTTGCGCTGATACTCTAATGTTTACGGTAGAGCCATACATCTGTTAAGATCGCCCTCTGCTGGATAGGGGTTCTGGCCCTGACAGGATGAGACCTGTATGTTTACTCATAAATGGATCCAAAATTTAGAATATATTAGTGAAACTGAGGAAAAAATACAGGATCAGTGTCTTATTCGTGTGCTTTATGCGATTTGTCCAAAATAGTGCACTTATAGTCAGACCACGAGGTGAATTATTGAATGTAAAGTCCTCTTCACTTTCATTTATAATGTAGGCCCTACATCTAAAAAATAACAATGAATAACCAGGTTACACCTACCCTCAAATGAAAGTAATTAGGTCTATGAATATGAAGGTAATGACGTTTAAAATGAACACCAAATGTCTACTGCTGTCTTTATTTTAAAGACATAGATCCAGTGTTAAGATTCAATTTTTTACACGATTCTATATTACCCAAAGCTACAGAAATTATTTTCAAATTAATCAATAATATTCCTTCTAGCCAAGCCCTTAAATTACAATTAAGTTAAGCAAATGTAAAGTAATGTATTATCCTTTCACTGAAACTACAGAACATATTTTCTTTTCCTGTCATCCCCAAACTATATTGGAAAGAAATAGAAGAATGGTTTAGACACAATAATGTATCTGTTGAACTCGAATCAAATGCAGATGTAATGTATGGACTGGTTAAGAAAGAGAAACTAGAAAACCTGATGATTAATACAATTCTTAGAATGGCAAAACAACTATTACTTTATGAAACCCCCAACCGTGTTTATTGCTTTATGTAATGAATTTTGCCAATATTGTAAATCCCTGAAATATATGTTTAAAATCCTCAAAGAACTGCTAAGAGGTGTTAGATTGTACCAATTAATAAGTTAAATTCAAAAAACTTTAATTTAAATTGAAGACCATGTATGTATTTATTATATAAATGTTATTATATTTACAAATGCACTTTCATGTGTTATTGTTTTTTTTTTAGATATTTATTATTGTACTACTCCGACACATAATGATTTGAATATTGTGCTTTGTTGTTTGTCAATTTGTTGTTCAATAAAGAAGGAAGAGAAAAAAAAGGTCATTCAAAGCTGAAAAGATTGCCGTATTGACCCGAATATAGCACGCTGTATTTTTCTGGGGATGGCATTTGAAAAAAACGGGGTTAGGCGAAGGGTTGGTGTGAAGACTAGAAAAGTAAATGTCATTACGCATTTACAACAGCAACCACTACAGTACAACACAATTATCTGGAGCAAGATACCATTTCTGACAACTACCTACAATGTCAGGAGCAGAAGACGGAGAAAAGCCACCCAAAATTACGGTAAAGCTATAACGTTATCTTTCCCACCAAAGTGTTGTCTTCGTCGTCGTCTTAGTGGACGGTTTAACGTTATATGTAACGTTGTTTCTTCTCTTCAGAAATTAAATCCAAAACATTGGCTAGCTAGATGGTTGGTTGCCTTGTTCTCACAGTTACACCTTGTCTTGGCGCTAGCCGACTAAGTTACCCTCTTTATTTAGTTTGCTGCTGCATCCTTTTTGTTAGTAGCGTTAGCTGCTAGCATAAATAACCCATAACCCCCAAAAGTGGGTGGATGTTTGGAAGCGCGGCGTCTGCTGCATAATTAAAACATGGCGGACTCGGAGGAATTTAGACTTAAACGATTAAAGGTAAGAAATGCAAATCTATAATATAATTATAGCGACACTCAGACGGCAAGCTGAATTGATCAGTTGATGTTGCTACATAAGAAGACATTTAGTTATTGTGGGCTAACTTCCGGTCGAGATGGGCACATTGAAGCTAACGTTAGCAAGCTAGCTTACAACCCTGCAGCTTGCTGCACTGATGCATGCCGCCACGCCAAGTTCCCTAATAGCCTGACAATTTGATAAACTGCAAACGAATATATTAAAGAGAATATGATGCAGGTCTTTTTGTGAACCCCAAGAGCCTTTATTATCCCAGCACTACAGCTGGAGCTGGTGCTGTTGACTGCTGGTTCCATAAAGCCCTTGCATCGCGGAGGGCTGCAGCGAACAATAAAAAAGTGGAGATTTTAATGAACATTTAGTGTTGGCCAACGAGTCACCAATGTTATTTTTTTACTTGAGGACCCCGCTAACTACTACATTGTCTTACTGGATTGTTTGGTGCGTGTGTGTGTCTGTATAAGTTTACGCCAGGGCACGATGAATGGCCGAATTTTAAATGGAGTTTGGTGGGACGCCCCCCTCCATACCACTAATGGATATATTATATAATAGCAAGAAATTAATGACCGAGGCTCGTATAGCCAGTTTCCTAAAATATGGACATGGGGAGGTTAAAATCAGTGAGGGCAGGGTGTTATTTGATGAGATTGTAGGGTTTCTCATGCTACCCCGAACAGTAAGATATAAACTCATTATATCGGTAGGATTTGTAAAAATAAAAATAGAAAGACACAAATGTGTTTTCCTATTTCACTAAAGTCAAAGACACTATCTACTGACTACTGATTTTGGTGATGGTTGTGCTTGGTACTGTCACTGTTGTGTTATTACTGTGTAAAGTGATGGGGCAAGTTGGCTTGCCAGCCAATTGTATGGGAAATGGGTTTGCTGCTTGAGGCAGAGTGTGTGTGTGTGTGTGTGTGTGTGTGTGTGTGTGTGTGTGTGTGTGTGTGTGTGTGTGTGTGTGTGTGTGTGTGTTAGTATGGAATACATCACAGCTTAAAAATACAGTTGTGATGTACAAGTGGCCCTCCCTTTGTGCAGCTGAAGTCGAGTTCAACACTATCACATTGTTGTCTGAGAAGATATTAGCTGGAGGTTGGTGGCGCATTTTAAAAATCTGATGGTTCATTAAGTTATAAGAAATGGAGAGGGGATATGCTATACACATACATACAACTGTTTGAATGGCTGAAATGGTTTGAATATTTGCTGAAACTGATTCCTGATAACAGTAGTTGAGACAGATATAATCTGTTCCTCTGCCTCCCCCTAATGCTCCTTTAGCAATTGCGGGTTTCCACTGCTATTAGGAGCACCAGTAGGAGGCAGATGAACGGGATTGTTTTCACAGATAATTTGATTCATATAGTACTCTCAGAATATAGTGACAGTCTGAGCAAATATGACAAAATGTTATTTTTTATTAAGGTTACCAACTGTAGCTTGAAGTTATAGCTATTTGGTATTTATAGTGTGGGTGAAATGTTGTTTCCTTTGACATTTTGAGGTTTTATTTTAGACTTTATGTATTTCAGAAATTTTTAAGTGTCTTTAGTGTATGTGAAGCCAAATGAAAAATGACCATGCGAGTGGACAATAACGATCTATTCTAGATTTGACAGTGAGGAATAGAAGATTAAAGTGCATCATTCCTTGAGTTCCTTGAGATACGTGAATTTGCCGCTTGAAATCCCTAACCCGTTTCTCCCCTTCAGCATGAGGAGCGCCTGTCCAGAGTGTTTGACGAAGTGATGGGGCTTGGAGACTTTGCTGACTCCTCCAGGAGCTCTTTCATCTCTTCCCCAAGTGGAGGTCCGGACGAGACAAAGGGAGTAGACAAAACTTCAGGACAAGGGGAACACCAGCCGGTAGAAGAAGAGGATAGCAGCAGCAGCAGACCGGAAGAAAAGATTGATGAGGGGATGGGAGAGTCATCCTTTCCTCGCATTTCCTCCCCTCCCTCTGTCCGAAACTCCTCGTTTACCATGGGAACCAGCGAAGGAGGGGGAGGAAGTGGAGGGGCAGCATTTGATGACGCACTGGATGGCCTTCCTTCTTATGGGCCAGAAGAAGAAGAAGAAGGAGAAGAAGAAGAAGATGAAGACTGGCACTTTGCCATGCAAATGGACACCCTGGAGGATGTTAATGTGGGCAAGACAAACCCAGAAAGAGCCCAACCAGGAGTGGGGAACAACGCAACTCAAGACGAACCCTTTGCGCGTCAGCCCAGAGAGGAGCAAGAGCGGGAAGGGAGCAGTGGGTCTGCTAACACCTCCCACTCCTCCCAGGACAATACACCTGACAACAGCCGAGGTAAACCTGCATGCAAATGAGAAAGACGGTTGTAAAAGACAAGAGTGATCACCAGTGCCATGCTGCAAGTGTCTATCCAATGTATTGTACTACTTCATAGGGCCCTGATCTGGCGGTGGAGCCATGATACCGATGTCCCGCCCATACACCCGCTTCACCAATCGCGAGTCAATCACCGCTGTCAATCATGACGTTTCACGCTGTTTTTATAGCATCAAATAAATAATTTAAACCAAATTTATCCAAAGAAATTAACACATGAACATATGTCAGCAATATCGAAACTATCTAAAATGACAGAAACCAACTTTGGGAAAAAAAAGAATTTGAAGTGTACCTCGTTTTTGTTTGTTTATTTATTTATTTTGTTTATTTGGCCCGTGTCCCACCAACAAACATGGAGAGGGTGGGATTTATGACCTATACTGCAGCTGGCCACCAGGGGGCGATCGAGGTGTTTTGGCTTCACTTTTGGAGAGCTGTTAAGGCAGTCCATCTACAGCCTATGGTCCTGACCATAGACTGTATAATAATGGACAAAGCATCCGGTTCGGCAAATGCGGAAGTGCCTTAAAACTGCATTCTATCTGAATTCCAGCAGGGGGCGACACATGCAGTTGCAAAAGGAGGTTTGTTTCTGTAGAGGTCTATGAGAAAGTGACCCACTTCTCACTTGATTTATTACCTCCGTAAACATTTTCATAATGAGTTTATGGTCTCAATCGCTAGTTTTCAGTCTTATGCAACACAGAATGATAATTTTTTTAAATTATGGTCTCGTTGATTTTAAAATCGGCGATAAATCAGGGGGTGTTTTAGGGCGTGGCTATGATGTAATTGACAGTGAAAGTGTGTAACGTAACGTAGCTCCTCCCTCACTCTTCCCTCTCGTCTTAAATCGTCACATCCGCAACCAGGATGGCTGCGCCCATAACGGCAAACTCATTGACTCATAGCAGATCTCCACAAACCAATGGGTGACGTCACACATGCTCTGTCCATTAATATTATACCGTCTATGGTCCTGACACACCAGGACCATTGTTCTTTGGGCTTTTATTAAAGGGGCACACCACCAATTTTACGCATCAGGTTCAGTTCATTTGTCACAGAGAATACTACTAAACTAAACAGTTGTATAATCTGCTCTAGGGCTCTGGAAGGAGCTTTCTGAGGTCTGAGAAAATAATACCAATAATGTCCTAGAGATTTTTAGAGCTTTCAAAGAAATGGGCATTTACCAGGCAGGGAGGGTCTAACAAAAGACACTATGGAGTTGCATTATGGAAAATGTAGAATCCAGTATTTTGGTGGCTTGGCCTGTTCTTGAGAATAAAGGACAAGATATCTTGACCATTCCTCTCTCTTGTAAGTCTGTGTCCTTTTATAAAAGTGCAATACTAAATGGCTGAAGTGGCCATTTAACCGACTTTGGCTAGTCATTTCATGTAGTTTGTGCACAGTGGTGCAGGCACCGGTTGACTTTATCAGCAGCCAAAAGCAGAGAGAGTGGGCTGACATGCTGTACTGCATAATAAATTCCTTTTAGTGGGAAATCTCCTTCTCATTTTATACCAGGCCTCTTTCACAGGGACATGACAACAGGCTGACAATTCCAGTGCAAAGCAAAACTTAACAGAACCAGTTGCAGTAGTCGTATTCTCAGCATACAACTACACTGTTAAACAAAATTGAGAGTGTTGTGAAAATGGTAGCCTTGTTTGTTTAGTTTCTCTCTATTTTATCTTTTTATTAACTAGTAGTGTTTATAGCTTGTTTAAGTGCAACTTTTAACAAAAAGCACACAGTTCATTGAGATATCAGCTGGGTGTGTCAGGGTTTGGTGTGTGCTGCCCCAGAACAAAATGTGAGATGAACGTGTGTGTGTGTGGGGTGGGGGGGGTAAAATTCTTGGAAAATAGTTTTAAGTGCGCTATGGAATTTGCGCCAGTGTGTTTTATTGTCCATTATTTGCAGGCATTTATGGTGGTCTGGACTAGTTGTAAACTCCTAGGTGAAGTATGTACTGTTTTTAATGAACGTTTTCTTTTCTACCTTTCTATCAGATGGAGGCGTCCTGAACCAGACAGATGAGACCGAAGATAGCCAGCAGGGAGAGGTAGGGCTCTAGAAAGACTGTCAAGTAAATGCGGTGAAAAAACTTGTTGAACCTTCGTCAGATAATTACGAATACTCTATTATTTCAGAGGTCAGACGCAGCTCCAATGGCGGACAGTAATCCCCCAATGTCTCCTAGTATCAATATTAAAGATGAGCCCATTGATGAGGGCTACGATGCTGCTTTACTGCCTCAGAGCTCCATCAGACAAATCAAAGAGGAGCTGGAGCATCAGGAGGTAGGTGTGAGGAGAGAATGTTCTCAGTATGCACCTGCTGTTTATGTTCAGTACTACTAAGTGTAGAATTGTAATGGGATTTAACCAGAAAATAATGAAGGATTGGATTGAAGCTGTTGACAGCCCATACTGTATGCTGTTTGTTAATAATCGTAGAATCAAGGTCCAAAAGGATCACAAAAAAATCTATGTTGAATAAAATACAAGATCATTAATTCTATTCTTGCTGAAACCGGCCTGCTTCACTACTCATTACTACAATGCATAAGTTGAATGACCTTGTTTTGTTTTGCTCCGACTCTCAACACTGGTGGCAGCATGCAACGAATGACCATCAATAATTTAATCGCATTTCTTTGATTGATCCTTGCTGTCCACAGCACGACGGTTACACTAACTTTAACTGGTACTGGTCGGTACCGCAGAGGAAAATATTCCACTATCCGTAAAAAAAAAATGAGCGAGTATGTTGAAGTGGTGCTTCACAGATCAGGGATGGAGAGAGATCCGCTTTTCTATGACCGCGACAGCAATACAATGAGCTGCTGTGTTTTTAAGGACATCTTATGCAGTTTTATGGCTGGTTGAAAAATATTTTGGTATCATATTTAAAAAAATTTTTATTTATTTTATTTTACCAGCCATTGGCGGACAAACCAAAAAGTTAATTTTGCACCCTGAGTCAAATGCTTTTTCAATTTTATTTTATTATTTTATTTGTTCTCGTTTCAGGAGGAGCTGAGGATCAGCTCTGTCTACTCTGTAGGTGGAGGGAACACCTTTGCATCTCCTACCGGTAGGTTAATTTATTTGTTCGTTGTTGGGACATGCTTCTCTCATTTTAACATCAGACCTGACATTTTGTAGTGGTCATATTGTGTCCTGTTCATGTTTGAAAGTTAGATAAGAAGAAGACTTTAGCAGGAAGCAATCTCAGAACCCATTGGCTACCAGTCTGATGACGATTTAGCCTCTGTGGGAAAATATATATATATATATATATATATCTATCTCTTTATTTATTTATTTCGGGGTTTCCGGTGTAGCCAGCGGAATTCCGGGCCAAGACTTCTTCTTCCGTGTGCTGCGTCAGATTAGCAACTTGAGACGCGAGAATGGATCTGGAGTTAAGAAACAACGTCTCTATAAACAGATGTTGGCATATTAATGCAGATAAATCACTTTTTTTTTTTTTTTTTTAAAGCAACCAAGGTCAGATGATAGCCGATGGGTTCCAAGAGTGCATTTTGTCTAATGTGTTCCGCCTCTTTTACTCTCGGATTGTTTACCTGCATGCAACCAAAGCCCACTCACAAACAGATTTCAAACCGAAAAAAACCACAACGCTTTCAACAAGCTCTTGTCCCGTTGTTCAAAATCTGTCGCACACACCGAAAATGCTGGGGTCAGTTTGGTTACTGCACGCAAGAGCCATTGGGTTAGTCCGGTCATGTTTTAAAGGACCATAACCGTGGTTTTGTTTCAACCAAATAAATATCTGTTTTCATCTTCCGTCAGTGACAGTCATTTCCCAAAGCATGCATACCAAGCCATACTTGAACTTTTCTAATATTTTGCGAAATGTGTAGTGCTTGTAGTTGTAAGCACACATGATTGACTGGGCTGACAGTGGAAAACCCCTGGTATGGTCATTTAAGCAGTAGACATTTTAATGTCTACTGCTTAAATGATTTATAGCTGGAAAAACACTGTTAAAACATGAATAACGACTGCATTCAGTTAAGATACTCCAGTTCTGGGGGCAGTGGTATTATTGTGCATGCTGGTTCACCGGCAGAGCCCTGCTAATGTTTTTTTAGATGCATCTGTGTCAGCAGCCAGTGGTTTAGAACTGCAGATTTTCCATGTGTGGGTTATCAAAAAATATTGTTGTTGTTACTTGTTCTTCTTTCTTTTCCCTCTTATCCACTCAAGTGCCAGCTGCAGTCCCAGCTCCTACTCCAACGGCCATTTTTATCCCAGGTAGAGGACAGCATGTCCTACAAGCTATAGCTCCCCTCCCTCTCAGACCGCCAGCTCCAATCCCCAGTTCACTACCAGCTCTGGTACCAGCACCCCCACGCCCACCTCCGCCTGCCGTTCCTGGTAGCGTTCGCTGCAGTGGCTGCTCTAAGGTACTGTTGTAACTTTGTGCTGCTTAACATGACCCCTCTACATAGATGTGCGTAGTATTAAGGGAAAACTGTTTTATTTTTTTAATGTCAAACACTTTTGAATAGTCACTCATGTCTATTGCATTGTTATTAACATGGAATACTGACAGATTCATATTTTCTATATTTATCGGCTATATTTATGGCACGATAAGCAGAAATGATGTTTAATGTGTCAGGACTTTTGGCAGCGATGTAGCATTTTATTCCCTGTCAGTTTTATGTTTCATGGTTCTGTAAATGGTTGTAGGTTCTTCTGAAAGGCCAAACAGCATTCCAAAGGAAAGGTTCGACGCAGCTCTTCTGCTCCACGGTCTGTCTGACTGGTCATCTGCCTCCAGCTAACAAGAACCGATCCTGTTTTCAGTGCAACAGGTACATCTTTGTTCAGTATATAAACTTAAATCTGGGTTGCATTTAGCTCCCATGAGCTGGCAGTCGGTTTATATGAGGTGTATTCGTTTACCACATGAAAATACTCATGGTCAAAATATTGTGCTCCTTTCAGTTTGTTTTAGGGAGTTTTGCTATTTCTGACTTTTAAAGTTAGGTAGATGAATACAGAAGAGTTGATTTTGCAACCGACAAGTGTAAAGGGTGCCTTAAGGCAGCAAGACATTTCCATCATATTGCTGAACACTGCATGTTTTTTCTTGATAATATACTGTATGACAATCTAATTCTATTGTAGTGTAATTGAAAATGTGTCTATTCAGTGGCCCACATGTCAGAATCCTAAATCCCATGTACAGTTAAAAAACTTATATAAAAAGCTTTTTTTCCTCACCAAAACACTATGTATGTTTGTAGTTTTTCTCTCCATCATTTTACTGTACACATTGTCATTTTTCTATAAAGTGACAAGTGATCGTCTCATTTAATCGCGTGGGAGTAGGGCTGGGCGACATGGAGAAAATCAGATACCGCGATATTCTTGTCCTAATACCTCAATTTCGATATTGTGGCGAAATTATAGGGTTGACAATTGGTACTTTAACAAAATATCTTCACAATGAAATTTAAGATATGTAATCTTCAGTAATGTGGACATAATGTCTGGGTAAAAAAAATAATAGAACAGCTAGAGTAGTCTGGTAACACAGAAAATGAGATCACTTTACTGTAATGCAGCCTTTAAAACCAGGAAAAGACAACACTTAAGCCATTTACGATATAACGATTTCCAAAATCTAAGACAATATCTAGTCTCATATCACGATATCGATATATTGCCCAGCCCTACATGGGAGTTTATTAATTTTAAAGTTCCAAATTTGACACTGAGCACTATTACTCCTAATATATTATTATTATTATTATTATTATTATTATTATTATTATTATTATTATTATTACAATTACAGTTGTCTTCAAAGAAATTGATTCATATTGACTTTGTTCAGGCAAGGTTGAATGCATAATAAATAAAACGTCTTTTCTATTAAATTCCAAATATTCAACGTTTTGTCATTTTTGCCACTTTGTATGTTCCAACCCCAATCCTGCCATCTTCCTGTTTTTTTGACTACTGTCTTTTGTTTTTTTTCCTTGTGCCATTCTCTCTGCAGGGAGATTCTTCAGCCCAGGGACATGATCACGATTCCATCAGACGGCAACACCTACTTTTACTTCTGTGGCCAGTTTTGTTTGTCTGTCTTTAGACACAAGAAGAAAACCGTTGACAAAGTTCCTGATAAATGGGCTGACAAACGAGTGGAGAAGAAACCCGAGAAGCCGCCTGAGAAACCAGTGGAGCGCCCACCTGAAAAACCCTTCTGCAGTGTCTGCAGAGTCTCCAATAGGGTAAGAGAGACACAAACGGCTAGCTTTAACGGCAAAGACAGATTTTGGTCAAGATGCCTGATAAGCCAAGTTAACAGCATTGGCCTAGGTTCCCTGTGTCCTTAATCTACAGTCTAATTCTCTTTCTCCTCCTTGTGTTTGACTATTATCATCTTTGCAGCAGATTGAGCATGAGGTCACCCATCAGGGTCGTCTGCACAGACTCTGTAGTAATGCTTGTTTTGTAACATGGCGCAAGATGCGGCAATTAGCCATGAACTGCTGTGAAGGCTGCGGACTTTACTGTAGTAGCAGCTCAGGCTCCTGTCAGACGCTCACAATTGAAAGAACTCAGCTCAACTTCTGTGGTCCGACCTGCATTGGCACCTACAAACAGGTATGTGTTTGTGTGAAAGATCATTTTCATATAATCTTGTTTGGTTCAGTATTTATGAACTCTTTGGCTATACTAGCAATTTCTGCATATTAGTGGCTCCAAATGGCAATAAGATGTCAGTTTGAGTAGCTATAAATCATGTAACAGCAGAAAATCACGCACAGCCCCCTCATGTTTATGAAGCAAATGTAAACCTCTTCAATACTAATTGTGTATTTTTTTTGCTTTTTTTCGCACAGACCTGCAGAAAGACGGTTACGTGTGCCTACTGTCACAAAATGGCTGTAGTGTCCTCCACCCTTATGGAACGAGACCAAAGGGGCAAAGTTCAGCTTTACTGTTCATCTGCTTGTGTGGAACAGAGTCGACCACCCCCACACATTCTCACAGGTAGTACACACCTCAGAGACACACACTCACGTGCCAAGGTTAGCATATAAATGCATACTGAAATGCAGAACTTAGAAAAGGCTTCAGATCTTCTCAGTGACCAAAATAATCTTCTTACTGGTTTATGAAAACCTACCAAACGCAAAATATAATGAATTTAAAACTTTACAGGTGGCACCTTACGTTACATCACTGCAGCCTATATCCCAACCAAATCCAGCGAATGCATGTCTCATTATTAATTAATTAATTTGATGTTACCCCTTTCCTTTAGGTGCTGCATTCCCCTGCTGCCAGTGCAGGGTGTCTGCTGTTCCTCAGTATCATCTGGCCATGGTGGACGGCACCATTCGTAACTTCTGCTCTTATGACTGTGTCTCTACATACCGGGTAAAGGCACCAGTAGCATAGGACCTTTTTTTATATCGAACATAAGATGTTGATGGAGCATCTTTTGGCCTAGATTTGACATTGCTGTTATTTTCACCCCATGTCTTTACAGAAGTCCGGGGACACCTCTCAGCCAGACTTGACCAATGGAACCTCTGTTCTCAGGGACTCCCTCAGAGATCCCCCCAAAGCCGGGCCCTTTCCCGGAGCAAGCTCAGTCCCTCCCATCCCTCAGGACTACCCATCTTCAGTGCCCTACTCGGGCCACCATCCCAGTCATACCTCAGTGCCCCCACTGGTGCCCAACTACCCAGCTATGTCCTCCCCCTCTGTCCCTGGGCAAGCCCAGGCCAGAGCACCTGCTGATCACTCCTTGAAACCAGCAGAAGGCGGGCCCAGTGACCCCTCCAAGCTGAACTGCCATCAGTGCAGCAAACAATTCAACATGAAGCCGCTGCTATTCAGTAACCAAGTAAGGAGCACAGCTCACATGCACATACAGACTCTGTATATTCAGAGACTTAAGTGTCCGGTATACTCGCTGCAGCCGACCTGTCGTGCGTAAATGTCACGTCATGGGAGTGCCGTAACCGTTTATACTTGCGCGTGGTGGTCGCAACACTAGCTGCAGTCTTCTCCTGAACAGAGGTGGCGCTAATGAGGAAAGGCTACAGACTTTGTTAATTCTACGGACTAGAAGAAGAAGAAAAAGGTAAACAACGGCAGAACTGGCAGCAGCATTGGCGTCAATGTTTCGATTTGATTTGATGACCTTCTTCGTCGGATCAGCCTTTCATTGACCATAAAATAATTCATCTTAACCCAGTAAGTTTACAAGAGAGACTTGCAGTCACTCGGAGAGTCCTGGAATCCGGTTCCCCTCGAACTCGTCAATGCTTCCTGTTTCCACTTTGTCGTGCGCCGCTGAAAAAAATAGAGTGGTGAACGACCTCTGGCGCACCAGCGAGATCTACGTCATTTTGACGTCACGTTGGCGAGCGACAGGTCGGCTGCGGCGACTGTAAAAAGGCCTTTAACCCTAACCCTTGTAGCTAGCTGCATGATGGGTGTTAAATTCATCACCTAACTATGATCACCTTACACTAATGCTAATTCTTTCCTGCAGGGTCGTATTTCTATGTTCTGCAGTAGGACTTGCTGTGATCAGTATAAAACCCAGAAGAACATCCTGATGGTGTGTGAGTTCTGTAAACAGGAGAAAGTGCCCTTTGACATCATCAGTTACAACCAACAGGACCTGATCTTCTGCAGTGAGAGTGAGTTAACACAGAAAAGGCTTTTCCCTATTATCCTCTCCTCTGCTTTGTTTTCAGGTATTCCTATGGCTCAATGGAAAAGAATTGTAGCCTTGATTGAAGTATAAAATTGCAAATGCAGAACGTCTGATTAATGCCAGTCAACTCGGTCCACTCACAATCTCGACAAAACTGGCCTAAATGATGACCAACTACAGCTCTGGCCTTCCATACTTTTAAATTATTAATCAACTTAGGTCTAAAAGTCAAATTAAATCACTGTTATAGGACTTGTGGGCTGAAACATATTTTTGTTTGTTGTACTTAAATTTAAATAATATCATACCCCACCCATTCTGTGTTCCAGACTGTAAGCTTCTCTTCAAACATGATATTACATCTCGTAACAAGGATCATCCCTGGCGTCCCTGCACCTACTGCTCCGGCATCGGCCAGAAGATGCTGCACAGTCACTACGGAGGCAAGATGGAGGAGTTCTGTAAACCCCACTGCATGTCCCAGTACACTGTGCTCTACTATGGGGTAAAGAGACAGACGTCCCTCTACACTGTATACATTGTAGGCCATTAAATCAAGGGGATTGACTTACTGTTTGTTCAAGGTGGTTACATTCTTTTCTTTTCTTCTCTCTAATCCTGTCTTTTCTTCCCTCCTCCTCCTCCTCTACTGTCCAGATGGGTCGATGTGACAGCTGTAGGAAACAAAGCTATATGACTGAGAAGCTGCAGTGTTTGGGTTCAGTCCGTAATTTCTGCAACCTGACCTGCCTGTTGCAGTACTGCCACCTGCATTTTGAGACGAGCCAACACACCAGCAGTAACGGTACTGGAGCGGCCCCACAAGCACCATATGGTAAATTGTGTTCTCAAATCAGTGTTCTACGGTATGATGTTGAGTAGCAGTCTACATGCCTACAAGCTCATGCTAGTTAAAATAACACCTAAATAGGTATTTTCCCATAGACTGTTTAAAAGAAGTGCACGTAGCCACCGTGACGTCACCCTATGGTTTGTGAACTACAATTTTGAAGCCTTGAGTTTGACATTTTGCCCGTCCCCGTCTTGTTTTTGTTTGGGTTTTTTTAAGCCAGAAGTGACCAGATTTGGACGAGAGGGTGAAGCTCAAGTTCCAAGCTAACGCTAACACTAGCTTGCTTGCACATTTAGAAAGGTGCATCCGTAATTCACGTCAACTGTCCTATTAACTGGGATGATAATTTTGGCTACATACAGGCTTAAAACTAAATGTACTTACTGAAAAAAATGAACAGCCGACTACTTGGAGCGTCATTAGTTCAAAAGCTGAAAAAGACATTTTTAGGCAACCAAAATGTTACACATGGCTTTCATCAACTGAAAACAAACTGTGAAAGGGGCAAAATTCTAAGACAAAAACAGGTTCAAGGCTATTTGTACGCAGTGCCATGGACACGCATTGTTAAGCCTCTATCCAAATTGACAATTGTGGTAGATCTGCTGTGGTAAACTTTTAACTTCGTCGTTTTACATCTTGTCGGCAGAGACACTATAGAAACTTTTGTATTTATATTCAGCCATGTGAAACATGATTTCATTCGTCTTTATTATTTGCGATGCTGTTGGTACAGGTGATGTTTTGTGTACATGCTGCCCAGAGCTTTGTGAGCACGAAGTGGTATGTGCTACTTTGTTTGTCAAATTCAAATGGAGTGAAAACCACGCCCAATCAGCACAAATGAGCACCGTCTTAGTCACGTTTTGGAGTGCATCCAGTGAGAAAAGAATAGAGGGGGAAAAAAGAAAAGTAGTAATCTCACATTGTTAAATGACCAAAATCTAACTTTGGTATGTTTCTCTCTTCCTCCAGCGCCAACCCAGCCCCACCACTCCTCAAAAATGAATCCTGTCATAGCTGGTGTCGTGTCACTGGCCAATGGCTCTGCCACTCAGCCCAGTGTGTCAGCAGATACTGCTCTTACTGGTTAGTAGGGCTGCACGATGTGGATAAAGAGCCCTATTGCCATTGCGATTTACAATACTGCGATATAATGGTATCATGAGTCTACCTGCTTGATTATCAAGAAGAATTGACAAAATACTAACCTTTTGAAATTTGTATTTCTCAACTTGAACATACAAACATACAACTTTAATATTTTACAAAATTAAATAATAAAAAGCAATCTTTTCAAAATAGACATTTTTGCTTTGCTCAACAGTACAAATGAAATGAATAGAACAAATAAGAAAAATACAAATACTTTTTCTTTCTTCCTTTATAAACAATGACATTTAAAATGGTTGTAATATAATTACTAGTGATTAAGTTACAAAATCTACTTTGTACAGCCTCTTAAAGTCTGCATGGTCTAAAAACCCTCTTCTGATACTCAGTTGACCATACACGACACGCACTACTCCCTAAACAGACTGACTGTTCATATCTTTTGTAGACGTTACAAGGGTAGCGTATTTCAGAGGGCAGATTCAGCGCAGAACCATAAATCGGGCATTGGTGAGAGCAAAAATGGCAGATGCTGAGTGAGTGACATTAGCGTTTGAATGGAGAGGGACTGGCAAGCGGTTTTGGACTTAGCGTAGCAGCTGTGTGAGGAAAAAGAGATAGCAAAGACGATGTAAAGTGAGTTAACAGTGAACAATAAAACAAGCTTCTTAAGACACGGTGGCTTTATCTATTGTTAAGACTGTCGGTAAGTAAAAGGTGTTACAACTAGGGGTGTAACGCTACATTGATCTGGATTGATATATAATCCAGTACGATCCACGATCCAGTATTGTCGATGCAAAGTAAAAATATCGATGCATATTGTCTGTAAGATTCCCCTTTATTTTAGAGTCCCACTTTATTTTTTATTATTAAAAAGAATAGTTTGTTTTAATTTAAATGTCTGGAAGAGCACAGTAATAAAATTGTCAAATAATATTTTAGTTGCTTTTTTTTATTATGTAAATGTAACGAATACTAATAAAGAATTTAATAGGCATATGATAATGTCTCATATTAATCGCAGGCCCCTGAATTTAATCTACTCGAAAGCATATTGTGACAGACGTTAAGATATCCGTAAATATATAGTTTTCCGAAGAATCAATATAATTTGTATTGCGATAAAACTTGTGATTAACACCCATAGTTACAACGTGGTGAACTGAAGTGCACACAGAGACTAGAGTGTCAGGCACTCAGCACACCTTTTGGTTTAGTCAAATCGCACAATTTTTGCAGTTATGTAATCCCACATTGCGATTAGATTAATCGTGCAGCCCTACTGGTTAGTTATATCAGTTAGTTGTTTTTATATATTTATGATGTGCATTTCTCACAGTGGGGTTAATGCGCAAAGAGACGTTACCAATCTCATGGACCATGTAGTACTATGTATGAAAATGTTGTGTGTTGTTTGTAAAAGTTTTTTTTGTGTGTGTGTGTGTGTGTGAGAAACGCATTGAATGAGAAGGTGTGTCCAAACTTTTGCCCTGCACTGTGTGTGTATATAATAGCAGTAATCAGAGCAAAGGGTGGCTACTTTGAGGAATCTGAAATATAAGACATGTTTTCAGTTATTTCACACTTTTTTGTTAAGTGTATAATTCCATATGTGTTCATTCATAGTTTTGATGCCTTCAGTGAGAATCTACAATGTAAATAGTCATGAAAATAAAGGAAACTCATTGAATGAGAAGGTGTGTCCAAACTTTTGGCCTGTGTGTATATATATATATATATATATATATATATATATATATATATATATATATATATATATATATATATATATATATATATATATATATATATATATATATATATATATATATATATATATATGATTAAGAACTAGATCAGAGCTGCTTTGTTTATTTCTGCCGTTTTTGTTTTTAATGTCCTTTTCCAGGCCAGTACTCAGACTGATGCCATGGGAGTGCCTGTGTCCCGTCGACGTCAAATGAAGAACAAGTCGGTTCTGTGTCGGCCCTTCACTATGGACCAAGAGAGCATGTGCCAGCTGCCCGCACCTTCCACTGATTTAGCAGGTAACTACAAAAAACACTCGGAACAGGTTTGGGTAGTTTAGTGTTGTTACATTTTGTTCACACAGGACAGAGAGTGGCTGCACAGCTGGCTTTAGTTTCATGTGGACCATGTGTGCCATCCAGCAGCTTCCTGACAGTAAATTGGACTACAGAGTGTCCAAATACCGAGTGGACATAAAGTCCAATACAGACATTTGAAACCTCATGCATGAAGTATTTTAAATCTGTCTAGATTGTAGGGCTGTAACGATGAGCCAAACCTTCGGTTCGTATCACGATTTTTAACCCACGATTCGGGGGGGGAGAGAGAAGAAAAAATATTTTTTTATTAAATAACATTTGAAAAATAAAAAACTGAACACCAGAGAACAATATTAACTATGCAAATTATTAACAATATACCTAAGTAAAATAAAGAAATAGCCAAAGCTCTAACACTTCTGTTTTCTTTGTAACAAAATACTATTGAAAAACAAACCGAACTAAACTCCATTGTGGAGATGATTCAAGCATGTTGCAAATTCTTCTTCAATCAAGTTTAAAATTTACAAAGTCAATTAAATGGCTACTGTTTCACAGTACTGTGCAGGGTCCGAAATTAACACTTGCCCGTCTCCAAATGTGGGGGCGGGCTGACACACAAACACATAAACACTGGCGCACACACCAGCCACTGCCTTCTGTTTACTGATAACTAGTGTTTAACTCAGGCTAATTAATTAGCCCGTAAGGTGCGATTTTTGGCAGCCAGCCTTCCAAAAGAAAGCACAGGAGACGGAGTCTCAGTTCACCTGTCCGGGAGGCTCTGACGCACTTTCCGCACTCCCTGTCTGCGGACAGCTGTAGGCTGATGTTCTGTGCATAGACCTTTTTCACGGCAGACATGTTGACATGTCATAGTAGGAAAAGCACAGGTGTATTCAAAACCATTAGTGATGGCTGCATTCCACTTAGGAGAGGCCCTGGTATTGTGCATGCTGACTCACTGAAATAGCTTACTGGTACCCATGCAGCCACTATCCTGAAACTGCTTGCAGGAGTCCTCAGTGGCCCGCGGCGTGTATGTCCGAGCCGGTCTCCACCGCTTCCACCTGCAGGTTGTCAGCTGTGTGTCTGCCCTGGTGTAGGCTACTCTCGGACGGCCAATTTTTTAAGTCGCCGGTCCTCATCAATATAGTTTGTAGGGCTGGGGGATATGGAGAAAATCAAATATCACGATATTTTTGACCAAATATCTCTATCGATACAGAGACGATATTGTAGGGTTGACTATTGGTGCTTTCACAAAATATTTACACAATGAGATTTTTGATCAGTAATGTGGATATAATGACTAAGTGGGTAAAGGCAAATAATAGCACAGTTACCAGTCTGGTAAGTTCAGAAAATGACATCACTTTACTGTAATGCAGCCTTTAAAACCAGGAAAAGACAACAGTTAAGCCATATTACGATTCCCAAAATCTAAGACGATATCTAGTCTCATATCACGATATCGATATAATATTGATATATTGCCCAGCTCTAGTTTCATGTGTCACATAGCTCTCCACAAGCGGGGAAAAAAAGAGGAGCTTAAAGCGCAACTTACGATGTGATCTGGACGGGGAGGATAACTCTGGGAGTTGGAAGGGGAGTGTCGCGATTCTGCCTTCTCACAGCGCGACAGGTTCGTGGATCGGAGTGTCGCGCTTTCGGTTTCATATCGCAAATCGTTACAGCCCTTCTAGATTGAGATAACGTTTTCGCTTTTTATACCATCTTCTTCTTCTCTGTACGCACTCTGATGGTGCTGAACCTACAGTAAATCACCATTAAACATGGTCTCAATGCACTTTACAATTAAAAGAACACGTATATGAAACACTGCAACAAAACAATTCACTTCCTGCTCAGTGTGTGGAAAAATCGCTCCCAAACATCTCCTTGTGTTTATTGATCAAACCAAATCACTCGTAGTGGTGGAAGGTTAGATTTCACCACGAGACACTTAAAATGTTTTAATATTTTAATGTTTTCCGATGACACAGATTAGATGAGCCAATTAGAAATAAAAAGTTGAATTGTCACCTAAGCAAAAACAACTTTTTAACATAGTGCTTTGTGGAGTAAAATATTGAGCTTGTTTGTGCTTTGTTATTCTTAGAGTCCGCACAAGGTGGACAGTGATATGCTGGACTAATATTGATCTTTTATTAGGTATAGAACATCAGGCTGTTCTGCCAAGACAAAGATAACATTCTGCAGGAAAAATGTACATTTTCATAATGAAAAAAAATGGTTAACACTAATGGTACTAAATTGTGTTGCAAACCTTGACCTAACTAATACCCACAGCAAACAATAATAATAATAATAATAATAATAATAATACCTAGTTTTAGCAGCACTGATATAAGTAGCCATTGTCCCTCAGGACATGGCTGGTGTGCCTTTTGTAGGGTGTTTGTCACAACCCTCAACAGCATCTAATACATTTTCATTCTTGTTTTCTTTTGGTTAATTCAATTATTCGTTGTTCACAACTAGCTGTTTCAATAATTACACCAGCTCTGCTAGATAGCTCCTCGCAACCTGACCAGCCATCTGCGGAAGCTTCCACATCTCCGCCGCCATCGCCAAAACCTCAGGGAGAAACTCAGGGGTGTAAGGGCGTGCCAGCACGCCTAACCGGACGCCATTTCCTGGGCAGGAGGGAGACTGACTCTGACTGCAAGGTCTGCTGCTCACAATACAAGAGGAAGAGGGTGGAGGAAGAAGAGCAGGAGGAGGAGAAGAAGAAGAAGCAGAAGGTGGAGGAGGCTGAGGAGCCAGAGAGGAAAACAGAAGAAGAGTCAGAGGAGGCAAAGGGAGTACAGTCCCATGATGGGGAGAGAAAAGAGGGCGAGCACTCCGAAACGAAGCATTGTGAGCAGCAGAGTGGGACATTGTGGAGTAAGACGTCGTATTACTGTAAGACGTGTTCAGGAGAGCCCAGTCTCTGTCCTGTGCCCTGTTTTGAACTCTACCACACCAGACTCATCTACAAAACCCCTCCTGAAATGGAAACGCAAGGTGAGCCTTCTGAATAACAAAACACGTTTTTTATATATATATATATATATATATATAAACAATCAAATAGTAAAGAAAATACGTTAACACTTTACTTGAAGGTATCTACATAAAAGTGACATGACACTGTCATGAACACATGAACCCTAACCATAACTTGTCATGACAAAAACCAAATGACACTTACTAAAAGAAGCGTTATGTAATAAACGTTTATGACTTGTTTATAATGTTTATGACACGTTCATGACCGTGTAGGGCTGTGCAATTAATCAAAATGTAATCGTGATTATGATTTCGGCTGCCAGGGATCACAAAAACGGAATAATCGAGAAAAAGGATTATATCGCTCATTACGTTTTGCAAGTAAACTCTTATTTTCTCTTGTGTTCTGAATGAAAAAATAAAGTTTTAATAGGAAAAGTATTCATGCAAAGTTACTGTTGATTTATTTAACTTTTTCCACTGTTTTTTAAGTTCAATAATTACAACATCTTTCCAGAAGTCAACGAGTAATCGTGTTAAATTATCGTGATTTCAATATTGACCGAAATAATCGTGATTATATTTTTTCCCATAATCGAGCAGCCCTATGACCATATGTAGATACCTTCAAGTAAAGTGTTACCGAAAATACTTTTTTATCATTTGTGTCGCAGCTGTGTCCACTATTTAAGGCTTTTTATTTTGTCAACAGTGTGTGTAATAGACTCCAACTAATGTTAATGCTATTATAATCAGATTAACTACAACGATGCATTGACATGAGCTGTTGACATCGACTTCTTAAGAGGGCCGAGTGTATCACCTGAGTTTTTCTCTTCACAGCCTCCTGACGTGCTGACACGAGGAGCGGTCTTCTACCACGGCCCCCGGACAAAAAGATGAAACGACTGCAGGTTTAACCGTTTGTTTAAGTTTAACCCAAACTTAAGATAGCAGTATTTATGCAGAACTTTCATGTGTGTGTGTGTTGTGTGTGTGTGTGTGTGTGTGTGTGTGTGTGTGTGTGTGTGTGCGGGCGCGCGCGTGAATGGTCTTTAACTGATGGACTAATGGTCAAGGCAAGATTGAGATACTTCCTTAAGTGCTTCACTGACCTACAACACGGGACTGTAAAAATGTAGTAACATTTATTTTTACCTCAATTAATAAGTGTCATGAACATGGCATTAAAACTGATCCCGATCATGGTACATTTGTCAAGTGTCTTTTAAAAGTATGAATCTAATGTTTCGTACACTTGATTTGTGTTTGTTGTGTTAACGGACTGTGCTGCCACTTTATTTCCGGTGGGTTCTTAGACGCACACACGTATGTTTTTACCACCACCATATCCCATTATGGGATGCCACTTTACATTTCAGGTGGCTGAAACGTCATTCACTGTTTGACTAGCAGTGATGACACCTGTCCTACAGTATGCAACCTGATCCTTACATTTATTAAGAACACTTGTGCCTACCTGCCTGCCCAGATGCAGCCCCTGGAAACATGTATTGCACTGTACAGGTTTCTTATGAAGGGTGGGGGGATACCACATTGTTTAGGTCAAACCAATTTCTCATAAGTTTTTGAAATTGGCTCCTAAACATATGCAATATACAATGGGCAAACCCATTGATGCTAAAATCAAACTCAAAATGTCATGGAGCTGGATTCAAGCTACTGTGCTGCGAAATATGCTACTACTTTGAACAAAATACTTTTTCGTTTTATGGGATTTTCGCCCCAGTGTAGATAAACTATGTAACTTCTGTCCAAATATGGCACCACACTAAATTAAGTTATCTCATTAAATATTCGTAATAATCCATCTGAAATTCTGCTGTTGGTCTTTTATGCAGTGTTTTAAAGGAGATGGACTTGAAGGCAATGACATAGGAAATGACAGCACAGTTGTTGTAGAAATCAACAATTTTCCCTCAGAGGGGCAGTCAGACCCAATGGATGATCTTAGGTGAAGGTCATTTAGTATGGGTTTACTCTCTGCTAAATTGACCAGAGGGCGAGTTGACCAAACTAGGAGATAAAGTGTACCATTCTCGATAAACGTTTATAAATGAAGGTTTCAGCCTGGTGCCCAACCTCTAACTATAGATGCACCTATCGACTAAAATCTGCAATCACTTGGAGTGTCTGAGTGAGAAAAAAAGCCTTTCATTTGGATGTTTAGTTATCCTGTTTGTCTCGCTGCATGTTAGGTATTATTATGAATGTGCGATGTATGTTTAAAAGTATCATTCCTTGCTGTACCTCACTACTGATGCTGTCATGTGAACCAAGGTTGACTTCAGTTCATCCGTGTGCTGGCTGAGCTTGGTTGACATTTAAATTGTTTCCAGGGCTGTATTACATCACTCATAAATGCGTTACTGTTTACTTCTTTTGCAACCTACTGTCTGTTGTAAGTTTTTGGAATGTTTTCTCCACTGTTCACTGCATGTTTTTATTTGTTTGTTAATTATAACACTGACCAACATGAGATTGTGAAATCATGTTGCATTACAGCTTTTTGTTTGTTTTAAAAGAATATTGTCAACACCTAAAAATAATGGTTTTGTTAAATGCAAAGACAATGTGAATAAATTGAATTTGTGAATACAATTTTGTTTGTGTTATATTTCTTGGGTTTTTGGGTAGGTAAAATCTAAGTTCATAATGACCCACCCATTTGAATCTTAGACACATCAGTCGAAACCAAACTATCGAGTAGCTATTACTAAGTCACCTTTGAAACCATTTATTCTTGAGTAACAAAAGGCTGCGATCATTTTTAAGATGTTTACTGTAGTAAGCTGCAAAAGCTGCCTCTATGATAATCAGACTGTATCCAAGACATGAACTCCACAAGACCAAAGTTAAGTTAAATTCAGTAACCGAGCAACTTCCAAACAGCAGTTTGAAGCTGCAGACAGACAAGGAAACCAGCCAAGCTTAGTTTTTACATATGCATACCTGAAATGAATACAATGCAATACGTAAACAAATAATTACAGATACAAATACAAGCAAAGATTTAAAAGTGAAGGGGAAATTCTTCCGTAGGTGTCCGATGTAACACTGTCAGGGCTACTGTTGGTTAAATGAATGTGAGAATAGATTTTTATTATTTATTTTTTTTATTTTTAAATAAGTAAATGTTTTTCTTGACCTAAAGCTCTGCTGTTTGCTTTGCGGGAGTAAAGAAATCCCTGGAATCTGTAGACATGTCAACAGATCTTCATGATGTAATAATAGTTGTACTTTTCAGGTCTAAGGTCATGTGTTCCCATAAACAAAAGATGCCTTCAAAAGTGAACCTGTTGATGCATCTGAATGCACATACATTTACATAGATTCACTTATTAATGAAGTGCTACAGCTGTTTGGTAAAACAATCTTTAAATTGTAATCAGTGATTGCTACAACACAAAGGTTCTATGTGTATCCTTTTAGCAACACCCATTTATTATGAGAGCTGAAGGGTCTAAATATTTTTGTTTTTCATTTTGACATTACAGATTAACATAACAAAGTGACTTACATAGCATGGCCATGATGACGACGATACATATATGGTGTACTGTATATCTTTTCAAAATGTGTTTTGTTAGGACCTTTCAGCAGCAAGAAAAAAAAATACACATGTACTGACGTGTCACTTATAAATTTTCCTCTTTTACCATTTTTTGTGAGACTGTAGGATGTTTATTTGTCTTATCTGTGTTTTGTTTCTTTTTCTCCTTTTGGCAAATTTGTTTGCAACTAAATATTTTCAATTAAAAAATGAAAAGTTCTTGATTGTCTTACTGTATCTATTTCATTAATATTTAACCCATTTCAATATTTTGCCCATCTCTCGTTCTCTCTCCTCATTTACTTCTCCCTCCCTCCCCCAGCTCCGTCTCTGTTTTCAGTTAGCTCACCTGCAGGAGAGGAGAAGGTGAAGGTGTTGATTGTGCCGGTCCCAGTACCGGTCTTCATTCCAGTGCCTATGAACATGTACTCCCAGCACACACCTGTTCCAATGGCTATGCCTGTGCCCGTACGTTCCATTACATGAGTAATTCTATGAATTCAGAATGATTCATGTACTTTGTATTGGCTATTTGCTGCAGCGAATCAAATGTTAACTTGTTTCTGCTGTTTGTTACAGGTTCCAGTACCTATGGTAGTACCACCACAGAAAAAGGACATGAAAGATGCAGCGGTCCAGTCAGAGCCTTTGGCTGTGGAGGAAGAAAAACCGAAAGATAGGCCTGTTTACAGTGCAGGTGAGGGCAGCTTTTGTCCTGATTTTTATGTGTTTGAGTCATTTAAGGCTTGAGATACAGTATGTCTGCTACATTAATCAATGAAATATCAAAAGCTTAATTACCCAAATTTTTATTTTTGTGTCTGCTACAGACCAGAGCAGATCTTACAGTGGAGATATGAATACAGAGGTTGTTACTCCCATAACCCGTGAAGAAAAAGCAGTACAAGCCGACCTGCCACTTACTGTGAGTTCAGAGAGGAGCCCAGAGTCGACTGTTCCCTTACTTAATACCCAGCCAGAGAGGAGCCCAGAGTCGACTGTTCCCCTACTTAATACCCAGCCAGAGAGGAGCCCAGAGTCGACTGTTCCCCTACTTAATACCCAGCCAGAGAAGAGCCCAGAGACGACTGTTCCCCTACTTAATACCCAGCCAGAGAGGAGCCCAGAGTCGACTGTTCCCCTACTTAATACCCAGCCAGAGAGGAGCCCAGAGTCGACTGTTCCCCTACTTAATACCCAGCCAGAGAAGAGCCCAGAGTCGACTGATCCCCAACTTAGTACCCAGCCAGAGAGGAGCCCAGAGTCAACTGATCCCCAACTTAGTACCCAGCCAGAGGAGACCACGGCAACAAGCGACCCACCTACCACCAGTGCTGAGCATCAACCCCCCTCCTCTCCAATGATGGACTTGGAGACTGACATCCCGTCTGGTGAGACATCCTGTAACTTAAAGTGAACACCCAAATGAATCTGTTTGAAAAAAAAACTGGATAACATGTAGTCGCTACAACTTTTGTGTTTCTAACAGAATCGTTGGATCAGACATCAGTTGCTCCACAGCGAGGAGTGAAGAGGCCCAGAGAAGGTTTCCCCAGCCGGAAACGAGTACGATAGCTCAGCAGTCTTTCTTTTATCCATTTTATCAGCCTCGGATTGAAAAGCTTACTGACTTTAGGTTTTAGCTCTCTAGCTGTAGGAAACCTTTTCAACAAAGAGTGCCCTGTTCTTTGATTTGTTATGACATTCTTGATTTTAACATGTATTTATAGAACCAGAAAGTTTTCAAATACGCCCAGTATTAGCCTAAAAGTGCATTTTCTGCTCACAGTCAACCTTTTAGTCGTGTCAACAGCTATCCCACATGACCCAGTATTCATTGCATTTCCATCCATCCAGGGTCGAAGGCGAACTGTTGCATCAACCCGCAGTGCAGTGGTGACTCCAGCCGCCTCTAAACTGGACCACCTGTATGGAGTTAAAGCCTGGAAGAGCTGGGTCCAACAACGAAACAAGCACCAGAGAGAATGTGAGCCTCAGTTCTCTTTATATTCAAGTTTTAAGTTAGAATATCTCTTCCTCTGAGCCATCGATTGGTTTTGTTTACATCCCTTTTTTATTTCATTCTATGCCCGTTGAGTTTCATGTTCTCTTCCCCTGTAGCCAATCCAGTGGATATTAAAGAAGACATCCTTCAGTGTGACTCTGCTGAGCTCAGCTATGCTCTGTCTTGCTTCATCCGAGAAGTGAGACGGCCCAATGGAGAGACCTACAGCCCAGACAGCATCTTCTACCTCTGTCTGGGGATACAGCAGGTAACGCACACATGTTGTGTCACAGGTTTCCATCTTGATTCTAATAGTGTGTTTCTTATTGATTCCTTCTTTCCTGTCTCCCTCTCTTTGGACAGTATCTGTTCATGGAGGGCCGCATAGAAAACATCTTTAACGACCCGCTGTACAGTCAGTTTGCTACCAAGATCAGTGGGATGCTGCACCTCTGGAAACCTAAACTACTACCTAATGGTATGATTGCTGACATGAAGTCCTAATCCCTCAGATTTTCATGTAATCACACCCTAATTTGATACTGGTTTTTTTTTGTTTTGTTTTTTGCAATAGATATTCAATGTATTTACCATTATCTTTCTATATAGACGTTTTTGGTTGGTAGTGGTGGGAGTCTGCCATTCCAGTGACAGATTCAGATTACCTACAACTTTAGAGCTGCACTAATCAATATTTTGATATTAACAATGTGTCACAAGACTACATATAATGTAATCACCCAACTCTGCGGTTCCTCTCAGCTCTACAGAGCGTTTTAATGCCTTTCAACTCATTGTTTTGGTTTTATGGCCCACAACTTTCCCGTTTTGGTTCAGGCTCACTGCTCTCATCAGCATTGTTTATAGAAGCAGCAACAGGAAGCTCTGAGAAACCCACTGCACATTACCTGCCTAGCACCAAACAGCAAGGTGCTGCCAGCTGGTGAACACAGTGGATTTAGCTGTTTAGCACCTATCACAGCATGCAGTTAAGCGAAAGGCATGGAAGCACCCTAAACAGGTGGCCAGTCAACACCCGTGGGCACTTTAGAGCCTCCGATTCACTCAGCTCTTTGCCTGCCTCCTCTTTCC
Organism: Perca fluviatilis; assembly: GCF_010015445.1. Classification (NCBI taxonomy): domain Eukaryota; kingdom Metazoa; phylum Chordata; class Actinopteri; order Perciformes; family Percidae; genus Perca; species Perca fluviatilis. The sequence continues at coordinate 27,099,145 of NC_053131.1, read as the reverse complement.
TCCTCAAGGTGGTACTGTTTCCTCCCGTATTGTGGAGTCCTACCTATGGGAGTGTAAGCAGCTGGGCGCCTACTCCCCCATAGTGTTGCTCAACACACTGCTCTTCTTCTGCACAAAGAACTTCCGCTTCACCACGCTGGCGCAGCATCAAAGCCTCTCCTTCACCAACTTTACTCGACACTCCAAACCCTGCAACCGAGCCGGCAAAGTCCACTACCTCCGATACCAGAGAAGCAGCGCTGCCACACCCCACACAGGTGGGTGTTGTTAAATAATGCCTGTATGTCTTTTTAAATTGAAGTCGGAATGATAGTAGTTTGTCCATGCAGCTTTGCTTTTGAGCAGTGGCTTACATTTTTCAAACTCACCATATTTAGTACAAAATATCTGGTATCAGTAACTTCACATCCAAAACTATTGGTATCAGCCTTCATCTGGTATCAGTATGTTTTTATCCCTTGTGTTGTCTTCCGTCGACCATGAACTTGTTGTCCATCCAGGTCAGAAGTGAATTAGAATTTTTGGTGCTTTTTCCAGCATTTTCGGTTGTTTTTTTTATGCTTTTGACACTTTTTAAAACGTTTTTGTCACTTATTTCAACGTTTTATTTTTAAATTCATGGTCAATAAACCTAATTGATATGACATTATACCAATTTTTTGAGTTAAAAAAGCAGAAATTATGAATTATTTTTTACTAATAGTTAAGATCAAAGGATGTTGAGTGAATCACAGACTGGTTTATGTCAAAGTTTAGTCACAATACTGTTTTAAAACCATTTAAACATGTTTATAAAATTGAATAAAACCCCAAAAAAATCATTAATTTTACATGCAAAGATCGTTGTATGGGTTCGATACAACGTACATCCATGCATCCATGTTATTTTTGGACATTTTGGTTCACAGAAACCCATATTTCTGATATAAAAACTTTGAAAACGGGTCAAATTTAACCCTTGGACAACACAAGGGTCATACATCAGCTTCGTCGTATTTCTAGACATCAAAACCAGATTCATAAATTGTCCCTAAAAGCATAATGTGTTTGGAAATAGACGGTGAATGTTACGGATAACTGAATAAACAACGAATAACTGAGTTGTGGTACTTATTTTTTGTTTTTAGAGCGATACAGAAAAAGGCAGGGAGAGGAAGAGGGAGACCTAGAGATGTTTGAAAATGTCGCCAATCCTCTACACTGTCCCGTCAGACTCTATGAGTTCTACCTCTCCAGATGGTGAGACACACACACACACACACACACATACACACACATTAATAGGCCCCTATATGAAAGAACTAATAAAACTGAACAAACGTTTTGTCTTCTCTGTCCTCTTATTCTCTAACAGCCCTGAGTCGGTAAAGAGTAGGTCTGACCTGTTTTTTCTGCAGCCTGAACAGTTTGTGCACCCTCAAAGGTCAGACTCCGTCTTCCAACATTAAAGAAACCCAGTGACGAAAAGTGTCATTTATTACACTGCCATGTTGTATATTCACACTATTAAAATGAATCCATCTGATGGAAGGGAAAATGTTACTTTCTCTGCTGTTTGTGGACAACAATGTGCAAAGGTATCTCTTGATATGAAAACTTTAATGAAGAAATATCTTTCAAATTTCTTTTCCATTTCTGACCTCAACAGTTCCCACTGGTACACCTTTCAACCGTTAGAGGGCGCCACTCTACAAAGCATGCTCACGCGCATCCTGGCCGTCAGAGAGGTTCACCAGGAACATGAAGCAGCCCAACATCAGTCCCCAGCCACCGCTGATAATGACAGTTTACAGTGATATGGAGCTCTGCCTATTCACACCCTGCTTATGATCTTCTCTGCAACGGAAACCTTCGCCAATGCTGAACAGTTCTCAGTGAATTGCAGCCGTAGGTACGCCCATCAGTCATTCAGACGAAGATTGACGGGTCTCTGAAAAAGGAAGACCAAACAAAGACACAATGAAAGGGGACCCATTGTCACAAAGAGACAAACTTAAAGAACGTTACAAAAAAGTGTGGGATCGTTGTATTTAGTAACCTCAGTAGTTCCCCACATAAACGCACAATGAGTTTACAAACATCCAATACTCTAAAATATGAAAAAGGGAGTACATTGTTCTTTTCTCATCGTGTCACACCAGAGTGATATTTCTCATTTCTCTCATGTGGTTTGTTAAGTTTTTTTTAAAGTTTTTTTTTTTACTATCAGTAATGGTCCATGCCAAGCCTGTCAAATTAACTTTTTATTTCAAAAAGCAGACTTCTGCAATACTAAACCGGTATGAGCAGCAAACTGAGAACAGCCGGTTGTTGACGAGAGTTTACATCCATTAAGCACTGTCGGATCTGTTTGTTAAGGGGTTTAAATGAGTATTTACTTGTACGGTATACGTTTTAAAGTCTGATACTGGTATTTAAAGCAACACTGCGTAACATTGTTTATTTTTTTGCAATTTTTCGCCCCTACAGTTTCAGAGTTTAATTCACTTCTACACTGCTGTCATAATATGGTCAGCTGTACATATGCATTTGTTATGATTACATAACTTAGAAAAGAAACTTTAATCTTATTCATCACATACAATTTGACTGCACAGTGTAGTGAAATTAAATTAGGGCATTGAACCCATCCTAAGTATTAGGAGCAGTGGACAGCTAAACATAAAATGACAAAAATTACCAGTCGAAATCTAACATAGTCAAGATGAAAAAAAAAAAAGACAGCATTTTAAGTCAGTTTAAATCATTAAAATTTTTTTTTTAAGCTGTTATTTTAAGGTAAATAGTTCTGCAATGTTGCTTTGATGAATTGCTTTTAAATTTCAAAATCTGAAAAGAATGACATCCTGAGCAGGTTCTGTAATTTTATTATTTATACATAGCTTTTATACATTTATACAAGCTTAAAAAAGTCACTTAGTTCAGGTGAAGCACTTCCAACAGACATCCAGTGTAGTTATGATAAATTAAACATTAAATATGTAGTTTATCGAACTGCATCACATTCATCACGTTGGCGGTGAATGACATTGACTGGATGACATCTGGCATTTATTTAAAAAGCCAATATCTGACTCAATATGTTGTTAAACCAGTATACTGTATATCAGTGTAACCCTTGTACTAATAGAGGAGACTCGCAGTTCCTCTCATCCTTTGTTTTATTATTAATATGTAGTTATCTGATATTATGTTGTTCCCCTTTTTGAGTCTTCGTCCTGTGTGGCCTTATTTCCCGACAATTTTCCCTTCTCCACTTGTTTCTCTCCAGTATTCCCTCACATACTTTCACTTATTCCCTCTGGAGGTAAAGTGGAGGAGTGGCTCATCACAACCCACATCCATATTAATGCAGTGCATATAATCTACTCCAGTCTAAATCATGAAGCTGAGATACATTTACTGACCACCATAATTATGAATGGGAGTGTTATAATTATAGTTACAATAGGACGTTTTCTCTCCATATGCATTCCCTGTATGTATTCCTGTCCCCTTTAAAGGTCCCATGGCATGAGCATTTCACTTTATGAGGTTTTTTTAACATTAATGTGCGTTCCCCCAGCCTGCCTATGGTCCCCCAGTGGCTAGAAATGGTGATAGGTATAAACCGAGCCCTGGGTATCCTGCTCTGCCTTTGAGAAAATGAAAGCTCAGATGGGCCGATCTGGACCTTGCTCCTTATGAGGTCATAAGGAGCAAGGTTACCTCCCCTTTCTCTGATTTGCCCGCCCAGAGAATTTGGCCCATCCACGAGAAAGAGAGAGACATCATGGCTTGCAAACGAGCAAAGTGGCAGTTGGTCAAAGCCACACCACCCTCCACCTTGCCCCTCTCCTCCTCAATAGCATTTAAAGCTACAGACACAGAAATGGCACATCCTAAGGAAAGCTCATTGTGGGACTGGCTCTAGTGGCTGTAATTCTGTACCAATGCTGAATTTCAGGAAAGAGACTTCAGATACAGTGTTAGGGGACCACTGAGGCCTATAGAAAAGCTTCCAAAAAGCAGCATGTCATGGTAACTTTAACTTTAATCTTTTCTCCTCTTGTTGTTATCTTCCACTTGCCTTTCCCTAATTTGAAAAATGGAACTGGAAGAATTTGGATGAGCAGCAGACAAGTCAAAGTACTAGCAACAAAATACTTTTCCTAACCCTTGAGGTTTCCTGTATTATAACTAATAGTGTGTATGGTTTGTGGTATAGTATGATTGTCAAAAACAAGTATTATGACAATGTGCCTACGATATTTACCATTGTGTCAGCACTGGTACATTTGTTCATTTGTTCAGTGGTACAATTCAATTTATCTATTCAAAATCATAGTCTGTTGCATATTACAGCTGCAATAGACCTTTTGATTTTGAATGGATTGTAGACTTTGATTCTTAGTTGGCGTATAGATAGTCCAGGTGACTCAGGACACAGACATAATATGGAAAACATGGTTGGTCCATAGGGTTGCTGCTCAACCATGTCACACAGCTTGAGAACCAAACATGTCTGGACATACTGAACATTAATGCCTATACATCTTATAATGTCCATTTAACATCACTGACTGAATTTTGGATCATCATTTTTTAAGTTTTTATTTTAAACAAAAAAACGTTCCTATTATGATTCTGCCGGTTGACCAGAAAAGTAAATATGTAAGTTAGAAAGTTGAGATTTAATGAAAATATTACCATTTGTTGTTTTGTGGACTCCACTACCCACAATACCATGTGATAACACCATATGTGTTATGTGTTAATTGCTACTTGGATCTATTTTGTTGTTTTAGCGGTTATGTTTTTGTCATGAAGGCCAGGGTGCCTTTACTTTTGCCTCAACATTAAGCATTCACCGTATTGACTGACGCATTATCCAAACAGAGTTCTCTAAATGTTTTGAACATACTGTAACACACAAAGGAAATATTACAGTCGTAATATTATCACCGCTGTCCGAAGCTCCCATCTGATGATTGTTGAGAAAGAACAGGTCATATGTTTTATTGTCATACACAAAATGCTGTATTTCCATTAGGTATTACAAATTCAACTTTTCTTCTTTCCTTTGCTTGATTGCAAGGCAAAGCATTTATAATGAAAGCATGATAAAAAAATGAAATGTGATGTTGAGAGTGTAATTGAAATTTGTGCAGTTTTAAAACACTGATTCATAAAATGTGCAAGGGTCTTTGGTGTGTATGTGTTTGACTGTGTTCAAGATCAGTATATTTCTCACTTTAAGGTAATGTATCAGTTATGTATATAATCAGGGATAGGGGAAATTAGGCCATTATTATTAGATTTTCTCATTTTTAATATGTTAAACTCCTATTGTGTGGTCTCCCAGTCTCCCTAATAGGTAGCAGGGTCCTAAAGTGGTTTCAGAGAAGTGGTCGAGCTAAGGACTACATTTCTCATCTGCTGAACACTGCTGATAATGTATTTAATTACTAGAGCTGCAAAGATTGTCAACTAATAAATTCATCAGCAGCTATTTTAATAATCGGTTTGAGTCTTTCTTTTTTTTTTTTTTTTTACAAAAAATCTAAACTTCTCTGATTCCAGATTCTTAAATGTGAATATTTTCTAGTTTCTTCGTTCTGTGATGGTAAACTGAATATCTTTGAGTTGTGGACAAAACAAGACATTTGAGGACGTCATCTTGGGCTTCGGAAAACAGTGATTGAAATTTTTCACCTCCTTTATTAAATGAATGAATGAATTTATGAAATTTAGCATAGGCCTAGTCTACGGGTATTTTACAAAAACGTAGCCTTTTCGGATCCTTTGGAAAACTCCTTCCAGGGTGAAGGATTTCCAGAAACGTATTAGTGTTGACACGGCGCACTCTGTCTACATGTCAACACTATGTATAACGATATTAAAGGTCTTGCGTTTGTTTTGTTTTATATTATTATTATTTTGTATTTTAACAGAAATATGTATTTACACTTGAAAGATTGAAAATACGTAATAGACAGTTGAGCTTGATAGGACAAACCATATATTTATTTCTTGGAATAGCTTGTATCTCATTTAATATATTAATTTAACATTTTCTGTAATTGTATTTAGTTTTTTATTACTAACTTAAAAATCCCAATATAAGTTATTCATAAAGGTTGAAGGCAAAGGATGAATGATGTCAACAATGATCAGAGTAATTCTGACATATTTAATATCACCCTCATCATGGACTTTCCCTTGTGCAAGTTACCATCCAAAAAGAACTCAATATCCACTTTAATGTGGGCAGATGATATTCTCTCCATTCAGAGGCTTGCAGGAAACGGAAAACAGATTTAAAAGATTAATACCTTTCCGTGATCATTTCTGTCTGCATGTAAACTAAGGAAATAGGAACAGGAATTTTGATATCATAATGAGGTATGTGTTGATATCTACATGATGTCTACCCATTCTGAATGTTTTTGATGTTTGCCCCCCTGTATGATAGGATAAAAGGAAATTAAATTTTTTTGCATAAATTCAAAAGACACATACAACAGCTACTTTGGAGAAGTGCAGTGTAATTCGAGTATCACATACAGATTTTATCTTCTGGGGACAACGGAAAATAGATCAGCAGACTCAAATCACTCAACTCCAAACACTCCTAAATTATTATCTCAGTGGATAGGCTACTCCTTTGGAAACCTCTTTCTTCAAACACAAGGCCATGAACACTATTTGATAACTCTTTCTAAAAAGTACAATTTCAGAATTATCAATTGTTTTCTCTCCCCAGTATTCTGGAATTGGGAATTTCAAAGGACTAAAAAGATGGAGTAATTGCAATCTCTGAGCTTGTGTAGTGTTATGAGGGTTGAAGGAGAGTTTAGCCTTTAATCTGATGAAGCGAGAGTAGGCGGACAAGGACGTTATCAGATCTGTGGCCTCTTCAGCAAGATAACTTCCTTAGATTTGACGGACAGAAAACTGACATGACAGGCTTCCATCACACATTTTGCATAGATATCATAAGGATAGTATCATATGCATATAGATGTAAGAGATATAGATATGAAGAATATGGGCCACATCTTGCTGGGGATTTGTTGCATTTATATTCAACTTGCTTGGCAATAACTGCTCCCTGCGGATATTTCATGTAGCTCAGTCTCACAGCAATCTGCCACTTAAATGTTCACCTATGCACTGAACCAGCTTATTTTCTGTGACACCATGAGCTTAAGCGTCACAGTATTTGGACAGGGATGTTGCCAACAGGAAGGACATTAAGTCCTAATGTTACTATCCCAGTAGGCAGGTTGAAGCTGAACAGATTTATATCCTTGAGCTTAATTTTATATCCTTGGTTTAATTAAAGGTCCCATGACATGCTGCTCTTTTGATGCTTTTATATAGGCCTTAATGGTCCCCTAATACTGTACTAAGTCTCTTTCCCAAAATTCAGCCTTGGTGCAGAATTACAGCCATTAGAGCCAGTCCCACAATGAGCTTTCCTTAGTATGTGCCATTTCTGTGTCTGTAGCTATTGAGGAGGAGAGGGGGGCAAGGTGGAGGGTGGGGGTGTGGCCTTGACCAACTGCCACTTTGCTTGTTTGAAAGTCATGTCTCTCTCTCATGGGTGGGCCAAATTATCTGGGCGGGCAAAGCAGAGAAAGGGGAGGTAACCTAGCTCCTTATGACCTCATAAGGAGAAGATTCCAGATCGGCTCATCTGAGCTTTCATTTTCTCAAAGGCAGAGCAGGATACCCAGGGCTCGGTTTACACCTATCACCATTTCTAGCCACTGGGGGACCATAGGCAGGCTGGGGGAACTCATATTAATGTTAAAAAACCTCATAAAGTGAAATGTTCATGCCATGGGACCTTTAAGCTAATACATGTGTGTAGAGGCTTTATAATTTGAGTAATGAAAAATCTGTAATACCGTAGTTCAGTTCAGTCAAATTTATAAGTAGCCATAAGTAACCACACAGCGTAGTACCAATTCATCAAGATCTTTATTAAGTCCATCTATACTTTTGATGTCAATAACATCCCAGTATAAACACACTAAGAATAATGTAGCAGTGACCAGTTTCTGACACTATTAATGGTGCAGGGTGTATTTTGTTTTGCTAAATCAATTCACTACATTATTATAAAGAATTACACTCCATCAAACCAAGTAAGTGTCAAATTCCGCCATGATTGCCATGAACTGGTCAGTGTTACGTTCTCTTTCATCACAAATACACGTAAAAACCTGGAGCATGAAAAAGGCTAAGTATTAACAGAGGGCGATCATTGAGTAGACAAATAAGGTCAACTACGTATGTATGGGTAGAGATGTAAAACCAGGAGTCAAAATTGTTCCGTGACATACTGGGTAGTCAGTCATCTGTGGACTTTGAAACATGATGAGAAATGGTATTGCCTGGCACGACTTTTAGGTGATACCATACAAACAGAAAAGAAAACAGGAGAGGTTAAAAACATTCATATCCAAAGCAGGAAGGAAGAAAAAAGTAGTTTGAAAACAGAACAGACAACATTTATAAATCAAGGCTGGAGAAACCCTTCAACGAGTTCAATGTTATCATTTGACGACTTTCGTTTGAGTTACTGTGCAATTTAAAAAATAAAACTTGTTGTCCAAATGATTGATTTTAAGCCAATTATCAATAATTCTGAACTAACCTAATTCCTAACTGTTGCCTAGTAAGAAAAAGGTCATTGTAGATGTTTAGGCCATGTCCTCTTCGCCTTCCTCCTCAAACTCGCCCTCGTCCTCAGCGGTGGCGTCCTGGTATTGCTGGTACTCGGACACCAGGTCATTCATGTTGCTCTCAGCCTCCGTGAACTCCATCTCATCCATGCCCTCGCCCGTGTACCTGAAACAAGTAAATACTTACTTACATGCATCTTGACAAATTAGCTTAACAGGGAAATTGGCATGTAAATTTCCCTTTATGAGGTTTTTTAACATTAATATGAGTTACCCCAGCCTGCCTATGGTCCCCCAGTGGCTAGAAATGGCGATAGGTGTAAACCGAGCCCTGGGTATCCTGCTCTGCCTTTGAGAAAATGAAAGCTCAGATGGACCAATCAGGAATCTTCTCCTTATGAGGTCATGAGGAGCAAGGTTACCTCCCCTTTCTCTGCTTTGCCCGCCCAGAGAATTTGGCCCACCCATGAGAGAGATATCATGGCTTTTAAATGAGCAAAGTGGCAGTTGGTCAAGGCCACCCCCCCCCTCCACCTTGCCCCCCCCTCTCTCCTCCTCAATAGCTAAAGACACAGAAATGGCACATCCTAAGGAAAGCTCATTGTGGGACTGGCTCTAGTGGCTGTAATTCTGCACCAAGGATGAATTTCGGGATACAGTATTAGGGGACCACTAAGGTCTATATAAAAGAGACTTCAGATACAGTATTAGGGGACCACTAAGGCCTATATAAAAGCATCCAAAGAGAACCATGCAATGGGACCTTTAAGTCTATTGCCGAAGTGTTTTGTATTATGACAGATTTGGGGTTATGAAAAGACGTTCATGCATGAAAATGTTAAGTGTATGAACTCTGGGTAAGAACAAGACAGCACAAGTACAGGGATTTCTCCCAACTGTCCTTTACGTCAGTCTTCTTTTACTCACCAGTGGAGGAAGGCCTTTCGGCGGAACATGGCAGTGAACTGCTCAGAGATGCGCTTGAACAGCTCCTGAATGGCTGTGCTGTTGCCGATAAAGGTGGCAGCCATCTTGAGGCCACGGGGAGGGATGTCACAGACAGCGGTCTTGACATTGTTGGGGATCCACTCCACAAAGTAGCTGCTGTTTTTGTTCTGCACGTTCAGCATCTGCTCGTCCACCTCCTTCATGGACATGCGGCCCCGGAAGATGGCGGCGACTGTAAGGTAGCGCCCGTGGCGCGGGTCGCAGGCTGCCATCATGTTCTTGGCATCGAACATCTGCTGGGTGAGTTCAGGAACTGTCAATGCCCTGGAAAAAGACAAACAATTCAATTAGGACTTATTTCAAATACATTTTAAAATACAACTTGAAGGTGTGATAAGAAGCTAAATCCCGCCTCTCTACCTGTACTGCTGGCTGCCCCGGCTGGTCAGGGGGGCAAAGCCGGGCATGAAGAAGTGCAGCCTGGGGAAGGGCACCATGTTGACGGCCAGTTTCCTCAAATCAGCGTTGAGCTGGCCGGGGAAGCGCAGGCATGTGGTTACCCCGCTCATGGTGGCTGAGACCAGGTGGTTGAGGTCGCCGTAGGTGGGCGTGGTGAGCTTCAGCGTGCGGAAGCAGATGTCATACAAGGCCTCATTATCAATGCAGTAGGTCTCATCTGTGTTCTCGACCAGCTGGTGGACGGAGAGGGTGGCGTTGTATGGCTCCACCACTGTGTCTGACACCTGGAGTGGGAGAGCGAAGGGAAAGAGGAGACAAAGGGAGGAAGAGGAAACAGCATTAAAGCACATAGACGCATGAGGAGGGGCAAATATTTAGTGTTCAAATATATATATATATTTTTTTATGAACCTTGGGCGAAGGCACCACGCTGAAAGTGTTCATGATGCGGTCTGGATACTCCTCTCGGATTTTGCTGATGAGCAGCGTGCCCATGCCGGAGCCGGTGCCTCCTCCGAGGGAGTGCGTGAGCTGGAAGCCCTGGAGGCAGTCGCAACTCTCTGCCTCCTTTCTCACCACATCCAGGACCGAGTCCACCAGCTCGGCTCCCTCAGTGTAGTGGCCTTTAGCCCAGTTGTTACCTGCTCCACTCTGGCCTGTGTTACATGCAAATACAGACATCTATCACTGCTGTGGTGTCAAAACCTCCTGGATCTTACTCTACATGAAATATGACTTTGTCATACTTGCAAATTCAAACACAATGTACTCACAGTGAGCAGTGCATACACTGAACGAGACTGGCTCCTTCACTCTTGCAGAAAAACTACTTTACAGATATATACGGCTTTAAAGTAAGAGTTGATGCTTAATCACAGTATGGCAATTTGATCAACCCAAGTTAAAAAAAAACAACATAATTTGTTCACATTTAAATTCTCACCAAAGACAAAGTTGTCTGGTCTAAAGATCTGGCCAAATGGACCAGACCTCACAGAATCCATTGTGCCTGGCTCCAGGTCCACCAGCACTGCACGGGGGACATACTTGCCACCTGGTGATTAAAACACAAGTGGACAAATTACAATTAACACACAGTGCTGAAACATTTATTAAAAAAAAAAAGCTCCTGAATGGGCTCATCATATCCCACATCCATTTTAATGCAGTGCATAATCTACTACACTCATTTACAGACCACCATAATTATGACTGGGAGTGTTACAATTATAGTTACAATAGGACGTCTACTCTCTATATGCATTCCCTGTATGTATTCCTGTCCCCTTTCCTTTTTCTAACCCTGCCAATATCTTTTCTCCTCTTATTGTTGTTATCTTCAACTTGCCTTTCCCTAATTTGAAAAATGGAACTGGGAGAATTTGGATGAGCAGCAGACAAGTCAAAGTACTAGCAACAAAATACTTTTCCCAACCTTTTTGGGTTTTTTTTTTTTTACCTACTTATTGTGTGTTTTTTTTTTTTTTTTTTTTTTTTTTTTTTTTTTTTTTCCTACAAACAAAAAAAAATCCCCTTCTTTTTTTTTTTTTTTTTAGCAACAAAAGAGAGCACAACACCTATATGTAAAAGTGGTTTATGGACGGTTTCTATTTTTATTTTTTTTGTCAGAAACGTGCCCATATCTTTTACTACAATATTTAAACTAAGTTTGTCGCCTATAAAAGGCCTCAAGACCCCCTCGTATTTGTTCGGGATAATATTCTTAGCTGGAGCTTTGTTGTTTGTATCATGGAAACGGCGACGGTAACTAGGAGGAGGAGAGTGGAGCAGGGGGCAGGGGCCGTTGGCATCACTTCTAGTGGCTTCCAGCGGGGGTTAGGGATCCCCTGCTGGATGGCTACGGAACTAACAAGCCTGTCGGCGTGGTATTGAATTACCTTGGCTCTCTTAGAAACTAGCAACGTTATCTAAAACTCTGTAGTTCGGACACACTCAAAGCAAAGTGAAGTTAACCTGACGCCTCGTTGTAGTACACGTTGATTCGCTCCAGCTGCAGGTCGCTGTCCCCATGGTATGTCCCGGAGGGGTCGATGCCATGTTCGTCGCTTATCACCTCCCAGAACTAGAATCAGGTGGGGAAAAGAACAGAGGATAACGGTTAAATGAACTGGCTAACTAGCTAGCATTACTTATCCGTACGAGTCAAAACCATCGGTGGTATGGACACAAAGGTTACGCTTAGATAGTATTGTTGTTAACGTTAGCTAGGTAAGCTCATTTATCAGCCCGCCCAAAATCTAATCTAACATTCACGCTCTTTTTCAGAGTTCAGACTTAAAACAAAAGCTATTCTAACCTTTGCTCCAATTTGATTTCCACACTGGCCTGCCTGAAGGTGAACGATTTCCCTCATTTTGGTGGTAATTAAAAACTCACGGACAACGACCGAAACAGACAAAGTTGTAACCGGTTATAACGCTCCAGCACTCCAGTAACGGACTAACCTGAGAAGGTGGGAGTGTTGCCAACTGAAGCTGGCCGATAAATGCTATTGGACTAGCTAAATGTCAGTCGAAGCATATCAGACATCTCATTGGTCGAAAAAAGTTGGATTCCAGTTTTGATTGGACAGTACTATGGGAGCTCTGTTGTCTTGGTAACACTAAATAGAATCTAATACACAACAACGTTTCTACAGAGACACTAGACGCTCCAGACGCCCCTTTGTTTATTCGACATTTAGCTAAGTTAACTAACACCAGATCTTACAATGATTTTCATTGTTGACTCTAATACACGAGCCTCTCTGCTGCTCAAAATAAGAACGTTAATAATAGATACAAATGAGGCGATATATGATCATCTGTGGCACACATACCAAACTTTCACATAGCCTACTTATACATTTTTTCTGTGACTATATAATGATAATTTAGTGTGGTTTCATGTTTATTAGGTGCCAAGTATGCTATCTAACTAATCCTGCACGCTAGGTCGCCATGGAAGAAGAAGAGGAAGAGGAATGAATGAGTAATTGTCGTAGCTTTCTTTGCAACAAGAGGGTAGTAGAGAGTCTTATAACATACTCAACTCACCTGACGCACAAGGGCGTTTCCTCATACAGTCGAGGGATTTTGCTGGTAGATGTCTTCACTCTTCAACCTGTTGTGGGGGTTGACCTTTAGAGAGTAACATCTATGAATAAAATGTATACCAAATCAAATCTAATTACTGAAATGTTTTCCTCCTCCATAAATAATGCAGCTTTGACAGACATTCAGTGGGTGCATTAGGCTACCTGCTATGACAGTAGCCTAATCAACCAATTCTAAAATAAGTCTAATAGATCTTTCTCCAAAGAGAGTTCCTCCAAGATTGTGCTGGGTGTTAAGTCTGGTTTCATTCCTCAGCTGGGGCGTAGAACTGAGTAGTTACTTCTGGGGCTCAGAATCTATAATTTACCTTTACAGAAAGCAAGAGAATCCATTCTGGTTTAACCTATTTTTTGAAAATATGAAACCTTACTGCATACACCTAAAAAAAAGGCTTGCAGCAAGGTTAACAATACCATAAGCCACCAAATCACAGTAAGAATTCGACCCACATTTTAGATACATATAGGATAAATTGGAGGAGCAGCCTCCAAGCTGTAACTGAGCGTGATCATCAAGTCCAGAGTGCTGGGATTAGGCTTCATGGATCACAGAACAACTGTGGAAGTATATTCTTCTTGTAAAAGTTTACTTGACCTAGTAAAGATAAAGAGAGGTCCATCCAACACTCCAGGCCTCTTTCATTTTGCTGAGTAAATAAAGTATAGAATTTGTTTTATAAAGACCAGAAAGGGATGGAGTGACACATATACCAAGGTAAACAAAACCAGAGGGTTACTATCAAAAAGGGACAGAGCTAAATGGGACCCATGCATCATAGGTCTTCCCTGCAGCACAAGGTTCACCTGGGCAAGAGGTTGGCACATGTGACCAGTGACAACATGTAGGCTACACCTGTGAACTGTTAGTGACATGATTACGATTTTACATAAAACAGGCCCTCAAATAGGAAACACTTGTACAAAGCAATCCAGGGTGCTAACTAAATCCTACTTCTGTTAAAAAGTATTATGTTTTTGTTGAGCTTGTGTAATACAGTGGGCTAATTGATTTACCTCTATATGATTCATTTTCGAAGCTAAATAGCTTGTTGCATTGTTGGGTTGCTTTATATTTATATAACGTATATTTCCTTGGAGTACGTTGGCACCAAGATCTTGGTTGCAGCTGTCGCCGTGGTCCTGCTGCACTCCCTGCTAAGCTCTGCGGTGCCCTGCAGTGTCATGCTGCGTCCTGCTGAACCCTGCTGCTTCTTGCTACATCCATCCATGCTCTGCTGGGCCCTGATATGACATGAACTACTACGACTACCATTTTAAGTCACTGTTCCATTATCTTTAATGTTACTATTATTGCCACTGTTCATCACATCCCCAACCGGCACCGTCAGACACCGCCTACCAAGAGCCTGGGTCTGTCCCAGGTTTCTTCCTAATAGGGAGTTTTTCCTCGCCACTGTCACACTGCTTGCTCTTGGGGGATTTATTAGAATTGTTGGAGCTTTGTAAATTATAGAGTGTGGTCTAGACCTACTCTATCTGTAAAGTGTCTCGAGATAACTCTTGTTATGATTTGATACTATAAATAAAATTGAATTGAAAATTGAATATATTGAAGAGTAGTACGTCATCTGCTACACGTTTTATTATAATTAAATCCAATATAACAATACCTGAAACTATAGATGCAAAATTACATTGCACAGGGTTTTATAATAGTGTGGCCATTCCACTGAGAATGGACAAATGACGTCATGTTCCTGCGACTGTTTATATGCGACCTACCCCATCATGGCTCTGTTTCCAGCTTTTGCAGAAGTAGAGAGTAACAAAGTTGAAGATTCGTCCAAAGGTGATTACTTCTTCATGTAGCACTCGATTTAATACGGAATTCTATTCGCCTCAATACTCTGCTGTCATCATGTTGAGAGGATCACGTTAAACCTGTTGAACTACGAGCTAACGTTAGCTTAACATTAGCTGTCTGCCGTCTGCCTGTCGTTGAACCTGAAAGACAGAACTTGGCGTTAGCTCACCTTCTTGTCAATTAGTTTACATTCCGCTACAGGGTTACTCCTGAAAGCCAGGATCCCTTCTGACTATTTGTTTGCATTTGGTTTGCCTCGTATAATATGTTAGGATGTAGTCGTAGTAGTAGCTAGTAGTAGCTAGTAGCTAGTAGTAGCTAGTAGCTAGTAGTAGTAGTAGTAGTAGTAAGGTTGTCACATTCGCATAACAGACCAAGCAAAGCAGGCGTTATTGTTGTCTTGTGCGTTAGAAACGACATTCCTGCCGGGTTGAAAACAACCGCTTTCTTGCATTTCTATATGACAATGTGACCAAAATATGGAAATGAAGTGTGTTTCTGTTAATAACCGAGGCACTGTTATCCACATCAAGTTTTTAGTCTTGTTTTAATAATATATGGGATGTACATAACATAGAGAAACCTGGTTATCAGCAGCTCTATGTAGACATGATTCTAGTACTATCCAGGTTCCTGATCCTCTGTGACAGTGCAGGCATGCCTTTATCTCATTCACATGTAGCAAATCTGTACCAACTGAGTTAACTCAGTTTGTTTTCTGGCTCTAGCTTCTCCACCTTATCTTCAGTAATGCAAGACGAGCGAAAGTATCCCCTGCATTATTAGTACATGATGTACTCAACATCACGATGTCACAATCCTCCTCCTGATCACTGAATAACATTCTTTTTTTTTTTCATCCACTCTCTACTTTTAGAATTAGACTGGCTGAAAAATAAGAGTTTTCGGACCGGAGATGCCCTCTCTCTTCACAGTCGTTTTTTTGAGAAGACCAGTGACAGTGAGAGGCTGAACCAGAAGGAATCAAGGTACAAATCCAAATTAAAAGCTAGTTTCTCTGCTTGCAGACACAACACTGGGCATTTGACTTTGGACGCTCAAATATTCAACTTTGTGGTAGCGTCTTTTAGATTTCTTTCCTTTAGAAACCCTCTGTCAGTGTAGGACACAAATTTTATTGTTGCTCTAATTCTATTTCACCTTATGTTTTTCTTGTTTCTGTGTTCTTATACTTAAACTTGCATCGGAAGCACTCTGTTTAAAAAAACATGTATTTGAAAATTAGTCAAATAAATCTTTGACTTTACATGAGGCAGGTGTTTAATGGGTTCTTTGCGTCTCTGACTCGCATTAACGTTGAATTCACCTTATAATCCTCAGTGTAGGCAGAGATGTGAGCTCTGCGGAGGAGGAGGAAGAAGAGAGTAATGTGCCACCCAAAAAAAAGAAAAAGAAGAGTGAAAAGAAGAGGAAAAAGAAGAAAAAACACAAAAAGAAGAGTGGAAGATATTCAGACAGCAGCGGGACTGACTCTGAAACAATTTTCCCCAGTGACCTCAAAAGGGTCAAAGAGGCAGATAGGTAATAGACTCACACTTTTACATCCCCCATGCTTAACCTCTTAATCTTATATACAATATCAGTGACTTATTTCTGCTCTGCATTCATGGTTGGTGTGTGTGTGCATCCACGCAGTCCTCAGCCTGCTCCGTTAGCAAGTTGTTTCTCCTGGTTGGATGACCTCCAGTCGCCCACAAATCAGCCGTTCTGTGTGGACCGTAAAGCAGACCCATCCAACTGGACCTACAAGTCCCTGTATAGAGGAGATGTAGCCAGGTAACACACACAAACACACACACAAGCACGCACGCATACACTCGTCTCTGCACCACGAGGGCAGTGCTGTGACATCTTTCTCCTTGGATTTTTTTCATTTGACGAAGAGTGAGCATCTCTTTTAGTGACCATCCCTGCTCATGCTAACTTCTTTCAGTAGGTTCTTCAGTTTATTACAAATCAAAAACATCACTGAGCTTGGGAAAGACTCTCTGTGACTCTTTGGAGGAGTAAACCTAAAAGCTTACATATACTGAAGTAGGTTTAAAGACTGCAGTAGCAAAACAAATATTTACTTGATAAAAATGTAGCGGGTTATAATTTTAAACGTAATGTTTAATCTGTGTGTGTGTGTGTGTGTGTGTGTGTGTAAGGTATAAGAGGAAAGGCAGCTCGTCCTTGGGATTGGATTTACGCAGACAGGGCATCAGCTGGGAGGAGTCAGAGTCAAATAAGAAACAGAGAGGCGGGGACAAGAAGAGAGCAGCAGACCGATACTTCTCTACAGTCAGTCGCCAGCTGTTGAGGTCCGAGCCCCCTATTCCTACATTACCTACGATTCCTGAGCGCGGTGATGCCATCGGCCCCGCCTCCTTCCTCCCGCTGGGTGACCAGGAGAACAAAGGAGCAGAGACTGGTAAGAGATTTAGCCAGGTGGTGAAGTGGGGGGAAGTCTTTACAATCTCAAAAGGTCAAGCAAAGCTGGTGTGGTAATTTAATGTAAATGTCAATCCAGGTGACAGGGTGAAGACATCATCGGTAAATCCTCTCGGTGTGTACGACTCCTCAACGGCCCTCTGGCTGCAGGGCAAGGGACAGCAGGAGCAGACAGAGCCGCAGAAGGCGACAGGGCAGAGTGCAGCACTTTTGGCTGGAAGGACTGAAGAGTTTAACAGGCGGCTCAGAGAGCAGCCGGAAGACACGCAGCTATGGATAAAATTCATACGATACCAGGTGTGAAAACCTTTGTTAATGTATAGACCACTGTGTTATTCTGCTTCACTTGCCTAGTCTCGCATCGCCGGACCTATCTCTAGAGCACTGCTACTTCTGAACCTCCTCATTTCCTCTCTCACTCTAGGATGAGCTGAGCGCGACAGTGTTTGGAGGCGAGGAGGAACAACAACAACAGGGAAGCGATTCGGCCGAGCGCCGTAAGTCTTCCTACAGAGCGGTTCTGGAGAAAAAGCTGAGCATCGCAGAGCGTGCAGTGGCCACCAACCACAGCTGCATAGCTCTACAGCTGGAGAGGCTCAGGATCTGCCAAGAGCTCTGGGAGCCCTCACTCCTGGCTAAAGAATGGAAGAAACTGGTCAGTCTACAGTCTTTATATGTTTCCGTAATACTCACTCAGTGCTTTTGTATTTCAACTATAGCTGCCCTAAAAAGAGTGGAAAATTGGCTGCGCTCTATTTTTGTCTATTTCTCGCACTGCCTTTTTACAAGCAAAGGCTCCTACACGTTTTATCAAAGTGCTCATATTATGCTCATTTTCAGGTTCATAATTGTATATAGAGGTTGTACCAGAATAGGTTTATGTGGTTTTAATTTTCCGAAAACGCCATATATTTGTTGTCCTGCACATTGCTGCAGCTCCTCTTTTCCCCCTGTGTGTTGAGCTCTCTGTTTTAGCTACAGAGTGAGGCATCGCACTTCTGTACCATCTTTGTTGGGAGTCGCACATGCGCTGTAGCTAGGTAAGGACTACTAGCCAGTCAGAAGCAGAGTTTGAGGGCGTGCCACACTAGCAGCTAGGCGAGCATTATAACGTGTTACAAAGTGACGCACTTTCATCACGGAAGTAAAGGCTGGACTACAATAGAGCTGTTTGGAGCAGTTTGTGAACAGTGTTTTCTGTTGGAGATGGTAAGTCCCTTTGGGGTGGACTTTGGGCTTTTTCACTTTATAAAGCAATAATGTGCACATAAAGATATATAACATAATAAAGGAAAGGGGAAAAGCCAAAAAGCATAATATGAGCACTTTAAATTAATCCCTTTCTATCAACGTGACTCTCCAGATAGTTTGTTACACAGAATCATCTGAGAAGCTGTTACTGGATACTGTTTGGAAACGGAACTGTTAACTAGCTAAAGGGCTAACTTGTGTTTTGTCTATTGTATTTCAGGTGTTCCTCCACCCAAACAGTGCCCCCTTGTGGAAGGAGTATCTGCTGTTTACCCAGAGCTACTTCAGCAACTTCACCGTGTCGAAGGTCAACTCTGCCTATGGGAAGTGTCTAAGCACGCTCAGTGCAGTGCGGGACGGTAGCATGGTCTCTCACCCGGCCCTGCCAGGACTTGAGGAGGATATGTTGGGTAATAGAGATTTTGTTGGTCTGGCAAGCAAAACTAGCTTCTACTTATCCAGTGTTCCTACTCTGAGAGGACTGATTAGTGGCTAACAGCTACATATTCAGTTCACCTGCTGAATTTAATCACCAACTACTGTCGCAAGAAAATCACGCATGAGTCATCATATTCTTATTCGTTTGAATACAAAAACGTTTTGTTCGTATGCTCAATGCTTATTAAAAGTTGTTGTTTTTCCTGGTTGTCTTTTCTTTCTGTTTAGATATCTTCACCCAGCAGTGTCATTTCCTACGTCAGTGTGGTCACTCAGAGAAGGCGATTTCTCTGTTTCAGGCCATGATCGACTTCACTTTCTACAAACCTGACAGCGTACGAGAACTGTCCACCAAGCAGCAGGTAAACACACACACACACACACACACACACACACACACTAAACCCAAAAAACTACTCGGGCTCTAAACCTAGTCTTCACTTTTATATTTAAATTGTAAATCTAAATAGGGTTGGGCAATGTCCCCTAAATTGGCAGTTGACGATGTTTACAGTAAAACATCGTGATGGACGATGATATCATCGGTGGGGGGTGGGGGGGGGGTAGCTCATATCTCTTTACATAAATATTTAGTTCTACTATTATGGGCCAACAGTTAACATAGAAATGATTAGACATACATGTAAATGCCCTCTGTAAATGGGGCCCTGCTTGACAACTTGACCTACTTTCACTTAAGTACGGTGCAGTAAAATCAATCAGTTTGCCTTCAACAGAGCGACCGTAATAACCTAATATACCATCATTACTGAGATTAAACTACATTCTCGGTTATGTTTGCACTGAATAACTCATTCAGTAAACAGAAACCTAACTCTTGCAGCGCACATGAACAGATGCGCAATATTAGCTCACACATAAAATAGCACCCTCATGAATTGGCCTACTGTTGCTAACGTACATTCATAAATCCTGCATAACATCCTCCCGTACCTACAGGACCTCAGACTTACTTATTGATGCACGCACAGAGTAGTGTCGACAAACTTAGTCCAATGAGGGAAGAAAGGAAAGTGTGATAGCGTTCCACATTAACGCTTTTTTCTCTCTCACTCGAGACCACTGTGTCCAACATTACTAGAAGGTAGAGCGAGCTACAACTGACAGGGAGAGAGAGAGAATGTATCATTACAGCCAATCCAGTCTGCTCAAAGCGATGGTCTTTTTCACAAATAAGTTGCACATAAAGGGGGAAAAAGTAGCTTCCACTTAAGGATCCCTATGTCTTGTCTTTATGTCTTTGCTAGTTTAAGACCGACGCACTTGTCAATTTTCCGTCCAGCACCAGCGACTAGGATTAGTGTGTTTGACAGGGTGGGGGGGCGTGGCATCACGATGGTGGCTCTCCATCGTGATGTCGGCCAGCCATCACGATGGACGATCGTCCATCGGCACAACCCTAAATCTAAACCTAATCCTAATAAATAATCTTGATCATGACTAAAAGGAATAGTTCGACATTTTGGGAAATACACTTATTTGCATTCTTGGCCCGGTGCAGGGACTTCCTAGCCTCGTGAGACCGTCCTGATCTCGCGAGCTCCAGTGTTCTACTTGCAGATCAGTCTGGCATCTTCAGATAGAGAAAATTTGGAGCCGTTCGCCAAACGACCGACCAATCAGCGTTGGTTTTGAGGCGGGTTTAGGTGTGACGCAACGAGAAGCGACTGTTAGTCAAACAACATGGCAGCTTCCACGGATGAGATGAGCGTAGCTATCGCGCAAGTTTTATCCGAATTAGAAAGTATTCCTTCATTGGAAGAAGAGCAAAAAACGGAACTGGAGGCTTTTCTCGGAGGAAAATATGTTTTTGCTCTTCTCCCGACTGGTTTCGGCAAGAGTTTGATCTGTTGGTTTATCCAATCAGCTAACCAGTATTTTCGCCCTTTCCCAAAAGTTACCAGATGGATATGCCGAGCAAATGCGAAGCAATCCATCTGGCGGAGTCAGAGTCTTGTGAACTACATAGGTTGCCAGGTACCTTGTCATTTGTTCACTTTGGTTTTTGTACGTATTAAACAGAGATAACTGTTGTCTTTTTTAGTTGATTGAAATAAATAAAATGTGTGTGTGTGTGTGTGTGTGTGTGTGTGTGTGTGTGTGTGTGTGTGTGTGTGTGTGTGTGTGTGTGTGTGTGTGTGTGTGTGTGTGTGTGTGTGTGTGTGTGTGTGTGTGTGTGTGTGTGTGTGTGTTTTGTGTGCGTGCGTGCAGGTTGAGTTCTTTGAGCCGTTCTGGGACAGCGGGGAGGAGAGGGTTGGAGAGTTGGGGGCCAGAGGTTGGAAAGCCTGGATGCTTCAACAGGAGCGAGGAGGGTGGCTACAGCCCAGTGCAGGTAAAACACTCCGACATCCTTATAACAGAAGTGAGGCAGGCTTTACTTTACTTAGTGTTGATGTAAATCCTGGAATAATCTTTAAATTGTTTGTGGGGCTAAAATTTTTATTTTTAATCTTTTTTTAAACCGTCATCTTCTTGTGTGTGTTTGTGTGTCTCCACAGAGGAAGAAGAGGAGGAGGAAGAGGACGAGGAGGAGGTGAAGGATCGGAGCCAGCCCAGATGGACAGTCTGGTCGGATGTGGAGCAGTCTCGTGAAGCAGCTCACTGGCTGCCCTGGAGGCCGGACAAAGCCAAGGGCCAATCAGAAGAGGACTGTGAGGACCCGGACAGACAGGTACTGATTTAAAGTGTCTCTGCTCATGGACGGTATGTTTTGGAAGCCATTTACAATGTAATAACATTTAAAGCTACCATTGTAGGTGGGACTACTTTGTTTGACTTCTTCGTCTCTCTCTCTTTCTCTCCAACTGTAGGTGTTGTTTGATGACATCGGGCCGTCCCTAATTCATCTGTCTTCACCAGAGCTCCAGCTCAGTCTTCTCCTCCGTTTCTTGGCATTCCTGGGACTGCCCGTAGACTCTGTGCTCTCTGCTGTCCCCTGTCAGCCTGGCCTGCTGCTGGAGAGCCTTTCTCTGCTCACTCAGGGTAAAAATGGCACCATCAGTCAGAAAAATACAAACTAGCTGTTTTTTATATATTTTTTTTTATACCATAACAATCAACTTGAAGCATATCACTGAGACAAAGCTGTGTCACGTCTTAGGTAATGAGCTCAGGCATCCTCTGACCTCCCAGGACCTACCTGAACCTGGGGTTAACTCTGTAGGTCACATGACCACTCTCCAGGGAACAAGGAAGTGGGTGGGGCTTGGGAAGCAGGGCGAGAGGTTTGTCGCCAACGTGTTCAATATGGTCCGACCTGTCCTTCCCGCCCACCACCGAGCCGCCCTGTCACTCAGCCGGATGCAGTACGAGAAACTCAAGGTAAGAGTCTGTTTATCTGACTCAAGTTATATTAGATGACTCAAGTTACATCATTTAAGTCGACTAAGTTTCAAGTCTAAAAAGGGTCTGATATTTGCACTGATTTACTTTTTGCATTTTGTATGTGTACACGTCAGGTCTTGCGTTGCCTGCGTGGCAGCAACAAAAAGCGTGTCCGCTCTCAGGGAAAGAGCAGCAAGCGAATTGCCAAGCAACTGCTCAAAGAACCCAACAACCGCTCCTCGCTGGTGCTGTGGAGGGAGTACGCCCACCTGGAGTGGATGCTGGGCAACCTCGACGAGGCTCGCAAAGTCTTCTCCACGGCGACAGCGATAGGGGGAACCAAAGGGCTGAAGAGCTCCACCCTCTGTGAGCTGTGTCTGCTGTGGGCCCAGCTGGAGGTGGAGGACGGGTCAAGCGTGCAAGGGGGAGGACTGACTGATGTCACCGTGTCCCCAGCTGTCGGTGTATTAACCAGGCTCGCGGAAGGAACCTCCTCATCCTCCCAGCCCCTCTCGCCGGTTTCCATCCTGAAAGCCAGGAAGTCGTATGAACAGGCTCTGGCTGCCGGCTTGTCATCTCTGGACCAAAACCCCCACAAGCCTCAGGCCAACAAAACAGGTTCACTTTATCGACAACTTCTGTGTGTTAAATCAGTTGCGGAGGTGCGCGGAGAGCCTGTCTTTTAAAAGGCCCATATCAGTGGTTTTTGCATGTTTGCAACTGTTCACTCACTGTCACTGCTGGCCCTTTTTCCAAACATACCATACCATTTGTTTGATTCATGAGCGCATATTTATCAACTTCTTTGCAGACTGTTTTTTAATCATTTAAGTACAGTAATGTGAGGTATACAGTACAAGATTAGTAGTAATTGGTCTGAAAAATGGAACAACAACCTTCAGCAATAAGTAATTATTACCCGTTACTCACCAGTTCAACCTTTTCTCACCAAATACTAATTCCAGATCCTCAACTTAGAGTATCTGCTCATACCAGGTACCTTTTTTATAATGAAACTGACAGAGAAACTGTATTTATTGTGAATTGGTCCCGTCTGGCCACTACCCAATCCACTTAATCAGGTCGATATCTGTGCTGATACCGATCTGGAAGATCGGATTGGTGCATATCTAATTATTATTCAGAATAAGAGTATAATAATTTTTCTAAAATAAACAAAAAATAGTAGCCACTGGCGTCTACATTGGATACCACCGGGTCCGATGGATTTCAGTACAGCAACAAAACTGTTCTTCTGAGTCGAGCTAAAGTATTCAGTTACTTGTAGGAGTAAAAGCCAATGGGAAATCTTAATCACTACTAGTTATGCAATACATGAGACATCATTTAGATAACATTTTGACATGTCACAGTAGGAAAAGCCCCGGGTGTAAATAACCAAATGACTGAATTCCACGTAGCTGCTTGGGTCTTAGGGTCCTGGTGTTGTGCATGCTGGCTCACTGTCGTTGCTTATTGGGACACTTGGATAGAACAGAGCTTTTGTTGTTATTAGGAACCCCTGTGCTTTTCCTACTGTGACAGGTCTAAATGTCTCCAGCATAAAACGTCTGCCTTTCATCAATTTGATCTTGTCCTTATCTCATCATTTCACCAGCAGGTGACGAGGACCTGCTGGGAGAGAAGCTGAGGCTGAGAGGCCTAATAGGCTGCTACGCTCTGTTCCAGTACCTCACCATGGGCATCCAAGCAGCTAACATCGTCTACAGCCAGGTTAGAGAGAGGGCGGAGGAGCTGCACCGCACGCTAACACTTGACAAGCAGCTTAACCGTAATGAAGAAGCCAACCTTGCTAGCACTGATGCTAGCCAGTCTGCAGAGGGTTCCAGCCACGCCAGCAGACGCTATGTTAACAGGCTAGCTTCTGAGTGTGAGGCATTAGCAGTGCAGCAGGCAGCGTTGCTTAGGTACCACAACAGCATCAGTGTGTTTCCACTGGCAACACTGAGACAGACGGTCACCTCTGCACTCTCTACCTGGCCCAGCAGCGCCCCTCTCTGGAGCATATATGTCCAGGTAAGCCAGAGGCTCCATTTCATTTTCCAATCATCATGGGTTCTAATCCATCAATCAATCATTCATTGGCAATGAGCTTCTCTACATGTGTTTTTACCAGCGCTTTGCACCTTTTCTGTACCAAATCAGTACTTGTGTATTTTGGGATGATGACCCTCATGTGACCCTGTGTTTCAGGTTGAGAACCGTTACCATAGTGCTGGCCGGGCGCGTCGCTTTTTTCACTCTGTAACCAGAGACAACAGCAGTTTGGTGCCACGCCTCTTTGCCATTGTTGCTGAACAACAAAGGAAGCAGCTGGTGGACGCTGCTCAGAGGTAAGAGCAGACAGCATGATGGGTAGTTGCAAGGTTTTTGCCTGCACTCACGTTGTATGGGAATAAGCATTGTAACAACTTAGAAAGATGTAATCAATGATACCATGCTCATAGTTTTCTCTATTCCATCTATGTGTGATAAGCAAAGAAAACTAATTTTCACAAATACTTTCTATCAAAATTCCCATTCCTTATTAATAATTGTATATATAAATGTATGGTGTTTATAGGTCTTGTTGCCATGATGCTGCCTTGCCCATCCTGCCAGAGAATGGCCTCAGCAACCGTATCCGTGGACTGTTTGAAAGCGCCATAGCAACAGAGATGGGCTCTCACTGTCCTTTACTTTGGAGGATGTACATGCACTTCCTGGTGAGACAGCAAATAACACTCATACATTTACTGCCCTTGTGAGGACACCGTATTGACTTGAACTCATTTTCGATCTTTGACCTGTCAGTTGAAAGAAAAATAAAGATTAGGGGAAACTCAAATTCCGTTTAAACAGTTATCCAATCGTACTCTTAACAGCATAGTTACAGACTTCACTGAAAGGGGCAAATGCCAGCTTTCTTTTTTTTTTTTACAAAATCAACTTGTCAGTAAACTGATAGATGTTAAGGGCAGTTTAAAAAGTTACATGTATCAAGGATCAACGCAGTAACTTAGCATTTAGCATCATCACGGATAACATTTGAACACAAAAATGTGCATTTCAGCCTTTAAGATCGCATTTTGTTGTGGATATCATTCTGCTTGTTATTATGTGACCTTAGAGGGCTGCCTATTTTCTCCTTTTCCAAATATACAAGTATAAGGCTAACACACACAGGAAGACCAGCCTATACAAACCTTCTTTTTGTGTAATTTGGATATACAAATATTGACAGTTAGTAAAGTCTTATGCTTAAGCTGTGTGTGTTTCTATGTGTTTGTATTTGTAGGTGTCAGAAGGGAAGGGTGATAAAGCCACAGGGATCTTCTACAAGGCCTTACAGAATATCCCCTGGGCTAAGGTGAGCTACAGGCATCAAAGTGATACTTCCTAACAGCAGCTGACCTCTGTCTACTTCATTTTTAAATTGTACATACGAGAAATTAATTCTCTCTCTCTCTCTCTCTCTCTCTCTCTCTCTCGCTCTCTCTCTCTGTGTGTGTGTGTGAGACGCATGTGATCAGGGTTTGTACATGGACGCAGTGCAGCTCTTCCCTGAACATCTGCAGGAGTTTGTAGATCTGATGACAGAGAAAGAACTCCGACTCAGACTGCCTTTAGAAGAACTGGACATACTCCTGGAGGACTGAACACACCTCTCATTCAAGAACTTGAGTTTTCTATACCGGCAACATGCCAATGAAAATATCAGCACACTTGATAGCAAGAACAGGAGACCCGTACTGTACACGAACTCAGATGCTTACACACAGCATTAAACAGTGAAGTTGCAGTGATCTTATGGGCGAGGAGCCATCCTTTGTACATGATATCTAATGCTTTATTTTCACAGCAAACCACAAAGGCTGTTTTATTACTGGACACTGTTAATAAATATATAATTCTCATTCATGTGTTGTGTGCTGTTGGATTGTTTATGCATAGCTTACAGTGCATGCACACTGAGGTTTAGGGCCTGTGTTTTAAATGAAATATAAAAGTCCATGACATGTTACTAGTAGATGTGATTGTAAAGAGAAACTGCACATTAGAGTCTAATGAAATAAATGTGTTAACCAATACTCAGATAAATGAGAAAAAAAGACTTAACTTGTGGAAAAACTTAACACTGCCTCAACATTTAAAAATCATGATTATCATATTTTAACTGAATGCTAAAATGCAAATGCTTCAATTTGTTCATAATGCTTTGGACACCCCGTGTTAAGAGACTCCAAATGAAGATTAGGTTAAATAAAATTGTATCCCTGCACCTTTTGTGAAACAGAATCTTACCCAAATACCAAGAATAGAAAAAGATCAGACTGGCACTAGTGTCAAGTTCTGAAAGTTGTCACTTTTCATGTGATGTGATTTCCATCTTTCAGTTATTTTGTATATTAAATGTCATCATGTGAACACTGCTAATGTAAAATCTGTCACAGAGTTTAGGCCTGAATATGCGTTGTTGCTGTTTTTGTTCATTTAAATCATCTTTTGATTTTAAGAATTACATTTTAAACAGGGAATTGATTCTGATTTTTAGCCTATAGGCTATGTCCGCGGTAAGTTTTATTCATTTACTCCCTCAACTGACCGGTACCTGAAAGTGTTTAGGCCTACCTTCCCTATTTGTATATAACTAATAAAACAGCGGTGGAGTCGCTCCCTCCTGCCATCGTTGCCGCGCCGTGGTTTGACGCATTGCAGATTCGCCCTGGCCAATCAGCGGCCTCTGTACAGTGTGCAGAATATTGCGGGTCTGCTCTGTCCAATCAGAATCCGCCTCTCAAAACCGCAACTTCCCCAGTGCCACGAATATATCCTTCCGCCTGCATAAAACTCTGTCTAACACAAACTAGTCCGTCACTTTCCACAGATAAAACAAAACAAAACATAAATAGATACGAGGAAACCTCTCACATGTTTCTTTAAAGGCAAACGACCATTATTATGAACTACTCAATTATTTTAATAAAAGTTAAAATTATATTTTTCCCCCAGACACATGTATCCTCATGATAAACCACTACATTTCACTATAGGCTATTTTTATGACGATAAAACACATCATATTACAATGTTTTTGCCTGAATATATTTTTTTATATTTATAATCTATTTGTAATGATGATGCTACACTAACATTTTAATGTAGGCCTATAATGTCAACGCATACAGGTAGGTACATTTAGACACCCGTTGCAGTTAATCAGGTTTCAATAACACTAATGTGTGTCTATGGTTTTGATACCAGATGTAACGGCAGCCAATGGCTGAAGAGACCTCAGCAGCACAATTTGATTACGATTGGTATGAAAAGTGGGATTCATTTCATTTTGTATTGCGATACTAATGTCACTCGATTCCTCTAAATCTCTGATTACACAGCATCAGGGCTGGATTACCAACAGGATAGGCTAAAGCAGGCAATTGCCATGGGGCCCCAGGGTCACTTTATGTCATGCGTGCAAACTTGTTAGGGAATGCGCACCACTTAAGTACAATATCAAGTAAAGCAGGTCCTGCATTATTAGCTATTTTCACCTTGTTTTAAAAGCTTTGATCTTTTTGTGCATATAATAGAGTACATACACATTGCACAGTTAGGTGTGAGTAGCTGCGGTCATCATATTTCGTCCAATGGTTAATCCAGTTTTACACAGCATGCAAACCCTTTCACATTAAAAATCGTACACCTGTCCTTCGCTTCTCTTTCTAAATGAAGACTAGTTTTTAAGAAACCCGGATACTCCCCCTTGGAAGAACTTGCCACTTCACATGCTACATCAATAGAGCAAAATACATCATTAAAGATCCCTCTCACCCTGGTCATCCACTCTTTGAACTGTTACCATCTGGTAGACACTACAGAGCTGCCAAAACTCAGACCACCAGACAGTTCCCCCCCCCCCCCACAGCCATCAGCACACAAAATAAACAAATAATTAAGTAATTATTGCCATCCTGTAATCCACTAAGCCCTTGCTGCACTTTAAATACTTTTATATTTATCTATTTATTTAATTTATATCCCACTGAATGTCCTTTGTCTTGTGTTTTTATGGGGGGGGGGTTGTAAAGTGTTTTTTATGTTGGAATGCATCACCTGAGTGTCACATCTAATTTCGTTTTATTCCTATGCAATGACAATAAAGGCTTTATATTCTATTCTATTTCTAACTTCCCTGATGAAACATGACAACCACAAAGGCACGTACGCGCACAGCAGCAGTGTGCATGTGTGCATGCACATTCACGTTTTTAAGAGACGGAGAAAGAGCGAACGCGCTTCACTGACTGAGCGACTTTCCCCACAGTGCGGAGGAATACAGTGAGCCGTACAGCAGTGGTTCGTCCTGCCTGCCCGCCTCCAGCCAGCCAGCCTTCTTGCTCAGTGGCAACCTTCCATTTCCTCTCTCCCCTGTAGCGTTAGCAGACCAACCTTCCTAACTCAGACATGGTGAGTATTTTGTCAACCATAGTTTGTGATATTTGCGACTTGAATTTGGGTTGATTTGACTGAATGCCAGCCAGGGGTTCTTAAGACTCTCCCGGATAGTCATTTTGTTGAAATATTCCGCAGCCTCCATTGCAGAGAGCGGGAGTAAAATTGACTTGTACCGTTAGCTAGCTAGCTTACTACGCTAGCTGGTAACACTGTTGCGGCTAGAAATAGCATATCACATAATTGTTGCTTAAACTCGTAACCGCGATTACAATTATAACGGTAGTTGATATTATCACACGCTGAAGTGAACACTAGCTAGTTACTTGTTACAGGTGGCCACATATTGGCATTTGGCAGTAGTTGCGGCGGTTCGGTTGGCTGCCGATGTTAGCATCACAGCTAACGTTACACCCCCCCAATGAGGCAGCTGTAACGTCTGTCAAATATGCATTTCCGCGTCGGGGTAGCTAGTAACGTGAGTCGGTTTCCGCCATTAAAAATAATAAATGAAAAATAAAATCCATTTTATTTCTATGGTTTCCGCAGTCTTTCTAACGGTACACTGATTTTTATTTTTTTTTATGCCGATGTTGCACCGAAAGCTGTGACCAATTAGATTCACAGACATACGAACCGAAACTGAGGTGTGGTGTTGGTGGGGTAACCCACAGATCTACACTTCAGTTCTGTCCACTGGTTTCTGCTACTATGGCTAATAAATATTGTAACCCATCTAATAGTATTTATATAGGTTCACATTATCGACAAGTATCAAAGTAAAATATGTTACCGTTGTAAAAACTACACTGGTAATAGCTGAGAGTCCTTGTTAGGTCACAGAATACCAGATACGTTTGTTACCGTTAAACCTGTTATGTGAATATGGTATTTGAATACCATATTGAAGTGAATATTTGTGGGTTTTTTTTTTTTTTTAAAGAAATTGTTAAATTAATTATTAAAAAAAAAAAAAAAAAAAAAAAAAAAAAAATTTTTTTTATTTTTTTTTTTTTTTTTTTTTTTTTTTTTTTTTTTTTTTTTTTTTGTTTTTTTGAAATGAAAAAAAAAAAAAATTTTTTTTTTTTTTTTTTTTTTTTTTTATCCGCTGAACACATAGTTGGCTCCTTGATCTTTCATTACGCAGTAAAAGCCCCCTACTTCAGTTAACTCCCATCAGTTATGTAACTATTATTTTAAAGAAATGCTGCAGCAACATAATGCTTAATACATGTTTGTTGTGGATTATTTTCTAGATCACATCGTAACGTGAATTTTGGTTGGTTGTGGGTCTGACACATCCTCCTTACAGTACATAATCCTTGACTAACACTGGTTTGTGTCCTTGGGTGTGTCCGGCTTTCTGTCCCAGCAGCTCATTAACTGCAGGAAAGTGTTATAAACTGTATCCCAGGTGGGACATATTTGCTAATCATAGTGCTATAATAAAAACTAACGGCCCCCTCCTTTTTAGAAGACCTGGGTCAAAAACCAGTAGACTGCTGTTGTTTTTACACCAGTAAAATGACTGGAGTAGTCTGTTTGAGTTGTATGGTAGGTGGTCTCAGCAGTGTGCAAATCCAACTTTAATTTCTTGAGATATTTGATATACTTGCAACAGGACATTTCTTATTAAAGATACCATTAATTGTAGCATATAACTTTGGGTTATTTCAACTAAAGTCAGTCGGATAATCTTAAAAACCCAGTTGTTTGGCAATTGATTTCAAAGTAGTCTGACAGGTTTTCACAAGGAGTGAAAATACTAGGATGAGCTGTGTTGAACTAACAACTTTGCATTTGAATGTTCCTGTTAGATTTTAAAAGGATATCAAAATGGATATTCTGGCCCCCTTACAGACTTCTTTAGTGTTTCTGTATCTACCTGTTGGATTAGTTACCAAAGGTACGTGGGTGGTTTGTTGTTGCCATAGCTACATTGACAAAGTTTGATACAGGAAGTAGTTTTTAGGGATTTAGACATCTCTGTTGCAGTTGTCCCGGTTCCTTTCCATCTGTAGGACTTGTTTTAAGGCAGAAAGACTTGTTTGGTCAGTCTTACTGTGGTTAGAGTGTGAATCAGATGTCTTCATGGTTAACCCACTTGAAGTTTGAATATACTTGAAACAAAATATACATTGTTGTGTTCTCAGAGCTTTGATCACTGGATGTTTTTTCATCTTTACACATCAGCATTTGCTCTGCATGCTACCTATTTTATAGTGTAGTGATTATAAAGATATAGAATAGGCCATAGCTTTTTTTCTTCTTCCAAGAAACATTTTTTATAAAAATGACCACAGTTAGAGATGTTTTATGGTAATCACAAATTGAGTTTTAGTAGCAGGAGTGGAATCTGTAAATTTCACTAAAACCCTTAGTTCAATTTTCTTAACACTGCCCATGGATAAAGTAAATCATAGGGCCTACGTGCTGAACTCACACACCATCTAACAGGAACATGGTCTTTATTGCTAGGCATTGCAGGGCCTTGAGAGGAATTTGGCCGGAGTATAAGAGGGGTTAGCAGCTTGTTAACCAGTGTTGGAGCGTGCACACACATGAACAAGAAACACATCCTCCCTGTCATTATCAGCAGCCAAATTCTGAAAGCCTAGTATTTATTATTTGACAGTACTGCTAATACCTTGTAGATCAAAGATTTCAATTGTATGTTCTCACCTTTCCTCCCTCTCATTCTCTCTTTCCTTAAGGTCAAACAAATACAGAATATAGTTAGGATCAGATATCAATATTTAGAGTATTGATTATGATCATTAGCTTTGTGCTTTGATTTCTAAAAACCTTCCAGACAGTTTCCTCATCAATCAATGTTAAAACATATTGCATTCTGAAAACGATTCAAATATCACAGCTTGTGGTCGTTCTGTCTTTTATTTATAGTTGTAAAATATTGATTTCTTTCTTCGTTGTGTTGGCAGCAGTATCTTATAGAGGACACACTTTATCATTTGAACATCTATTAGAATACATTCATGCACATTCTTATAAGTGATATTGGTGCCATTATAAATTGAGGTTTGTAAGAAGGGCAGTTTTCCATTTTTGGCTCATTTATTTCAAACAAACCTTAACCCTGGACTCATGGCGAACTCCTGGGGTGTATCACTCAGAATCTGTTGTAACTGTGTGGAATAGGGGCTCCTGTCAGAGGGGGCCATTTGGTGTGACCCATGATGCTGTCTAGGAGGTCAGCAGGCAGCCACCTGATCCTCCCTAGGAGCTGCAACTGTAGCAGTGAGATGACAGGCCACAGTTTAACACATGCATATACACACACACACACACACAAAACCCCTGTGACCTCCCCCAGTCTGGACACTGTTACTCTCGCACACCTTGAATCAGTTTTCCTGACACATTTGGGTGGCCTGTCCTGACCTCTGTCAAAGTGTTGAAGGCTATTCTTCTTTTAAACCACTGCAGGAGGTGGACACTTCATCTGTGCATCCATCTTTACTGTACATCTGTTGGGGAGATGGACTGACAACTAAGCCCTAACTGTCATGCCTAGGCTTACACACACACACACTTGTACACACACTGACATGGAGGGACAGGGAGTGGGGTTCTTCATTGCCTCACCCAGCTGGAGTCCGATGTAGCCAGGGAAGGACAGCGTCTGGTCACATTCGCTCACAGTGCTTCAAGACACAAGGACAGAAAGAAAGTTAGGCAGGCAGCATTATTGAAAGACAGACCGGTGGACAAGTAACCTGAAAAAAACATCAACAGAAGGACTGACTTTTCCATCAGCTCTTCATCCAGCTCATTGAAGAGCGACCTTGCCTGTCAGGTCAGTGCCAATCCACTGACCTTTGCCACTCCAGGGGGATTGTGAAAACTTCTGTCATCCAGACATCCACTCACACTGGATGGATTGAAAGAAGAGTCGTGCAATTATCCAGTCATCTGATCACCATTCATGTGTCCATCCAACTATCTACCTATCCACAAGGACTAAAATTGTAATCTGTTTTGCCGTCTACTGAAATCAAAACTCAAATCCAAAATGTTCCTCGCCAATACAGTTATGTAACTATAGAGATGGCAAAATCTGCTGTCCACCACTCCCTCTGTCCATCCGCTTTACAAATCAGGAGCAACTGATAGATGTCTGGCCATCGTTTTTTTCACCCACCTATTCCTTCCATCCTAAGGCATCATTCCTGCCCTTCATGCCATCATTCCCTCATCATGCAGCCTAAGAAAGCCGCTCTGTACCCAGCAGAGGATGAGCTGGTGAGCCTGTCCACCGTCTATGACCTCTTGGATGAACAACAGCATTACTACAAGGAGCTCATCCAGCAGCAGGAGAGGAACTACAGAGCCTTCCTACAAATGCTGATGGACTCGTCATCTAGCCGCATGGACAGCCTGGTTAGAGAGATGCAAGACCTGAGGAACTGCCTGCAGAGAACCAAGGCTGAGCTGGCCGAGATTAAAAAACAGGGTGTCCAGAACAGCAAACGGGCTGAGTGCCTGGCTGAAGGCCTGGTGATGGTGCGAGGGGCGCTGGATGGCCTCAGCGTCAAATCAGGAGTAATTGGTGGAGGTGCAGGAGGAAGAGGTGTGGATCTGATGCAATGCAGAGGAGGTGGTGGGTTAAGGCTGGATGGAGGAGGAAGAGGAGGTGGAGGCAGAGGTGGAGAGGCAAAAAAACCCGCACCAAAAGCAGTGAAGCTGGTGGCAGACCTCACAGATATCCACTTTGATGACATAAAGGTTGTACACGGATGCACAATCAGAGTGAAATGTATGGGATAGCTAGAGCTTTTAGCATCGCTTAATGGTATATTGGTGTTAATGTATGGCTTATGGATAGCCCAAAAGTCCTACTGTCCCTGTTTTGAGATGGTACGTGGTTAATGCTGTTCTTTTGCTGCGACTAGATGTTAATATATGTGTGCTCGGGCAGCCAGTCCCAAAAGTAAAAAAATCTTAGTCTAGTTTGTACCAGTTTCTGATCCAGAGTTCTTTGTCTTTGTGTCTGGTTATGGTCGCAGCACTTTACTCATGGCTCATGCTTGTTTTAAAAGGAGTGTCCTTTAGACCAATACTGTTTTTTTTCAAGGCAGATACGTAGTAGTAGTAGTAGTAGTAGTAGTAGTAGTAGTAGTAGTAGTAGTAGTAGTAGTTAATAAAATCAATAACCGATATTTGGAACCAATATGCATTTACAGTGAAAATGAAAATCTTTTCAAGTCAAAATTAAGATTTTGGAATGTTACAAACTCCAACACAAAACTTTGTTTAAAGGATTTAAGCCATTATTTAATAATTCGAAACTCAACATAATACACAGTTAAAGATAGTCGGATAGTGTTGTGGGCATTAAGTCAGACTCAGTGGTGAGTGAAACCGAAGCAGAGGGACCGCCAAAGTAGACCACTTTTTAATTATCGGTTATCAGGTAAATAAAACACAGATACAGATAATCTGAAAACTGCCAAAAAAACGGGGCTGATAATCGGTCTATCCCTAGTGCTCTTGCCACCTGCCTCCATTTAGTGTATTGCTCCTATTTGACTTGTGATTGTTGCACAAGTGTGATGGCTGTTGCTGAGTGGCTATGTGCAAGGAAGTAGGGTTTTAACATCTGGGAAGTAAATTATTAATATTGCATTGGTCTAGGAAATAGGTTTATTAAAACCTATTACTATTTGCATCCCGACCTTTACTTGTAAGATTAAGCTATTTTTGTATTTTAAAAGTGTCCATTTTCTCTTTTCCCTTTTTTTTTTTTTTTTCACTTTCTTCTGTCTTCCGTTTGTTTTTTTAGGCTGACCAACTAACAGAAGAGCAGATTGCAGGTATGGTGACAACATAAAAAGACAGCATTATCACCTTTAGCAACAAGCATATGTCCATGCATTATAACATGGAATATAAGTTTTGTCACTAAAATTTTCTTTCATCCTTTCCTCCACCTTCTGTATTTTTTGTTGTCCCCTCTTCCCCTTGTGTCTGTCCAGAGTTCAAGGAGGCCTTCTCCCTGTTTGATAAGGACGGAGATGGCACCATCACCACTAAGGAGCTGGGCACTGTCATGAGGTCACTGGGTCAAAACCCAACTGAGGCCGAGCTCCAGGACATGATCAATGAGGTGGACGCAGATGGTATGCTGATTCCGCCTCAACATGGGGAAGGATTTCGTTAAAGTGGTCGTTACAGACCCTTTTCAACTATATGACTGGCTGTAATCATAACTTACTTCTGATTTCCTTTCTCTCCCCCCTCCAGGCAACGGAACAATTGACTTCCCTGAGTTCCTGACGATGATGGCGAGGAAGATGAAGGACACTGATAGCGAGGAGGAGATCAGGGAGGCATTCAGGGTCTTTGATAAGGTAAGATGTGTTTATGTGCATGTTTTTGTGACCAACAAGACGAAGCAAGAACATATTTTATTCTTGGATGCTTTTTTCTCATCACCAGTTTAGCATTAATACACAAAACTCATTCATCTGAAATCAGAATGTCCCTAAACTTAAGCCGACAACTAAGGAGGAGCTTGCCTCTGTTTGGCCTGCCATGATGCTTGATAAAGACTGTCTTCATTGAAAACTGTGTGTGACTGACTGTACGCTGTATGTGTGTTGGGCAGGATGGCAACGGTTACATTAGCGCAGCAGAGCTGCGTCATGTGATGACTAACCTGGGGGAAAAGCTGACCGATGAGGAAGTAGACGAGATGATCAGAGAAGCAGACATCGATGGAGACGGACAGGTCAACTATGAAGGTACAGGAGATCAAAGACTGTCTTGAAATTGAACCACACTAATACAGTTTGTTTAAGATTACATTATGATTAAGTACGTTTTATGGAACAAGGCTAAATGATGTAAGCTGACAAACGCTCATGATAGACAAAAGCTCTGTAATCACTTTGTGTGCCCAATTGCTGTTTTTTTTATTTATTTTTTTAAGTCTGATAATAATTTTTCACTGTTTATAGTACACAATTTAATCACTATTCCTGATGAGTTTTATTGTTTGTTTTCCCCCCGCAGAATTTGTTCAGATGATGACCGCCAAATGAACTGGGCTCACATTAAAGACAAAGAATCAGTCAAATGTTTCACTTACCTCTTATTGCAAAAATCTACATTTATTCATACCGTTCTGTATAGACAACTTAAACTGAATGTTGGAAAACTGAAAATCTGTCCATATAAACAAGCTCAAAAAAGGTAAAAAGACAAAACGGAAAATTCTAAATGAATCTGCATGTACTGGCTTGTATTCCCCGCCCCCCAGCGCTGAGCTGCCCAATCAGATCTCTACTCGTTAGACAAGCAGCCTCTCTGCATCTGGCTGGTTTGGCCACTGCTCCTCTGCTTCCTGGTTCCATCTGCCTGATGTCCCGATGATCATATGGGCTGTTCAATCGCCTTTCTTCTATGACTTCCTGTTTTCTTTTTTCTGTTCTTCATGCATGCAGCTTTAGATGGGTTACTGTTGAGAGCCCAATGGAAGAAGGCTGTTGTTTGGCCTCAGGCTGTTCTGGGACCCACATAGAGGAGGGAGGGGTTAGTTGAAAGATGGATGGGAGTGAGTGAAGCAGCAGAACCTTTGCCGTTTGCTTCCCTTAATGAAGTCCGTGACAATAGATATTTTTAAGAAATTTTTTAAAATGGAATAAATAAGAACTCATTTTAGATTCTGTGTTTATGGCATGTCAGGATACTCACTTTATCCTTTGTGTGTTTACCTTTTTTGAGGGGGAAGCTTGGGTGGGGCATAGACTTAAGCCCCTTGGGTGTTGGATGTGTATCAGACTTATTAGAGGGGTTGGGTGGGCTTCAAAGGTGATGATATACAAGAGCGTCTTTGAGGCAATATCGATATCATTAATATCAGGTTTTGCAGAGTTTGGAGGTTTACAAACGATGAATCTGTGGTTATCACTGAAGCATGCTTCTGTACTGTATATTGCCTCAAAGGTTGCATGTGTTTCATGAGTCTGGGGGGTTAATTTCAGTAGTGGGGACAGGGTCGGTGCTGTGCGGCATTTCTATCTTGTGTTTGTGTGTGAGTGTGCGTGCGTCTGTGGGTGCGGCGAGGCCCGGCCCAGTCCAACTGTTCTGTCCAGTTCAGTTGATCTGCATTCCAAGTTGTACAAGCTAGTCTTTACATTTTGTTTTTCCAATAAAATACCACGAACTAACATCTCGTATTGGGTCCTTGTGTGTTTTGTTTCTTAAGAATCAGCCGACTTGTGTTTTCTCTCAGCGAAGGCAGATTCTGTGGGGGAAGTGCTGCTCTTATATGACTCATCTGTGCTACTTATTTCATGCAATGTATTTCTGAGAGTGTAAGACGTAGACACTGAAGTCGTTTTAGGAGGGGAATCGGGAGATTTACATTCCTAAATCTCCTAAATGAGCAATTATCAGAAGAGCAGAGAGTTAGTCTGGTTTTCAACAAACATGAGATGAGAACCGAAAAAATAATACAAGACATTGCAACTAGTCTCAGTCTCTTATAAAATAAGTATTTGCGTAGCAGCCAAGCTGTTATTTAAAGGAATGATGGGAAATAGAAGGCAGGAATAAAGTAACACTGAGCTAGGCCTCTCTGCCTATTAAAACAACACCATGGTGACTTTAATTATCTTCCCTTGTTGATACAGCTATTAACAAGAAGCACTATCAATGAAACAGGTAAACGAATACAACGTCCTATCAGTATAACTGAGGGAAAAGTTGCAATAAAGGAGGATTTTTAAAACTCAACTATTCAAAAAACTATTCACTCATTTAGCGGTACAATTTGTGCATGGAGGGGTGTCACAAGGACTTCAGATCGTCCAAGAACGTCTGTCTGCAGATGAGGAGTCGTTGCTAGGCAACAGAGCCTGGCATGGGGTGGGTGGAAGTGAAGGAGAGGGAGCAGAAAACCGTGGGAGTTAGAGGAGAGAGCAAGAGGAGACGGGGGGGATACGAGGAGGTTGAAAGACAATAATAGAAACCCAGGACTTGAGGGAAAGGAAGAGGACAAGGGAGAAAATGATAACCGATTTACAGTGCATCTTAAATGCTCTCCTCCTTAAGATACCTCCCCTTTTCCTCTGGTTCAGCAGCTGATATTGTGGCTTTAACAGATGCATCCAATGGAAGTTTTATAGTCTATGACAATAAAGGCTTCTCTCTGTGCTTAATTACTAAGGAGCTATGTCAATAAGCAGTGTAACTTTATGTTTGTACTATTGGTACTTGCATTGATGCTACTTCCTAGTATATGCGTACATTATAAAATGAAGCTGATGATTCTGATTATCGGGAAGCAGACAGATATGGAGAAGTGAAGGTGTTACATGTATCTATGTAACACATACAATTAGCTCAAGTTATGTAACTGTATGAAGTGCATTAATATGTCTTGCTGATCACTGCCACTCCGATGTTATTAACAGTCTCTAATCCAGAAGATTAATCTCACATTTTGCTCAAATTCATCTCGCACACATTTACACACAGTGTATCCTTCACATATACACAAGCCCCAACTCAACTCTGGCTCCATCATAACACATAAATATTTAAGTTTTTCACCTGACAGCCAGAAGAGTAGAGAGAGAGAGTGTGTGTGTGTGTGTGTGTGTGTGTGTGTGTGTGTGTGTGTGTGTGTGTGTGTGTGTGTGTGTGTGTGTGTGTGTGTTAGGGTTCAACATCCCATGCTACTGTATGAGGCAGATATTCAGTATAATATCAGTCAAATTTCTCTTTCTTTTCTCTTTTTGCTTCCAAACTGGTATGCTATTTGCCACACTTTCAGCGTTTGCAGATACTGGATGTCAGATTTTACTAGAAAATGCATTTCCTGCAGAAACTTCTTGAGAATGCTTAAAACCTAAACTGCTAAAGCTAAACTGGATTGCTGGCATAATTATGTAATTGTGTGTGAAGTAGTGTGAAGAAGTGTGTGAAGTAGTTGGAAAAGTGGAAATGGTTTTAATTAGTATGAATTTCATTGAAATGTTGAATAATACTAATAATGTATCAAACCAAAGTGGAATATTTTAAGTTGAAGAGAAAGTTTTAAGACAATGTTCTCTCAGTATAGTCATAGTATAGCATGTCAAAAAAAGTGATGATATAATGTGAGGAAAAAAGTCATAGTACAGTATGTTGAAGAAAATTATAAAAAAAGGCATAGTAAAGTATGACAAAAAAAGTTATAGTATAGTATGTCTAAAAAAATATGAAAAAAGTCATATTATGTCTAAAAAAGTCAAAAAAAGTAATAATATAGTATGTCAAAAATGTGTAAATATGTCATAATATAATTTATCGATAAAGTCACAGTATTCTATGTCAAAGAAAGTAATAAAAAAGTAATTGTATAGCATGTCGAAAAAAGTCATAAAAAATGTCATAATATGACGAAAAAAGTCATAAAAAGTCATAGTATAGTATGTCGAAAAAAGTCATAAAAAGTCATAGTATAGTATGTCGAAAAAAGTCATAAAAAGTCATAGTATAGTATGTCGACAAAAGTCATAAAAAAGTCATAGTAAAATATGTTGAAAAAAGTCATAAAAAATCTATAGCATGTATGTATAGCATGTCGAAAAAAGTGGTAGTACAGTATGTCGAAAAAAGTGATAAAAAGTCATAGTATAGTTTGTTGAAAAATGTGATAAAAAAGTAATTATATAGTATGTCAAAAAAGTGATAAATATGTCATAGTATAATATATCGATAAAGTCACAGTATTCTATGTCAAAGAAAGTAATAAAAAAGTAATTGTATAGCATGTCTAAAAAAGTCATAAAAAGTCATAGTATAGTATGTTGAAAAAAGTCATAAAAAGTCATAGTATAGTATGTCGAAGAAAATTATAAAAAAAGGCTTAGTAAAGTATGACAAAAAAAGTAATAATATAGTATGTCGAAAAAGTAATAAAAAAGTCATAATATAACGAAAAAGTGGTAAATATGTCATATAATTTATCGATAAAGTCACAGTATTCTATGTCAAAGAAAGTAATAAAAAAGTAATTGTATAGCATGTCGAAAAAAGTCATTAAAAAGTCATAATATGACGAAAAAAGTCATAAAAAGTCATAGTATAGTATATCGAAAAAAGTCATAAAAAATCATAGTATAGTATGTCGAAAAAAGTCATAAAAAGTCATAGTATAGTATGTCGACAAAAGTCATAAAAAAGTCATAGTAAAATATGAAAAAAGTCATAAAAAATGTATAGCATGTATGTATAGCATGTCGAAAAAAGTGATAAAAAGTCATAGTATAGTTTGTTGAAAAATGTGATAAAAAAGTAATTATATAGTATGTCAAAAAAGTGAT
This sequence comes from Perca fluviatilis, assembly GCF_010015445.1. Lineage (NCBI taxonomy): Eukaryota > Metazoa > Chordata > Actinopteri > Perciformes > Percidae > Perca > Perca fluviatilis. The sequence continues at coordinate 27,058,843 of NC_053131.1, read as the reverse complement.
AAATATGTCATAGTATAATTTATCGATAAAGTCACAGTATTCTATGTCAAAGAAAGTAATAAAAAAAAGTAATTGTATAGCATGTTGAAAGAAGTCATAAAAAAGTCATAGTATAGTATGTTGAAAAAAGTCATAAAAAGTCATAGCATCTCGCAACAAGGATGCCCGCTCTCCCCCATGCTGTTTGCAATCTCCCTTGAACCGTTAGCCCAAGCCATAAGGCAAAATAAAATATGTAATGTCCAGATTAAATCCAATAGCAGCTCAATATCATTATTTGCGGACGATATTTTGTTGTACATTTGTGATCTTGAGGACTCTATTCCAAAAATTCTTAAGATCTTCAATGAATTTGGCTCAATCTCCGGCTATAAAATTAACTGGAATAAATCTAATCTTCTTTTATTGAATAACAGGCATGTGGCTTCAGCCATTAGTGTTACAATACCAACCCAAAGCAAAATTACATATTTGGGCATCACCATACAAGCTTCCCTACAGCGAGTTGTCCAGTACAACTATGAAACTATACTAAGTAGTATTCAAAGGGATCTGGCCAATTGGTCTGCGCTGCCGGCATCGCTACGGTCCAGGATTGCTGTTGTTAAAATGAACATAGTTCCTCGTGTGAATTTCTTAAGTACAATGATCCCCTTACCCCCACCAATACATTTCTGGAAGAAACTTGATACCTTAATTCGGCAGTATATTTGGAATAATAAACAACCTAGGCTAAAATACTCTACCCTGCAACGTACCACAAACACGGGAGGCCTGGCCCTCCCCAACCTTAAAGTGTACCATAGAGCCTTTCAGCTACGGGCCCTCAGAGTGTGGATAGATCCCTCATCTACAGTCCCATGGAGAGAAATAGAGCAAAACCTCACTGGAAGTCTAAGACTGAAAGACCTTGCCTTTGCAAGTGTGTGTCCAAAAAAGTATATGCTAGCCTATGGCCCCATTATCACCAACACATTGACTAACTTTAAACAGGTGGAGGAGCTCCTACGCTACACCAATAAGTGGCATTTGAACACCCCAATTTGGCACAATACACACTTAATGTCTAGTAATAAACCCTTTGCTTGTAAGCAGTGGAGTGATAGAGGTATTTATACTTTAGCCCTTGTGTTGTCTTCGGGTCAAATTTGACCCGTTTTCAAAGTTTCTTTATCATAAATATGGGTTTCTTTCAAGCAAATTAACCAAAAATAACATGGGTGATTCCCAATGATGCTCTTCGCAAGTAAAATTAATGACCACTACTTTCATAGAATTTTGGGATTTTGGGTGTTTTATTTAATTTTATAGCATTTGTGGTCTTCCCGGGTCAATTTTGACCCGGTGGTGCAATGGGGCACTATTGTGCTTTACAGCTGACGAACACACACACACACACACACACACACACACACACACACACACACACACACACACACACACACACACACACACACACACACACACACACACACACACACACACACACACACACACACACACACACACACACACACACACACACACAAACAGTTGAGACCAGCAATATATCACACTATTGTACTTTCCTGACATAAAAATGTACGCAGACATACACATGTGCATGCACGCACACACACACACACACACACACACACACACACACACACACACACACACACACACACACACACACAAATACAAACATACAGACACAACTTCAAACTACAGCTTTGTAAACTTGTTGTTATAACACCTTTGATGTGTCTTTTCCTAAATGGGGACAAGACAATTTTCCGTAAATTAGTTTTTCCCTTTTTGTTAGCTCTCCATTGTTTGTGAATACAATTGCATCAGTTAATTTTGACCTGGGAATATCCTGGCTAATCATTTTCACATACCAGCCATCAATCCAAAACAACGAATGCTTGATGATCCTCATTTTACTCAGAAATTAGGTATAATTTCATGTTAAGGAGGTATGTTGACCATGAATGGAATAAATAAGTGTAAAACTAGTTGTGATGAGTTGGAATGAAGTTGTATAAAAGTGGTAACACTGAATTGAGTAATAAATTATAATGGTCTATGCTTTATAAACAAGCAAAGCAGACCAGGTCACTTTTTACCCAGGAAGACACCCTGTGTGATTATTGGCTGCCATTAAAAATAATAAAATGGTTTCAAAACCATATCCTGACTAATCACTAACATATACCAGTCAGTGATTATCCACAAACAAAGATTCATCTGATTTTAACTATAATGAAAATAACTGATAATTTATGCTTATTTTACTCCAAAAATTAGGTATTATTTCATGTAAATTAAGTTTATTCACCATAAATTCTAAAAATAAGTGTAAAACTAGTGGTAATGAGTTGGAATGAAGTTGTCAAGAAGGTGTAAAATACAATTGGGTGATAATATATACTTTATGCTTTATTAATAGGCAAAACAGACCGGGTCAATTTTGACCCGGGAGGACAACAAGTGTGATTATTGGCTACCATTAAAACAACTGAAATGGTTTCAAAACAGTATCCTGACTAAACTTTGACTTATACAAGTCTGTGATAACCATCAATACTATATGTTCCTGTTGATCGCCACTGTTAGTCAAAATAATTCATAATTTCAGCTTTTTTTAACTCAGAAATTAGGTATAATTTTATATAAATGCGGTATTTTGAGATATATTAAAATAATAAGTGTAAAACTAGTGCCAATAGGTTGGAAAGAAGTTGGCTAAGAAGATGTAACACAGAATCAGGTGATAATTTATACTTCATGCTTTATAAACTGGCAAAACAGACCGGGTCAATTTTGACCCGGTAGGACAAGAAGTGCATGGTCAACGGGTTGGACCAGTTATTCAATGAGAAAGGTAGGTTAAGTTTTGAAGACCGGAGAGATAGTTGAAGTCCCCAGGACATCCTTCTTCTTGTATCTTCACTTAAGATCATCCCTAAAATGTTATGGAGTGCCATGGGGAAACAGTCTTGAGGCACACCCAGTCATTAAATGGTTTGCTGATTTTCCGGTGAGAGGATTAGTATCTAGGATCTATGCTAAACTGATGCAAGTGTCCATAGGAGAACTTCCAATAGTGGGGAAATGGGAGAGAGAGCTGAGAACCCAAATCACCAGCAGATCCACTTCAACATATGTCATAGGACATATTGGACTCCCCAGAAGAGATACGTCTCTAAAGTCATTCCCACTTCCTACTGCACGTTCTGTCAACCTGAACAAACTGGAACTTTCCTGCACATGGTCTGGGAGTGTGAACAGGTGCATGAGTTCTGGAATAAAACAACGTTAATAATATCTGATGTGACAGGATGTCGAATTCCTACTGACCCGATTGTTTTGTTACTTAATGACGACTCAAAATTACACCTGCTTGGGAGACAGAAGAAAGTTTGGCTAGCCGGCTCGACAGCAACCAAGAAAATGATAGCTCAACACTGCCCCACACAACAACAACACCCCACTCGCTTTGTATAAAACAGTGGGTGACGTATTTTCTAGACATTATCATGCTTGAGCTCTCTACAGCAAGGATTAACAAAGCCAAATCATCGACTATAGACCTATGGAAAAATGCAGCAGCACAGGTATCAGTTATGGTGACCTAGGCATCACAAGAATTAGAGGAGAGTGACTAGGCAAGGTGTGGGGGTTGGGAGAGGGTTTTTGTTCTTGTTCAATTGTATTTTTCTGTTCAGTATGTTAAAAATTTAAAAAACAATAAAAAATGTATCTAAAAAAAAAGTCATGTCGAAAAGTCTTAAAAAAGTCATAGTATAATCTGATGAAAAAAGTTACAGTATAGTATGTCGAAAAAAGTCATAAAAAGTCATAGTACAGGTCGAAAAAAGTCATAAAAAAGTCATAGTAAAATATGTTGCAAAAAAATATTTAAAAAGCAATAGTATAGTCTGGCGAAAAAAGTTATAGTATATATTGTTGAAAAAAGTCATAAAAAGTCATATTATAGCATCTCGAAAAAGTCACAGTATAGTAGGTCGAAAAGTCATAATAAAGTCATAGCATAGAATGATGAAAAAAGTCATAAAAAAGTCATAGCATAGTATGATGAAAAAAGTCATAGTATTCAAGGTCGAAAAAATTCATACACAAATCTGAGTATAGTATGTTGAAAAAAGTCATAAAAAGTCATAGTATAGTATGTCGAAAAAAGTGATAAAAATGTCATAGGATAGTATGTCAAAAATAGTCTGTAAAAAAAAAAGGTGTGCAATACACACCCATTTTAAATGTAAAACAGTCTGAAAGAAGAACTAATCGTAAATGATATTAAAAAAAAAGATATTAAAAAGCTGAATCATTTTCTAATAACTAAAGTTTTTTGTGAATAGTTTAAAGTTTGAATGACTTCTGTAGGTAAAAGTATGTGGGAGGAGTAGCATTTCAAAGTGGAAGAAGCCTGAAGAGGATTTGAATATTGCTCCATTGACTTTCAATGGAAAAAAAACTTTATATTTTAAAAAGTAGAAATGGTAGAAAGAAAGTTGCACAAATGCACAAATGCCCTTAAAGAGTTGAACATTTTGATATTTGAATGATTGTGTTTTTTATATTTAGAACATACAGAACATACAAATACAATTGAACAAGAACAGAAGTGGATCTGTTGGTGATTTGGGTTCTTGGAGCAATAGAAAATTCAGCTCTCGCTCGGATTTCCTTGCTATTGGGAGTTCCCCTATAGATACTTGCATCAGTTTAGCATAGATCTTGGACACTAATCCTCTCACAGGAAAATCAACAAACCATGTAATGACTGGGTATGCCTCAAGACTGTTTCCCCATGGCACTCCATAATATTTTAGGGCTGATCTTAAGCGCAGATACAAGAAGAAGGATGTCCTGGGGACCTCAAAACTAGCTCTTAGGTCTTCAAAACTCAACATACCATAAGATTATTTTTTTTTAAAGATTAGTTTACATTGCTCTATTTATGAAACAAAACAAAAAACATTTTAAAAGCCATTGGATTATCTGGATTTTTTTTAAGATTATTTTTTTTAGCATTTTAGGCCTTTATATGACTTGACAGCTGAAGACATGAAAGGGGAGAATGACACGCAGCAAAGGGCCACAGGTCGGAGTTGAACCCTGGCCTGCTGCTTTGAGGGGTAAACCTCTATATATGGGCTTCCGCTCTACCAACTGGGCTATCTGGGCAACAGATGGGTTTCACAAGACAGCAACTGTGCTCCTCTACAAGTTGCTGCAACAATACCTGAGCCTCAAACTTGTACTGAAATAGAGTCCTTGTAAAGTTGAGTCCAATGTTTCAGAATTTGAGCAGGAAGAAAACCTGATTCGGTGCATTTTAAAATGGGTGTCAGAAGCATCAAATGTACAATCAAGAATTAATCAAAAGACCAATATCAGCCTGTATACAGTACATTTGTGGGCTGAGGCCATGACCTTTAAGGGGGACTAATTGTGAGTGACACCTGAGCAGCAGTAGGGGGGGTGGGGGGAGGTCATTCATTTGAGAGACTGAACTGTGGCTTCCTGACACTCCAGGACAAAGCCTGTCAGCGCTGTAATCCTCTGATACAAAACACACAAAAGAGGCCATGCCTATCCACTGAGAGACACACACCTGAGAACGTAACACACACTGCTGGCTCCGAGGTCACAGTGACAGGGAACACCACCACACAGACACACAGGTTTGTACGAACCAAAAATATTAAGCCTTAATAAACATCTGAGCGTACATTATGAGGAGAACAGACATTGGGGAATGTTTTCAATATTCAATATATCAAATAAAACAGACAAGAAATTCCATGTTTTCAACCACTTTTATTATCTTTGTCATTGTAATCATCCTAATTTTCAGTCGTTCATTTACAGCACAAAGGGCTCTCTGGCTGAGCTCACATCAACAAACTCAATCAGCTCATCCTTTTATTCCTCCACCTGCTCTCCAGAAAATAGAATTATAATTTACTTTCTAAAATAACAACAGTAATAATACACGTGGAACAATCAAATATACAACAATAATCCTTTGTATTTATAATGAAATGAAAAAGTATATTCATCTTGTTCAATTTACAATGAGTGACAGGACACAAAGACAACACAATCACTGGCTGCACATACACACAACAAAAAAATCTGATTTAAAAAAAAATATATATATAATAGATTTCTCCCATTCATACTTAGAATTTGTTCAAATATCAATGTTACATAGGAGCACTGGTTTTTCAGCAGTTTATATAAAATATAACTGGTAATCTGTAATGTTGTAGTTGGCACTCTTATGTGTTCAGGATTTATAGCAATAGGTTTACATTTTGGGTAATATGCTTGTTCGCTTACTTGCTGAGTTATAGATGAGAAGATTGATACCACTCTCCGCCCAAAATGTCAAAGTATTTATTTTGCTTCCTTGGGAAAATTGAATATTAGGGCACATATTGGAAAACATTGCTAAATAATAGCATGTCATGGTAATATGGCTAACCAAAGGAGTATGTAAAGGCTGTCGACATGAGATTAAATGTGCTTTAATCTATAGCTACATGTAAAAAAAGTGACAGCCGTCCCTTGGGACATCAGCAGTTTCAAATCTGATCTCCTGTGTGTGTAGATGCAGCCTGTGTTTTGGCATTTAGAGACTTTACTGATTGATTGATTCTTCGGTGATCTGTTGATCATGCCTGTCGATGCTCCAGTAGATTCTCGAAAGATCAGGCTGTCCTGAGCCAGCCATACAGTAACCGGGATCCTCTCCATGTGAACAGCAAGTGAACGTGTGTGTATGTGTGTGTGTTGAGATCATCAGTAATATTTGGCATGAAAGAAAAACATGAATGGACTAAATAACGTGTAAACAAAATGTAAACTCTTAAGCTTCTGAATGCTAGCAATGCCAGAGTAGGAACTCAAACGTATTCTTATTTACATCTTTGAACAGGACAAAACAACAAACACACACAGCATACTACAAATCACATACAGCCACACACAGATATGCACAGGCAACAGAAAGTGCAGAGGGAGAGAGAGAGAATGAGAGAGAGAGAGAGAGAGAGAGAGAGAGAGAGAGAGAGAGAGAGAGAGACACACAGCAAGGCATTGTGGGAAGGGTGGGTGGGCATTGGGAAGCATGTATATATGTTTATGTGTACTATTTTAATTTCTATACAATGTGTGTATTTACAGTAAGGGTACGGCAGTAAAACCTTGTGCAGGTGTGTGAGTGGCATGCAGGCATGCTGTGTGTGTGTGTGTGTGTGTGTGTGTGTGTGTGTGTGTGTGTGTGTGTGTGTGTGTGTGTGTGTGTGTCTCGCAGGTCCATCATTTGTGCCACTGTGTTACAGTACTGAGGCTACAACTGTGAAGGTGTGTGTTTCATAGTGCTCTGGGTATGATGGTGAAGGGCAGAATGGGGCTGCTGGCCTCCAGCTCCAAGGCGGTGAGGAAACACTCGGTGGCAGCGGCAGCGTTTCCCTGAGCCTGCAACACCTCACCGAGGCTGTTCCACACATCATGAGCCGTACTGAGGAGAGGAGAGACGAGAAGAAAGCAGAGAAGAGAGGGGGAGAAAAAGGGAGAAAAAGGGAGAGCATAGGAAAAAGGAAATGAGAAAGGAGAAGAGAAATCAAGATAAGAAAGGAGAAGAGGAAACAGGAACGGAGAAGTGAATAGAGAAATAAAGCAGGAGGAGAGGAGAGAGAGAGAAAGAAAGAGAAGAGCAGGAAACAGGAGATGAAAAAACAGGAGAGAAAGGAAGAAGAGAGGAAAGGAAAAGGGAGGTGAGGAGGGAAAAAAAATAGAAGGGAATTATTGCAGTGAGTGACCTAAAATATAATAATCACGTACATTGCACTGACACACACACACCCGTCGCACACACACACACACACACACACACACACACACACACACACACACACACACACACACACACACACACACACACACACACACACACATCCGCCGCATACACACACACACACACACACACACACACACACACACACACACACACACACACACACACACACACACACACACACACACACACACACACACACACACACACACCTGTTGACCTGCACAGCATCCCTCAGGACCTTTTCCGACAGACTGTAGCGCTGCAGCTGGTGAAGAATCAGACCCTGTGGACATTAAAAAAAGAGCAAGAAAAAGGAGAGGAAGAACATTATTAGGCTGACAGTCATTGTGTTGTGATGAATGTGTACTGCTGTGCATTGCAGTCTTACTGGTAGTGAGAATAGAGTAACATTACTAGCGTTATTGTTGTATTTTATTGCATTAAGTACCACTGACTGACAGTATCACGGACACGTCATGAAGCAAAGAGCTGCATTATTTATAATAGAGCCACATATTCTATAATAGGTGGGTGTGCGTGTGTGTGTGTGTGTGTGTGTGTGTGTGTGTGTGTGTGTGTGTGTATATATATATATATATATATATATATATAATGATGATGGAGCAGCAAATAAACTGTCCTAAATGGCTTCCACTTTCCCTCCCCTCCTCCCTGTCTACTCTGGGAAGGTGAGGAGCGACACACGCCTCTGTCGTTCAGCTATTCAGCTATATTACAAGCTTTTTCCACTGTAAATTTATGTAATGCAAGAAGGACTCAACATGTGTTTCCTCCATTCTGCAGCACTTCCATTTAAAGGAAGCTTTGATTCAAGTTTGACCAACATTAAGGACATATACACGCATATTAACAAAAGTATAGCCCTGAATCATGTTACATCTCATTAAGTCAATAGTTGTACAGTTGAGAACTGGTATTCCTCCTCTGGCCACTGAGGTTGGCAGATTCAAACATTCAGGAGGAAAACGGTGTGAGATCTGTGGAGTGGATAGTGAGTCTCGTTTCCTTTGTATTGTACGGTACATACTGATGATTTTGTTTCAAAACCCTGAAATCCTATTTGTCTCAAAGGCCTGGAGAAAAAGGCAAGATAAATTATTTAGGTAGCATTTATTCTGGTGTATCATTTATGAATAATTTATATATTTTGTTCCCACATGAAGGACTAAAAGTCTGATTGTGAAAATCACTCAATTTTTTTGTTTTGTTTTTTTCCTTCCTTTTTGTAGTATTGTTTGAAAATGTTTAACGGGCCGTCCCACAGGATTATGGTTGATTACAAAAAACACACAAACCCTCTGGCTGTACAGACAGCGCAGAAGGACAGGACAAGGTTTTTTGTGTTCTCGAAGGAACAAACACTGGGACAGAGCAGAAGGAGAACATCAGAGAGTGTGTGTTTTGTGTATTACCAGTCTCTGCATGGTCTTGACATGCGTCGGGTTGATGGACAGGGCCTCTTCATACCAGCGTTTGGCCTCGTCTATGTTGCCCCTCAGTTCAGCTATCTGCCCCCTCATGTACAGCACATTATGGGATGTGGGGAAAAGGTTAGAGGCTTCCTGCGTGCAGGCCGTGGCCTCTGCTGGCTTCGACATGCCGGTGTACACCTCGGCTATCAGAGAAACACAGACCGGGAGGAGAGATTGCAAACGTGAGGGTTTACCTAGGAGTGCACATTTCCTTTAGTTTGACTAAAATGTGCCGTTCGCAGCAGTTTTCAAACATCAGTATCTTTGTCAAATCAACTGACGGCTTGGTATAATTACTGAAAGCAAAATAACAGTCAATATAAAACCGGCAGCCTCTATCTCATAAAACCAAGACCCATAAATGCTATCGTTGTGTGGTACAAAGAGGATGCTGCAACATCTCAAGTAACATTTTTAAACCTCTTAAACTAAAACAATGTATTAAAACGAAGAGCTACAAACAGAAAGCTATATTTATTTTATGGAGAAAACATTTTTGCAAAAAAACAAAGAGCAATAAGAAAGCATAACTCAAATTTTCTCTCTCAAATAGCATAAATACGAAAAACATTTTCAGTATCAAGATCACCTAATGACTTTAGTGGAGAGAGAGAGAGAGAGAGAGAGAGAGAGAGAGAGAGAGAGAAAGAAATACAAACAAAGAATGAGACAGAGGAAATTAGTTTGAACCGTCTGCTTGTCTGTCCTGTGATTGGATGATTATTTTAGCTGTGTCGCCAAGCTGGAAATGACCACCACTCACAGGAAGCAGCAAGAGAGATAAACAGGTGCAAAAACCGACCTCCGTCTATGTGTGTGTGTGTGCGCTGTCTGCATGTGTTTATGTATACTCTTTAGTCTTCTTTTGTCGGTGTCTGCTGGTGATGAAGACATTAGAACCAGGGCTTGAGTACTTTAAAGGTAAGCCAATCTGCTGCTGTTAAAATGAAGGAATGACTGCTTGTGACCATCACATCACAGATTTAGACCTTTTAGTCTCAACATGTGATTTGGAGAATTTTAAAGGCCTAAAGAGATGAAAGAAAGGGTTTGAGAGGAGATTGATACCCTGAACTCACTGAAAGTCGCAGACAGTCTTTCTTTCTTTCTTTCTTTCTTTCCTTCTTTCTTTATAGGTCATGTTAACCACCTACTGAATGTTAAGGTAATATCAGAATAAATGTTTTTACAATGTTTTTTATGTGGCAGTGGTACGACAGAAACCACAGTCATAACCTCATCTAGCCTTTCTGTCTCTGTCAACCCTGTTTTAATCCATCCATCCATCCATCTTCAACTACTTGGCCGGGGTCAGGTCGTGGGGGCTGTTGCACTTTCATGTATGTAACGGTTATGTACGTGAGCATACCTGCATGCAGCCAGATCTGAGCCAGGGTCATCCAGGGGTGCAGGGGTCCATGTTTGGGGGCACTGCTCTGCAGAGAGGAGGCTACCTCAGACAGAGCCTGCTCTACACGACTGGCTGCTATAGATGTTGCATGAACTGAGCCTGGAGGGAGAGAATTGAACCATTATACACGCCATCTCTTAAAAAAGGGACTGACTCACTACTGCGGCACATTAGGCAGCCATTTGCCACAATGCAGGGTTTTAATTCAATCAAACACAACAACAGATTTCACTGATTCCTACAATTTCAGACAGAAACAAGGGATTTATCAGTGTAATCTGGAGTGTTCGGGTGCAGTTGAAAGCTCAAAACTCTGGGCCCACATTGGCACACAGTTTCATGCTCCTGCACTAAAGCCTTTAATCAGTCCACAGCATTCCACACGCTGCAACACACAGTGTTATGGCTCTGGTTAAAATGAATTATGTTCGGCACCATCATGCATAAACACTGCATCACTCTGCACTCTGCTGATTAGTTATGGAAAGAAGTGTGTCTCGGATTTTGTCCCTGCATTTAAATTACGAGATTATTACAGGGACGCAAAATGGCCACCACATGGGACTGCAGATGCACTCTGCAGATCTGTGAAAGCAAAACCTGATATCATGATTGTGTTGTCAACTCCAATATTATTTTCCACATATTATCATATCCTTCGGTTACATAAAACATATGTATTAATGTTATTGACTTGCCACAAATCTTGTATTGCCTACTTATCTATTGTGTGTTGTCATACATGTTCTTTTTGATCGAGTGATACTCTTTTAAAAAGGTTTTGACGTTTGTCAAAACGCCTAGAAACCTCTAAAGATTCGTTCCATATTTCCATGTGTGATTTTGTCTAAAATGTCAGGATGTAAAAATCGTAAATCTGATAAATATTGACTCAATGACGACTTAATCCACTATGATCTGTTCTACATGCAATTTAGATTTTGATCAATTTATAGAACTGCTTTTACAATTTTAACATTTTAAAATAGATTTTTCTGTTTCCCTCATTAAATGCAGTAAAACATAGATACTGATTAATGAATTTCCTAAAAAGATTGGGAAATATAATGGGTGCGCTAAAGACAGTGCTAGACTAACAAGGTTGCAAAAAATATTTTCACTTTCGGCTCGTTTTGTTTCATCAACTGCAGCCTGAAGGGATTAGATAAGACATAAATATGTGCTTTTTATTAAAAATGCCTGATCGTTGCAGCTCGCTGGAATAAAAGCCTCACTTTAATAAAACATCTCCCAAACCCTTCTCTTATTATTCTGATCTACCATGATGTAAAAAACTCTTCCTCCTCTCACTACATTGCTACTATACTGTGTGTTTGTGTGTAAAGGGACAGGAACTACCTATGTGTAAAAGATGAGTGAAATAAGGATAAAAAGAGAAGATTTGAACATTACAACTGTGTGTGTGTGTGTGTGTGTGTGTGTGTGTGTGTGTGTGTGTGTGTGTGTGTGTGCAAGCAAAGAGAGCTAATGTGTGTTGCTGATAAGTGGCTTTAAAAAAGAATGTCTCTCTCAAACACACATACAAACACAAATGTATTTGAAGTTGAGCAGCCTAAGGACTTATTTTAAGTAATATTATAGTAGATGACAGCAGGCAGAGGCCCAGCCAAGTGCAGAACATTCAAACATTGATTACAGTATGTTGAACTAAACTCGGAAATTCTAAATAACTTTTGCCTAGGGGTGTTTCAACGGCATTTCCTACTAATTAATCTGTCTGCAAATTTACTCAACGCTTCTCCATTTATCTCTATTTAATTTTCCCTTACATCCACCCCTTTTACTTTCCTGAATACACTGGTTATCATGCACTGCAAGGCTCATACATCATATAGACAGTAAGGCACATGGCCTTGACAGTAAAAGTACTATTTAGTCAGTGATTAGTCAGTCTAACAGTTGGAGAAAGAGGAACAGAAGTGGTACTCCATATTTACCTCCGTCAAGGAGGTTATGTGCTTGACTCGGTTTGTCTGTCTGTCTGTCTGTCTGTCTGTCTGTCATCAGGATTATGGAAAAACTACTGCCCCGACATTCATGAAACTTGGTGGGAGGGTGTAGCATGGGCCAAGGATGGACCCGATACATTTTGGAGCAGATCCAAATCAAGGGGCGGATACACAAATTATTTTTCACTTTTGTTGAAATTGTGAGATAGGGCATTTGTGCTGCATTCATGTGGTGTTGGAACAATCGGAAAAATGAGTTCCCCCGACTGGGAAAAGTCTCACTGCATTAACATTGTGAGATAGGGCATATGCCTTGGCAGAGGTCTGTGCTCTCAGAGTGCCCTTCTAGTTTTATATGGATTGCTTTCACTTCTACCATTTTGTGCCCCTAATATTCAAGTAAATCTATCAACTGAGTATTTGTAAAATGAAAATATATAATAAATAAAACTGACAAACCCTTCAGACATGAGAGTTTTCACTCAGTGAAATATACACATTTTCTAACTACTCATGAAAGCTTCCTGAAGTGCCTAAAACGTGGACAATTCACACAGCAACACATGCACTACTGTAAAGCTGCTCTGAATTAAAGGAATACACTGACCTACTGGGAATATGCCACTGATCACCACAGCATAAACTGCGGAGTGTGTGGTTACCCTCAGTGCTTCCAGTGTAAGGCACATTTTAACAGTAGCAGGATGAGAAACGGATAATTTGATCTCCATAGAGCATGTACACTGTGCTTAAGTGTTAATGGCAGTAAACAACTACATCTTGATAATAGATGCACAGATGTGAAAATAATACATATTTTTCTCTCAAACAAGATTATCAATAGGGCATCTTATCATGGATTCCCTCATTCAACCTTTTCCACAATAGTTTGCTAGATTAAATTAAAATTATTGTAAACAATTAAGATAATTCGTAACTTCTTTCTCATGCCGTCAGTACAGTCAGTACCAGTATTTGATCATTAGTGCTACATGCAAGAAGCTGCTTTTTTCTCTCCTTTCTGGTGTTGCTCTGTAAGCATTTGCTCTCTCTTTTGCTTTACTGTGAAGGATAAACATGTCAGAAATGGTACCTCCATCTCCCTTTTACAGCTCAATGTGCTGTAAAGCATTTCAAAAGCTTTCCAGCAAAACCCAATGTTTGTTTCCTGAATACTTTCACGTTGCCTTGTTCTGATAAATTGAAGAATGTGTATGCACAACACTGCTTTTGGAGAGATATTTCTTTAAGTCGTTGTATTCCTTTAAATCCTAGACCACCAACTTGATAGCAATCCAGTACAAATCTCCTGGAAACTGGCTGCAGACTTGAAGTTAATGCAGAGGATATATGTACATATTTCCTTTGTACAGATATTGTACATATATCGAAAACCTCGTCGAGGAAAAGGAAGTCAACAGGGACCAAAGGATGGATAAAATAATGGATGGGAAAAGTAATGTCAGATGGAGGTTAGATGGCTACTTACAAACAGAAAACATGGAGGAAAAACCAAGAGTGTTAGCTTCCTGAAGGCCGCCTTGAAAAAAGGATGGATAGGAAAAAAAAGAAAGACGATTGTTAATGATTGAAGAGGAAGAGACAGAGAAGAAATATCCAAATCATATCCAGAGCACGATGAGGTTTTTATTCTTCACAGTAGCCTTTTAGACTTCATCACATGAGACAAGCTGCTTCCCCGCGTGCCTTACTTATGCTGTAATCTGTTTAGATAAATGCTTACCTACCCGCAAATCTGCACATTTACTTGTATTAATAGCCATATTGAATTAACTAAAAGTATGAAAGAGGCTCACCTTTTCTACTTTATAACTCACAAGAGCTTTTTGTTGACGGTTTTCTTTAGTTGTATGAGTAATACTCTGCATTGCTTCAAATAGAAAATACTCTGCACTGCTTAATTTTGAAATGTATTCTCAAAATGAATTGGATTTAAAAAAAGATGTTTGCACAACACATACCTCACAACGTGTTTTAATTGACTAACAATGCACACAAAAGCTAAGTGCTCCCTTATCAAAGTAGTATGCTAATACAGTAACAAAAGGATCTAGTCACACCACATTTTCAGTAATTGTGATCATTGTGATGGACTTATTGTCATTGTGTGAAATAATAATAATTGTTCTCAGGCTGACTGAGAGGCTCATGCTCTGGAGAAAAATGAATTTTTCTATGCAACTAAATGATGTAACTCAATAGCATATAATATCAATAGTTATTTTCCAGCGCAAACATCATTAGTAGAAGAGATGGCAACAAAGGGAGACAACATATGGTTGAAACCAGGAAATGAGTCAAATTAATGTTGGCTGAAATGTAAAATCCTCACAGAAACAGAGAGAGAGAGAAAAAAGAGGAGGATGCAAAATAAATAACAAAAACAAGAGACAAATGGTCAGGGAAAAGCAGATAGATGTGAAGAGACAGTAAAGCTGTAATATGTAAAACAAATTTTCTGTTTATATATATATATATATATAAAGCTGATCCTGAAAACCTCGCTGTATCAACTGAGACTTTGTGGAGTTTAAACGTGTGTGTCAAGTGAGTCAGTTCACGGGAGTCGCAAAAATGCAACGCAACTGCAGCACATCCATCAAGGCTCAACTGCACTCTAATCCACACCCAAAGTTAACATGCACAGATTTACAGCAGGACTAAGACCTAGGCGTGACTGAAGCACACCCAGTACTTTGTAAGGGTTAGTCAGTTTAGTATTAAACTCGTTGTTCATGCTTGAGTTTAAGTTTAAGTCAAATACAAGATTCACATTGTCTACAATCTGAGTGAGAACAGGCTGAGTAAAATCTTGTTAAGACTGCAGCAGCACCTGGGACTGGTAGACAAAACTGATCCCCGTTATCTGGAGAAACTCTGGACAATCTCTACAATATATTATATAACTAATATTATATGAAAAAAATATAATGAACTCACTGTTGAATAGCTACAAAAGAATGTATATTATATGATAAACTAATACTATGATAATACTTTCCTTTTTGGTGTAGTGAGAGATTTAATAACATTTATAAATTAAAAAGAAATTAGTATAATTTAATAAAAGCCGGCATAAGCTACATCAGTGAGGTATTTTTTCAGTTTCTGAATTTTTTTACATTTACTTAACGGTTTAACACCACCAACACCAGAGCAAAAAACCTACTGGGAAAGCTCTCAATACTCAACACACAAGTTAACCAATGAGCCAATCTCCCAAAAACGTGGTGTATTCTTTTAGATCACTCTCCACACCATGCTACAGGCCGAGTGGACGTGGCGGCGGATTACAATTGGAGGAGAGCTGGCGGAGAGTGGCGTGGTTGCAAAAGGAGTGAGTCCTGGTCTTGGTGGGCGCAGGAGGAGGAAGAGGAAGAAGAGGAGGAGGAGGAGGAGGGAAGGAAGATGGGTTTTTGTATGGAGGGAGAGGAGGAGGCTGGAGGATGAAGACAGGGGAAGAAGGGGAGGACAGTGGGGAGGAGAGGGTGGAAATGGTGGATGGGGAGGAGGGGGAGACGGGTTCAAAACCAGAGTGAGAAGAGGAAGAACCTGAGACTAAAACAAACAAAGGAATAAAACAGAAATGAGTTAAATTAATCAAGGAATAAAGACAGGGAAGATACATACTGGTTCTCAATCTGCATACACTATTTTCACAATATTTCAACCAAACAAAACAATATTTCTAAAAGTATCTCACATTGGAAAGTTTATAATGCGGGGGGGGGGGGATGTAAGAATATTGGAGCAGGAATCAATAAAACCAAGAGTGGGAAAGGTTTTCCTTTGATATCTGTAGATATGAGGGAGAATATGAAAACAAGATAGAGGAAGTCAAATCTCCCTCTTGATTCCGTTTTTCATAATTAAATCACAACTGACAATTAGTGATTTTCCAATTATGAAAAGGGTATTAGAGGCACTATTAGATGAGAGAAGTGAATTGTTTACTGAAAACCACTGAGCACAACTGTGAGTGTGTGTGCGCGCCTACCAGTCTCTGGGTCACTGAAGTCAGGCAGAGTCATGGCGTTGAGCTGTCGTCTGTCTGCTATGGCTCTGTCCAACAGACTGCTGCCACGCCCAGAATCACTGCCACAAAAACATGTGCCTGGGTTGATATACAAACATGGTCTCCAAAAGCAACAGGTAGTACAAACATTTACTTTCTTAGTTGCCTTTAGTTTTCTAAGTTACGGTCAGAACACCAGCCTAGTTGTAATAACAGTGTTTACTAAGTGGAGATTTACAACTGTTTAATAATGATGTAAACTAGATTAGAAGATTTTTAAATGACATTTAAAAAAACAACAACACTATATTTTAAATTATAAAATATTCTAATACCATTATATTAAATAACTAAATAGCATCATCCTGAAACACATATATCTTCAAGTATATATAAATAAAAGATCACACCTACATTTACAAAGAATTAGCAGCTAAGTTTAATATTTATTTTGGTGTGTGATGCTTCCCGTTTACAGAGATGATTGCTTTTTGTTGCTTTTTTTATTTTATGGTGTATTTTAGGGCTTTATTATTCAGGACATCTGAAGATGTGAAAGGGGAGAGAGAGGGGGAATGACATGCAGCAAAAGGGCCGCAGGTCAGAGTTGAACCTGTGGCTGCTGCGACAAGGACTGAGCCTTTGTAAATGGGGCGCACGCTGTACCAGGTGTGCTATCCAGGCGCCCCAGAGATGATTGCTTTTGACTGGATGGAGACGTTTTCCTGCAACTGATTTACACATTACATATTAAGTTTTTACTAGCTAAGACATCTTTACGTTTTAATGGTGCAACCCGATTTAGTTAATCACTAGTTTGAAAGAATGAAACTGTGTGTGTGTGTGTGTACCTGGGATTGGTAAGGTTGTAAAAACTCTTCCAGATCTGCAGCATGTGTTTACAAGTGAGCAGAGCATCCTCAGGTCCTCTACACATCGACTCCAACTTCACCTTGGTATATAGCAGACTACAATACACAAACACATAAACACACGATAAGATGACATTTTGTGTGTGCTTTAAATGAAAGCATGCTGTGGTAGCGTGTGGGTCTTACTTGAAGTTCTCAGGGTACTCGGACAGAGCCATCTCTATAATATTCAGAGCGTCGTGGTAGTGTTTCTGAGCAGAGAGCAGCAGCGCCAGCAGATGAAGGGAGTGGACATCATCCCCTTGAAGCTGCAACGCCTGTCGTACATAGCCTAGTGCCTCGGGGATCTACACACACACACACACACATACACATATATACAAACTACAGGTTTTCACTACAGTTAGGTTAAAAAGCACTATGTAAAGTGACATATATGTATGTATATGTATATATGTACATAGTGATTTTAAGCTGTTATTACTAAAGATTGTGTTACCTGTCTGGACACAGCAAGCTGAAGTGCCAAGTAGAAGGCTGCTAGATGGTCAGTAGGAGACAGACTCTGAGCTCTACAGAGAAAGACAGAGAGATTTTGTGTGTTCAGACGTGCTGAATAAAAAGTGAATTAAGATTACATGAAACTTTAAAGACCCTTGTGGGGAAATTGGGTCGCTGCAGTAGCAGAACAGTAAAAGGGTAGCAAAGACAGCAAAGTAATAGAGCGTGTAAGAAATCAAACCACAGAATATTTAAACATTTATACACAATTAGAAACTCTAACACCATATTAACAAGCAGATTGATGGCATATTAAAAAAAGGACATATTGCAGCAGTATAACAATGTCGTAAATAATGCAGAGTATGTCTATTAAAGGGATCGTTTAGATTATTTGAAGTGGGGTTGCATGAGGTACTTATCCATAGTCAGTGTATAACCTACAGTAGAAGGCAGTCAGCACGCCCCCAGTTTGGAGAAGCAGGCAGGAGTCCCAGCATAGAAGCTAAACAATGTACTGCTGTGGACGGGAGCAGCAGCTAAACGTGTTTTAGCCACCTAAATAAAATCTAAACTGTCCCTTCAAGACCATTAAGAGCTTTCACCTTATTTATAGATACAACTTGCAGTATGCTCTGTGGATTATTAGATGCAGACTCTTAATCTCCAGGAGGAACAAATAGTATCAATGTTTCAAAGTATATGAGTGTTACAGCGTTATTCCAATATATCCCTCACATTTAGAACATGTTTACGGATGGAAGTTGTCTAAGGACAGTACACAAGTCATATACTGTGTACATAGATGACAAACTGTGCAAGGTAAATATAATGGATTGATAAGGTGGTAAATTCAAAACAGTTTATATTTTCTTAGACTGAGAAGCGGTTTGTGCCGTGACAAAATCATTCTGAGGGAAATGTGGGTGTGAAAGAGAAAACAGAGAGCAGCATGGCTCAGTCCCAACCTCTGGAAGGCTCCCAAAGCTTTCCTCTGGTACTCCTCCTGTGTGCTTCGCAATGATGCTAAAGAGACGCAGGGAGACAGATTCAAGGACAGAAAGAGATAGGCAGAACGCAGTCCGGCACATTATACAATAATACACAAAGTGCAACAGTCAGTGGAGTCATACAACAATATTTAATGTAGTGTTTGAAGTTTCGATGTGTCTATATGTGAAAAACATCACAAAGACAACAGGAACACAAAGGGATGCATGCACTGTCTTGTGTATTTTTTTCAGATTCACATGAGATATGTGACTTGCTTTCCATGTTGTCATGAATCACAATAGGTTGGCAAAAGGGGGCAATCTCCAACATTTCTGAAAAACTGAAATTTGAATCCTAAAGCTTATAAAGTAAGAAGCAACCAAGTGCACCTGATAATCATCCTTTGTCGTCAGGGATGTACAAGAGCACATACAAAACAGAGACCTACCGTCAGTGGCTTTGAGGCTGTAAACCAGCCCGATGGCCAAGAAGCCTTTGGCTCTGAACTCAGCTGCTTTCTCCCCCATGTCAATCACCATTTTAGCAAAGCACTCCCCCTCATCCAACTGGATTATGGGAGTGGATAGACATATATTGAGAGAGAATGGAGAAAAAAAAGAAGAGATTTTGGAATAAAATAAGATGATTTTTTTTTTGAAAATAAAAGGTGTTTAAGGGGAGGAGCAAATGGAAATATCTACTACTGTATACACAGAACGGTAGCTTAAAGCTTAAGCAACTAGCTGCATTTGAGTTTATGGCAGGATGGTCCTTACCCAGTGCAGAGGTCCGATACACAGCTTGACAGCCAGCAGTGGGATGGTGGGGTCGTCAGGCTTCAGACGAATACACTCCTTAAGGACCTTAACGGCACGAGCTGATTTCCCTGCTGCCATTAGTGACAGGGCGAGCTGGTACCACAAGTGGAACTCCTCAAAGGCAAACTTCATGGCTCTCTCCAAACACTGGACACATTGTAAATAGGACACATTTCATAAGTGTTCTCAGGGTATATGTAATCTTTATCTAGCTGTACATGCATTTTAGAGCATTACTTTGTTTTGGGGAAGAAAAAAAAAAAAAAAGAGAGTGTGATTTTATGTGGGTGTACTTTGGGTGTGGGCTTTAACACTTAACACACATAGTGACTATGCAGCCCACAGAGGGATTACTCACCTCTGACAGCATCTCATACTGCCCTCTCCTGCCCAGAGCTATAGTCAGCAGGTCGTACACCACAGAGGCAGACTGCAGGCTAATGATACGATCATTGTTGTGTTCAGGAATTCTGCTCAGGACAGCATCCCGGTTAGCCTAAAACACACAAACAAAGATAGAGATGTAGAAATGGCACTATGACAAGGTTTCCAAAACCAGAGTTGAGGATCCACAGCTAGTTTGACAGGGGTGTGAAATATTTTTCTTGTGTCTTACCATGGACTCACTGATGAGCAGCAGCAGCAAAGCTTCTTCTGTGTTCTCCTGAGGGCAAAACAGACTGCGAGAGAGACACGCACCGAAAGTTAGAAAAATGGAGTTGGACAAGGATGAGAGGGAAGGGAAAAATTGAGGAAAAAAAAGTGATAAGGAGGACATGGAGCGACTGGTTGGCAACAGTTTAATTTTAGAGCCTGTTGGCTATTCCCCACAGTATTCCAACTTTAGCATCAACAAACAAACATCATCACTTACTTCTCTCCCGAGTACACCCGTGGGCGTCGGCTTAGGCTGTAGTTCTTGGTGAGAGTGTGTCCTTGCCGTGTGGGATCATCCAATGGTGACACAGTGGGTGGGTCTTCCAGAGGAGACCAGTAACTCTGTTCGCACATTCCTCTGAGCAAGATCTCTGCAAGCTGTCTGGCTATGGTCTGCATTCACACACACACACACACACACACACACACACACACACACACACACACACACACACACACACACACACACACACACACACACACACACACACACACACACATTTGGCAAAGATACTCAGCAATCTGTTTATTTGGAGCTTACTTTGCTTCTAATATAATTAGAAAACAAGAGTACAGTTATATTAATGATTTTTCCCTTGTACCAACGTTGTTATCGGGATACTTTTATCATCATAAACAGACAAAATCAAATATTGATTCTATGCCGAGAATTAGATAAGAAGATTGATAACACCGTTCGGTAAATTTGAAGCTAGTGCCAGCAACCAGTTAGCTTATCCCAGACTGGAAACAGGGGCAAATAGCTAGGCTAGCTGTGTCAGAAGTGGGGCTGTGTTGTGTTTGTCTGTTCAAAAAATATAAAAATAAAAAATTGATCTTAAAAAAAGAAGTGGGGCTGTGCAATTAATTGAAATTTTATCGAAATCACAATAGGGACTAGTGCTATATCCAAATCGCAGGGGGGTGCAATATTTGTGTCAAAATACAATCCTGAATTAAGTATTGTGGTGCTGCAGAGATGTTCCGGCCTACAAGTGATATTCTACAGACTTAAAGAGATGTCTGCTGATTTGTATCCAGCTCTGTATTATGACAGTATGAGCAGTGTGTGCAGATGAAAGGTGTTTGGCTTCCCTCCGTGGCCACAGTGCACAGAGCAATTGAAATATCAGTCAAAATAATAGCAATTAGATATTTTCTTCATATTGTGCAGCCTTGGTCAGAAGTTAACAGAATCCACAGAAGTTTGGGGACTGGAAGAGGACTTTCTGAGTTTGCCAGGCAACCAGCTAAAACCTAATCATACTCTGGTCAAGAAAGCAAATAAGTGTATTTTTCAAAAATAAAAAGCCAACCTCCCAACCCATGCCTCACCATGCGCAGGCTCTGGGTGGTTCTGTTCTCAACAGCCCGAAGAATCTCCCGAAACCGGCCCACGCCTCGTGTCAGGTTGCTATGGCAATGTAGTGAGGAAGCAGGAAGAAGGACATTTGTCAGAGTCTGTATGTGTGAATGCAAGATGCATCAAAACAAACATATGTGCATAATCCATACTATGTCCAAAACATTTTCAAGTTTCTATCTATGTGTGAGTCAGTGAATATTTAGTAGCATCACTAGCAGATGTTTCTTTGAACCACAACTTTGCCAGTTTGCAGGATGACACAGAAAAAGCCTGTCTTAAGGTGATGTTGTAAAGCAAAATACATCCTTAACATTAACACTCATGCCATGTCTCAGGATCTTTGATGTTTGTTTATATTTTCAAGATATTTCATGCTGCGCTAGGCAATTGTGCATGCTGGCTGCTTCAAATGAGAACAAGTTTTTAATGTTACGGTCAAATATAACGCAAGGTGATGTTAGTGAACTACATTTTCATTAATTCCTGTGTGATGAAGTCTAAAAACTAGACACCACAATTTTATTTGGGTGAAAAGGGAAATTCTACAATGTCTACATATTTTGAGTGCCCTCTCTTTCCCTCTCTTAAGTGGAGCCATTGCAGAAACAATGAGCTACCACTGGGCAGACATTTTACAGATCTCATCCAATCCACTAAAAAGGCATTACTTCCAGCACAAGGCTTTACCTGAAACTATCCCCACTATAATTAAAATAACAACACTGTAGGAACTACTCTCTGCTGCCCTGTGTTGCTACTTAACTTTGTTCACACTTTTTTTGCTTCAAACACTATAAAGTGGGTGGAAAATGCCCACAATGGGTTGTTCGTGGTTTCTGTTTGGGCATATGGTGCCCTTTCTAAACTAGAAAAAAGTTTGAAGTTTAAGAGGACTGTAAATACCAAAAAACATGTTTAGTTTTTTTTCTTAAAAATCTCTGTTTTGCGGTTCTGAAGAGACTGACAGGCAATTCTCCGTTCCCTCTCTGATTTTCCTTTCTCTCCCGTACTATCTATCCACCACCACCTGTTTCCCTCTCTTACCCGTTCTTGAAGTGGATGACGTGAGCTCTCTGCAGGCCTGTCTCCAGGAAGTAGCCCAGTTCCAAGTCCTGAGCAGTCGGGCAAGGCTTTGGGCTGCGGTTCTGAATTCCTGCTGACAACGCCTGCAGAAACAGACAGGGATAAAGAAAGGAATACAAAAGTTAACACAAAATTGCAAAGAAGGTTCTGCCTGAAAGCCCCCTCACCTAAATGAATGATGTGTGAAATCCTACTACTATCTGTCAATGCAGTAAACTTATATATGTAAGAGCAGAGCAAAAGGTCGGCTTTCACGTTTGATGCACAGCTGTTAGCTTAGTCGTGTATAATCTCAGGGGAAACACTAGGCCTGATGTAATATTATGACACTAAGATTTAAATTGATTCACTCGTACCATTTCAATTCTACAGTGGCGTTTTTATTCATTTATGTATGCATGAGAAATGTTAACTAAGCAAGACACAGATGATCATATTTCTGTCTTTTGCAGCCAGTACGGTATGTGCAAGTGGGACTGCATGAATAATTTACTTTAATTCACTATTGATAACATTATTTCAGCATTGTCAAGAAGTTATGATAGGAGTATAAAAATTGGGCTATGGTTGATAAATAAATCTGTTAAAATCTGCTTGTTTAGTTTGTGTGGCATTTACAGTTAGGTAAAATGTAACTTAAATGTGTTGCCAGATCACATAATGTTTATTTACATAATTTACTTCCATGTACGGTGTTTCTATTTATATTAATATTTCTATAAAGGACTTACGGTAAGATGTGACTTTAGTAGAGCTGAAACAATATGTTGAGTTATTAGTCAGCAACTATTTCGCTAATAGATTAATCATCGTCATTTTTCAAGCAAAAACGTAAATAAAATCTCTGGTTCTAGCTTCTCTGTTGTGGGAATTTTCACAACAGTAAACTGAGTATCTTTGGGTTTCGGACTGTATTTATTATAGTATAACTATGATATTTTAAAATATTCCTATAACTCAAGATGTTTCTGTCACATCTGTACTTGGTGACTTTATCCAGGTGATGTCCGTTTCTTCATCAGACCTTATATTAAACCTATAGCATCATATGTTCTGTTGTATTCAGACAAGCATTTATAGAATATTTTTCACAGGAATGTAATTATAGATTTATTGTTGGGACAGTTTAATTTGTATCCTCCTGCTTTTTATTGCAGTTTACTGTTGTTTGCCAGCTCAGTCTGTGCGTCCTCTTACACATTCTCCAAATAAAGAGGAAGAGATTTTTTGGCCAGTTGGCTTTCATGGGTGGTAATACATTAGTCAAACTTGCACACTGTCAGCAGAGTATTCATCACACACCCACGGGCTTGGCAGAGCATTTGGAAGTCCAGGTGCTAAGAAGATATTTGGTGAGCGCTTGTGTGACACTCAGCAAAAACAATGCAAACAAGTATGCCAATTTCACACCCTCAAACTAGAGGTCTAATTGAAGCCTTAACATAACATGGCACACACATATACCTTCTCAGCCTCCTGCAGGTAGAGCAGAGCAATGTCTCCAGACTTTTCATAGCAGGTAATGATTTCCTGCTCCCGGTCTGTTGTGCTCTTATTGGACGATGGAGAGCCAGTATTCTTATTGGACAGAGATGGAGAGGCAGCCGGGACCTTCTCTAGGCACAGCCCTGAGGGGGGGACAGAAAATAAACAAAGAGTTCATTATCTGCTATTTATTTTAGCCTTTCAAACCATTAGCATATACAAGTTTATACAGTATTTCTGGTAGAGTTGTGTGGTGTAGTTTTAGACACTTGGATGATTGCCTTCTCTTACTGATGATTAGTTTTCAAACTGATCTGCTTTGTGCCTCAAAACATAATAAATAATTCAAAGTCATCACATTCATAACTTATCAATCATAAATGACAGGCAACGGTTACTTGAGTTAACAACGGTCCATGCAAATTGGTTGCCCTTGAATAAAAGATATTCAGTTGGCATTCTATTCTTATTTAATTCATCCATTTAACTTAATACAGAGATGCCTGATGTATGACTGTGTGCATTTATTCATATTACAGTTTATTCCACTGTTGATAATAAGCAGTGACACAGTACTGCCATCATGTGGAGCAAAGCAGCAGTGCAGAGGTTGGGGGGGGGACTTGGAATCAACTTGGCAGTTGAGACATGGAATGATGACTGGGTGTGAGAAATGAAGAAATGAAGAAGAAAAAGAAGTGTGTTTATACCTTTAGTAGCGTACGCCTCTGCTATCATGGACAGCCTATACACAGGAGCTCCCCCCAGCTGCATGTCATCCAGGTTCACCCTGCTGTAGTGACCTGCCAATACATCAATTATTTATCAATTAATAAATCAATTGGTACACCAGTATTTTATACATACTAAGGCACATTTTTTTTATTAATAACATCAAACTATGAACAAATACTAAATATGAGTAAATAAACCAAACCAGAGGTGTGTGTGTGTGTGTGTGTGTGTGTGTGTGTGTGTGTGTGTGTGTGTGTGTGTGTGTGTGTGTGTGTGTGTTACCTAAAGCGTCTGTGTATTCTCCCTCTACATAGCACAGTTTGGCCATCAACAGGCTGGCTTCCTGGATGTAATCGGCCTGAAGGACAGAACATAAGACATTTTCTCTTTTTTAATATTTTGACTTTATAAATTCATGAGTTGGGTTTCCGGAAGGAGGATTCTAACAAAGTCAGTCATTCAGTCCTTTCATCCATAGTTACCTTGAGGTTTCCCCTGTCCAGAGCAGCAGTGAGGTGTTTCCTAACCTCCACCAGTTTAGGTCGTTGGCCCCTGGGACTGGCTCCCTGTTTAATGGGGTTCTCCTTCAGGTACGTCTGAAGCTTGCATTCCCCCAGCAACAGCTCCCCTAGGTCATCTACACACACACACACACAAAAAAAAAAAAAAACACACACACACACACACACACACACACACACACACACACACACACACACACACACACACACACACACACACACACACACACACACACACACACACACACACACACACACACACACACACACACGATGAGAGAGATGTGATGAGAAATCATGACTCTAAAGGCTCTGACGCACCAACCAGATTACCGGCCGTCGGACAGTCTGGCGAGGTCCGTGACTCAAGTCTGTTCGGTGTGTTCAGTGCTGTCATCAGTCGGAGGAGCCGTCGGTGTCTATTTTGGCCGATTCGACTTGTTGAATCGGCCAGTGGGCTGTCGGAATCAATGACTAATCTGATTGGTGGAATGCTAGCCCTTGACTAGCGAATCAGTGCACGAGAAAACCGGAGCGGACAACGCTAGTATCTTCTTGTTAATAGCCATCGTATTTTCTTCCATTCAGCGAGTAATGACAACAACGATCCTTCTTGACTACTAGAGATGGTCCGATACCGATACGTATCGGCTCCGATACTACCTAAAACGCTGGTATCGGTATCAGGAAGTACTGGAGTTTATGCACCGATCTGATACCACGTAATAAAGCCCTAAAGAAAATCTACGTTAAAGTAGTTTATTTATGTTCTTTTTCTGTTATAACTGACAGTCAAACTGGAGAATAAAAGAAATAAAGAAAGTTCTGTGGCGTTCATTGTTTGTATTTGTTCATGTTTCACAAAGAGTTTAACCTGAGCCAGACAGACAACAAAGGTAGAAATAATATCACATCCATACAGGGATAGTAGTATACAGTTGTTAAAACATAATAAAATATATGACACACTGGTATCGGATCAGTACTCGGTATCTGCCGATACACAAATTCAGGTATCGGAATCGGGAAGCAAAAAGTGGTATCGGGCCATCTCTATTGACTACTATCAACACTCTCTGATGAAAACAATGACTGACCATTGCGTGCTCTGCGTTTACGAGGTCTAGAGAGATGTTCCGTCATTTCTGTTTTTCTTTTTTTTGAGCGACAATACAGATTAGCGCCGCCTGCTGTTATGGAGATATTACGCCTTGCGCACGCGCAGAAGGTACGCTCAAGTCGGCGTCGCTTCGGTGCGTTCCGAGGCACTTTTTGGAATACTTTATTTTCATTTTCCAGGTTACAAGAACAAAAACAAACAACCCCCAGAGTCTTAAGGTTTGAAGGTCAATCTGAGTTAAATCTACAGCCAACCTTAGGGCTATCTAAAATTAATTGATTTACAATGTAAAATCAAAACACACTTTTTACAACACTTTCTGGACTATCTAATGACACTTTAAGGGTTCGAGGGTCAGCTTGACTGCGACTGCAGTAAGTAAATCTACATATAGAGAAACGCTGCTGTGTTCACACACACATACCAGCAAGAATTATGTATAGCTTAACAAGCTTCTAAACCATGTGATTGTGTGTTTAGAGGTTCAACCGGTGAAAGGAGCAGTAATCCAGTTATTGAACCCAGTCAGTGACCAGAGCTCATAGCTCTCATGTGCCAAATTACATTCCATAATGACAGCATTTTTCATAGTGTTCAGAAAGCGTTTGAAACGTTCACATCTTCCACAATTGTAAAATAGCAGGTAACCTGAATATCACATATTCATTCTATGCGAGAATAACATGTCGAAACATTTCTCACTATGGGAAAATACAGCTCTAAATAATGTCAAAACTTTCTGAAATGATTTCACTGAAAGTCGACAGACCTCACATACTGTTTTTTTATTTGGCAGTTTTTAGGGGTCAGTGGATTTTTAACACATTCATTTTTGGCTTGCAATTTACAATGATCTGACAACATTTCTGTTTTAAGACTATCATGCCACGAGCCTGCAGTTTTCCTCACCCTACAAATGTACAACAGAACAGGAGCAATTCCTCTAACTGCCTTCTTGGCTGTGGTTACTCACCTACCACTTCCAAATAAATAAATACAAAAGATAGAGCTCTTAATGTTTGGCCTTTACTTTCTAGAGTTATCTCTCAACTGCTTAATGCAAGTTCACTATTAATAACTGGATTTTTTTTTTAAATCACACATTTTTGGACCACACTTTGAGTTGGTTCAGTTGAACCAGTCGCTGATCGATGCCGCAGCTTGCTTTGGCGGTCAGTCACAGTCTGTCAATCCACACAGGAGTCTGACTGTTTGCCATTTAGCATAACTGACTACTGACTGACTGAAAAAGTGTATGCTGAATTAACCTGCTTGGCCCACTGTCTCCAGCATCTAAATTAGCTAAAAGTAGGATTGTGCTGTCGGCGAGCTCCCAAACCAATTTCAGAGTCAACATTTGCCAGACAGCCCACCTAATATTGCTGTTGTGGAGATGGGACCTTCGCAAAGGAGCTGAATCAAAAAATCGAAAGAAAGTTTAAAACCTGTTTCACCTCTGCCCACACTCACTAAGGAGTATGCTCTGTAACCACACTCAACAGTGATGTCACAGTGTTATAGAGTCCACCTGTACATCACTGAAGCAAGGTGAAAAGTTAAACCACTGGAGGCCAGCAAAAAAAAAAAGTTTTTAGGGTGTGTGTTAAGTTACTATTTAATAGGGTTCCAGGGGCCTAATAAGATATCAATCACACTACAAAACTTTATGGATGCATTAACCACCACAAGCAGTCAGCCTGGGTTAAATGAACGCATCACGGTGTACATGACGTCATATAGCGATGGGTTCATTTCACAGGGTTTTGGCAGATGGGAATTTATTATTATATCTTTATTTTTTGAATGTTGATTCAGATTACAGTTAGAAACCGGGCACTGCCTGGGGAGAGGCAACATTTGTTAATTTGTAAAATCCAATGTTCCTCTGTCGTAAACGAGTACTAAACTCTAGCTAGCTAGCTAGCTAGCTAGATAGATGAGCTGTGACGTTACTGCCAGTAACGTTAGTGCAGTTTACATTTCAGCATCAGCAAGGAGTTTGACAGCTAGCAAGCGATCATGCATCCTAGCCACAAAGCTAACTGTTAGTGAAGCCATAATTAAAATTATCTGATGCTACATGTGGAAAATGTTATAGCATATAACTAATATCTGGATCATTTCACCATCATCAAACTCTAAGACATGTTAGTAACACCCGTTTAGAGGTGAAACAATTATGTACTTTTGCTATTAAGGTGTTTGTTGGTGTATGCCAATAATAAGTACCTGGTTAATTTATCATGCAGGTCAAGGAAGGACAATATTTAACCTAAAGACATGTGTTAAGTATGTTTGAGTTCCGCTTAAAGGGAGAGCAGGGCGAGCCAGGACTGTTAACGTTAGACCACAGGAACTGAGCGAAGTTCTCCATATCCTAAAATCAAAGTATCTCAGTTCACACCGCACTGCCCAAAGTCTCTTTTTTGACCTTTGCTAGCTAACTAGCTCTAACCAGGGCACAGGGCTGGACATTTCCCAGCATCGGCTGGCGCTGTCAGGAAGTATCGAGGACGAGACCAAGGGGAAGGCCTTGTAACGTTAGACTGAATGAACGAACAGGGAAACCCGCAAATTTCTTACCGTTTGATATTAATTTGGCTGAAAGCTGTCGTACTAACTCCGGTATCTTGTCCCATTGACTCTCTGAACGGCAACGCTCTATCTCGGTCTCCAGTCGTGAGCCAGACTTCCTCGCTGTCATTTTTGTTAGTGGGCTCCACTGGACCAAAACACCACAAGAGGATCCCTCTCTGCTGGCTGGTACAAGTGTCAAGCTACCGCAGACGAGTAATACACTGCTTCCGCTCACTACTTTCAAAATAAAGCTTTCACTGGTTGAGGTTGAGATGACTGTTTCCTCCAAGACTGTATGGTTGCAGCCTGGAGCGTCCCATGTAATGCCGTCCCGTCTCGTGCCGTCCCGCCTGATGCCGTCCCCGAGCTTTTGCTTTTCAAAATAAAAGCTGGCGTCTGGAATAAAATAGGCTACTTTAAAATACTTTAATACTTTATTTTTTTAAAGACACTGATGTGTACATTAAGGAAAATCACAGAAAGAAAAGAGTCTGCAACCATAAATTGCTCTAGGTAACGTTATAATATTCGCTAACAAATCTCAACCAACATGCAGGTTTCATCAAATGTACATTAACATCAGGGACACAACAATAACATCCAGAAATCAGGAAAACTACATATATGGCTAAAATTTAACAGTTTAAACGTTTTTCAATTGATTGCAACAAATGTGGTCACGAACAATTTTCGGTGGGGACGGTGGTATAAGTGTACCTACCAGATTTCGTCATGAGTCATTTTGTACACACCACTTTTTTTTAAAAACCTCAAGCTCAATTTAGTTCAAGTCCATAACACATATAATTCTTGAGCGACAGATGCCAAACAATCCACAACAATCTCTATCCCCACAGGGCAGGCACATACAGCCGCTCTGCGCGGTAGAAGAGAACATGTCAGCTAGTTTACTAGCCATAGACAGTTTGTTTGAAGTCCGTATAACCCTCAGTGGCTTTAAATTATTAGGCTTAGCCATTATAAGACCCTTTGCAAGGTAGGGGATACACATTATATCAGGTAATATATCTGTATATATTATATCTGTAACTTATATGGCAGACAGGTGAAAAAAGCGTTTAATTGAAAAGCCATATTAAATTAAATTAAAACAGAAATCACGTTACAGGCAGGGAGGGACGGGTTAGCAAAGACGAAGAAAAAATATTGTTCACTAAAGGAAAAAATATTGTTCACTAACCTGCATGACTAACGTAGATACTAGGCCTAAGGCTAAGGAGCATGTCAGTATGGAACTTTGGAAAACACTGTCGAATAATCCACAATAATAAAGAGTGCATTAAACAATTCACACGTCGCCTTAATGTAACAGAGAAATACACGTATTTATGTAGATAAATGAGACCCTTGTAACTATGGAAAACCGTGTCAGTCTTCCACTATGTAACTTTTAACTGCAGCTGTAGTTCCAATGAGACAACCTGTAGGGGGACAGAAGCTCCGCTCCGAGTGCACGCGCGCTCCCTGCGGTAAAGACGCATCTGAAAGCCAGTCAAACGCTTCTAACGGCACAGAGAAGAAATCTAGAGCTGAGTGATTCGTCAACTGGAGTTTGACAAAAGGACTCTTAAACACACAGATTCCACGCTAACACTTGGTAATAACGTTTTTGGGACTGTGTTGGTTAACTGAGAACCTGTGAATAAGGGCAGGCTATCTCAACACTGACACATTAGCCTATATTATTGATCAAAACAGCTCATTATTTTCTGAGACCCCAAGCTTGCCAAAAATTAAAAAAAAGCTAAATTTGTAACAGAATAGTGAAGCTGATTAAATAAGAAACATCAAGGGACAGACTGCATTGACTGTATGATAACGTCATACAGAAAGTCGTAGTACACACACACACACACACACACACACACACACACACACACACACACACACACACACACACACACACACCCCACCTCCCTTCCCTGCTCTCTCCTGTTTTGTGTTGAACAATCTTTTGTCATGTGAAAGTTGCACTATGATTTGGCCATGTCTTGTTTTATCCTTTTGGTGGATAACAATTATTTAATAAACTTTTTTTTTTAATTCATAAAATCTCTATGAGTTATTATTTTGCATTTAAGATTTAGAATGCACATTTGTTTCAGGAAGGTCAGCTCTATCAAGATGTCTTATTACTGATCTTGTAGCCCAGCACAACTCCTAACTAACAGACTGTTAGTATTAGAAAAACCACAAGTCTACAGTCATAGTCACAGCGGTGCACTGAGCTAAATGCTAATGTCAACTTGCTAAAATGCAAGTTTGCCTTGTTCACCTTCTTAGTTTTGTGTGTTAGCATGCTAACATTAGCTATTTAGCACTAAACACAAAGAACAGCTGAGGTTTATTGTTTAAGGATCCCCAGTAGAAGCACACACGGGTGCCTCTAGTCTTCCTGGGGTTACGGACATAGAAATGCAATAGAGACGTACAATAACAGTACAGACAATTCTAAAGGTTGATTTTTTTTTATATCAAAGTGATTTTGTAAACGATGTAGGATACTTGGAGTGCTGAGAGGCCCTTATTGCTCTGGCCAATAAGAGCCCCTGTTCTCTGTGAGTAGTTTTGATTTTAGTGCTGGGCTTTTTTTTTAAATAACAGAGAGGCAATTTTAAACTAAATAAAAGTGTCTTTAAAAGGTGGACACATTAGAAACTGCAAATGAGCAAGACACAGCAAGCTGGAGTGCTGTTCTTGGCCCAGTTTTTGGTCTAGTCTTTGGTTTTTGGTCCAGTTTTCCCCTTTTGTCGTAGAATGACATGTATGAGGAGAATGTATTCAACAAATAAAAAAAAACAAACAGCGAAACTAAACCTGGGTATGAATCTCACATCAAATAGTTAAGTTAGTAAGTAGTTTATTCTAGACCTGATCTGAAGAAAGTTTTTTGACAAACCAATAAGACCCAAGTGTTTGTGCGTTGCTATAAAAAAATATACTTGCATCTGTCAGCGCCTCATCCATGCTTCGCCTTTTGTCCCTTCCCTCTCCTGCCCTTTTCCCCATTGTGAACAGAGCATTCTATTATATTCTATCTGCACAGATACTCAGAACGATCTTCGGAGATAATTTTAAGTGAAAGACTTAAATGTAAAAATGTAAAAGCAACAAGTAAAGCAACCCCACTGCTTCCCCCCCCCCCAAAACGAAACTGACTGCTGTTGAATGTGCATGGTCCCATGGCATGAAAATGTCCCTTCATGAGGTTTTTTAACATTAATATGTGTTCCCCCAGCCTGCCTATGGTCCCCCAGTGGCTAGAAATGGTGATAGGTGTAAACCGAGCCCTGGGTATCCTGCTCTGCCTTTGAGAAAATGAAAGCTCAGATGGGCCGATCTGGAATCTTCTCCTTATGAGGTCATAAGGAGCAAGGTTACCTCCCCTTTCTCTGCTTTGCCCGCCCAGAGAATTTGGCCGGCCCATGAGAGAGACATCATGACTTGCAACCCCCCTCTCTGCTTTTCAATAGCATTTAAAGCTACAGACACAGAAATGGCACATTCTAAGGAAAGCTCATTATGGGACTGGCTCTAGTGGCTGTAATTCTGTACCAAGGCTGAATGTCGGGAAAGAAACTTCAGATAGAGTATTAGGGGACCACTAAGACATATATAAAAGCATCCAAAAAGCAGCATGTCATGGGAACTTTAAACACCAATCAAGACAGTTTAGAACACAGAAAATACAATTAAAAACAAATACAGAACAGAAACATTTTGTTAAAAATTAAAAAATACTTTAATTGGTATTTTTTATATATTGCCAGTCTATCACAGAAAGGCGCATATACCGTAGACCAGGGGTCTTCAATGTTTTTTAGGCCATGACCTCTTAGCTAAAAGAGAGATGGAGCAGGCACCCTCTACTACATATATTGTATAAAATTGAGTTGCATATTAAAGTGGGCTGGATGGATGGAGATGGCTGGATGGATATTCATATGTTATTTATACATCACGTATCTTTATACATCACATATATTTATACATCACGTATATTTATACATCACGTATAATTCATGTTCATGTTAATGTATATTTTCAGACCTTTTTAACTTTCAAAAAAAATTGGCGGCACCCTGCAGTAATTCTGAGGACACCAAATATGATCTGAAAGGCACTTCAATTTAGCCCTTTTCTCTTGATTTGTCCTTGGCTGAAAAAAAGATGAAGGACCTCTGATTTAGAGTGTCCAATTAACCTAATCTGCAAACGTGGGACTGTGGGAAGAAACCGGAGCACCCGGAAAAAACCCCACACATGCACGGGGAGAACATGCAAATTGCTGCAGCTGTCCTGTCAATAAAGGCCTAAAAATGTCCCAAAAAATAATCTTAAAAAAATAAAGTTGATATCTGTCGCCTCCGCTTCTACTGCCTCATTTTCTTCAAGATCTTCTGCAAGGGACTTCTGTCTTTCACTGGGACTATCTTTTCCCACATAACAATGAACTCCTTCTGGTGGGCAAGTCCCTGGAGCATCATCTGTCCATAGTGCCTGTGCAGAAATACATTTCTCATTTAGCAATTTAGTGTACAGGCAGCCCAGTGCCCAGGAAACACAAACCATAAGACCATGCAAGACTTGGCAACCCACCTGACTTCTGGTGCAGCATCCACGGCCATCTTACTGACAGCACTAAGGAAACGCTGAGCGAAGGTCTTCCCTGCTGTCAAGATGTGATTCTCTCCAACGATGTCCGCCAGCTGGTGGAGGTGCTGTGCTGTGCTCCCCCTCACTGCAGCACAACGGTGCCTGAAGAAGGCCAAAAACAGGAGAATGTTGACTGTTTTATTTCCTTTATTTCAAATGCTGCTGATACGCGTCCTACTACATTCTGATGAAATCCGCTTCTCTTACCTCAGCCCTGTGTCGAGGAGAACGTCCAATATTCTACCCGGCGCCGCAGCCCTCCACCAATGCATCCAGGGCAAGGTTAGCCTGCTCTTGAACAAAGGCGTTGGTCGTCTGAGCCAACTTCAGCAGCAGGATGCGGCCTGTCCAATTTGCCTCAGGGTCCATGGCCCTCCCCAGGTGAACGTGGAGCTTTGCTACGGTGGCCATTGCAGCACAGGCCACACCAGAGCGCAAGTTATTCACCTAGATAGTAAACAAGAACACCAGTCAATACTTCTGCATAAACAGTAAAGGTAGATGAACAAGAAGGCAACTGAGAACAAAGAGGAACATGTCTACAATACCTCTTCTGCAACGACCAGGCAGACTTCATGCAGTTTGGTCTGCAGTAATGCCGGATGGTGTCGTGCCAAAACTCGAACAGACTTCAGTCCATCCAGTTTCTTCTCCCTGTGTTTAGATGACAACTATGTTAATCACAGCTTTAAGAACAACCGCCTGTTGGGACCCTGCTGGTTATTCTCTTTCAAATCTATCTGTAAATGCCTGTGATGTTGATGTCTTACCAGTCATCTGAGGTCAGCTGTGTGAAGGAGAGGGACAGGCTCTCTGCAGGCTTGGCGAAAGGCTGGAGGTCTTCCTGAGCTGCGACAGCCTTTGGGTGGAGTTTTGTCCCACGGCGAGGTCCTTTTCTGTTGGGCGGGGCAGCTTTGGATGGAGGTGCTGGAACCTTGGGTGCTACCGCCACGGTCCTTCTGGGGGCTGCAGGTTGTTCACTAACCCTAACCCGTGAAGGACGGTGGTCGAGCTGGAACATCTCAAAGGGCTCTCCATGTTCCTCAAATGTATTTTTTGCTGGCTGGAGCTTGCACCTATTAGCTGCCTTCTTACCTGTTCAAATTGACAGAAAAATAATCATTATTAATCAAATGTCCATGTTTACTGTAATCACAATCTTTACATATTTCCATTCAAGTTTCCAAAAAGGAAGTCATCACTCAATAGTATTAACATACCTGCTCCACCACGTTTCAACACTGGGATACGAGATGGTCTCCTGATCGCTGTAGGAGGAGGAGTAGGGGTGAAAGAGCGGATGTGTGAAATAGCCCTTAGCTCAGTGGGAGTGTGCGTGTCCACAGAGCTGGGGGTAGAGTCTGGGCTTCGGTTCCTGTTTGCAGCTCTCAGCTTGGCAATCTTACAGGCAAGTGTCATCATCTTACAGCCCAAACGCAGCTTCTTGTCAAAGAAAGGGTCCTCTTCTAACAACGTCTGGCTAGCCGTGGACGTCAGACTCCTTTTGTCCTCTCTTTTACGCATGGGCCTGAGCCTTCTCCATGGAAGAGAGCATTTATGGCTCTTTCTGGGAAAAGCTGGTGGCTGAGGTGAGGGGAGGGTGTCCTGCTGGATGGAGAGTCCCATTCTCTCCAGAACAGCATCACTGCTGCCTTTCTGGGAAGCATACAGCCTCTCTGCATGTTGAATGAGTGCAGCCAACTCAGCCTTTTCAGCTCTCTCAATGTCCAGGATCCTGGACTGACTGCTGGAGCCACTTTCTTTTTCAAGGCTCTCTAGTGTCTGTAAAAAACAAACATATTGTTCGTTGTTATTTGTGTTCTTAATTTTTGGACTTTGATGATTTGATTAGTTTAAAAATGGGTATTTGTCTATTTCCAATTGCTAACAAACATCAGTGAATACTAAAGCCACTTTTTTAATATCTACATTGCCAATAATAAGCAACCATTCATCCAATGTTCGAAAGGCACATTCTGTTTACTAATCTGATATCATTTTAAAAGGCTAACTGAGAAAACATTAGAGAACCCTTTTGCAATTATGTAAGCACATAATGTCTGAAAACTGCTGCCCTGGTTAAAAAAACAATGCAACTGATCTCTCTCTGGTATACTGTCTATAATGGAGTGGAATGGAAATATCTAATATCTGACTCCAAACTTTTGACCGGTAGTGTACTTGTGAAAAATACAAAGTTGAAACAAAAATAAATAATTCCTGAAGTTCCTGAGCTGCAGTAATGCTGTCATTACAAAAAATCCCCATCAACAACATGTAGGCTATAGTATAATCACTCATACTGTAGTACTGGGAGGGTTCTAGTCCTCCCTCTCTCCAGATATATAAGTATTTTGCAGGTGGTGAACTACAAATTAGAAAAGAGTTTTGATATTACTTTAGTCACTTTAGTTTTGACCCTCTGCAGGTTAGTGATTTAAAAAAAACTGTATTTATCTATCCAACTATCTATCTTCCCTCAGAAAAAGGTTACTTACATCACTGTCTTCCTTGAAGTTCATTTTCGTCTTACACTGTTGCAGGAAGTCCTTTAACGTCTCGCAAATAGCCATGAGTGTCTGAAAAATGCTAACTAAACTGTCAAAAAATGGGATGAGTGTGTGTCTGACTGGAACTGGATTCCCCCCTTTATACATGAACATGTTCTAAGTGAGGTCACTGTAGAACCATGGAACATTCTGATGGAATCCATATGCAAATGAGGTATTTTATGAATTCTTTTATTTTCATTTTTATTAAATGATATCAAAGCATTGTTGGTGATCCAAAAGGACCCAAACTTGACAATCATGACATTTTTTTTGTACTCTTGGCACACATTTAATCATTTATCTATCAATATTCTCAATTTTCACAAAGCAACATTTCCAATTTTTATCACAACATTAAATTCTAAATTTAAAATCAAATTTTCGTATTGCTTTTATCATGGTCCTTTTTAGGCATAGGTGCGCTATGCTAGTGGTTCTCAACCTGGGGGTCGGGACCCCCAAGGGGGTCGCAAGATCATTTCTTGGTGTCGCCAGATGGTTGGGAAGAAATAAAGAAATCACATATTTTAGACTTGATGAATGGTTTCTACATTAATGTGTGAAGTTTGGTAAATTTCATGTCTTATATTCAGAGCTTCATCTGTAAATCTGTTAAGCAAACGCCAACCTCATTATTGTGGGGGTAGGTCACGACTCTAAAAGGTTGAGAACCATTGCGCTAGGCAGTTGGCTCTATTATTTTACTTATTTTTATTTATTTTATTTGTTGTTGTTGTTTGTGGTTGTGTTTTTTTTTGTTTTTGTGTGTGTGTGTGTGTGTGTGTGTGTGTGTGTGTGTGTGTGTGTGTGTTTAAGAGGACCAGCAATGTACGGGGTAGGCGGGTAAATGGGGACGGGGGTGGGAGAGGTGGGCGGATGGTAGGGTGGGTTGGGGGGAGGAAGGTGGGTTGGTAGGGGTGGGTCGGTATGATCAATAATAAGTATTGAGGGAAGCACAGTATTTAAAAATAGAGATGAAATACTGAAATTGTTTTTTTCTTTGTTGTTGTTTCGCCTTTATTTGATGTACTTCCTGGTACCTAATCATGATGACCCACTGAAATTTATAAAACAATAAATAAAAATCTATGCCATTCATCCTCCTATGAATCATGTATCAATGACGTACCATATCAATGGCATCATAATATGATCCTAAATGGGATAAGACTCTTGACCGGGAAACTATTAGCGCAGGTGTTTCCTTAACCTCTACCATAGTCGGTTCAGGTTCAATGTGTAATTGTATGAGTTATATAACTTTAGAAAACAGAACTCTAATTAAATGAAATATTTGGGCTTCTTTGACATCAGACCATTTTGGGATGGTCTTAGTTATTTGCAGTAGAGAACAGGTATTTTACAGTACATGTTTTCCACAACTATAATTTGTTGGTATGCCATGACTTCATTTTTGTACCTGCAACCTACTTCAGCCAACTTTCATAGCAAATCCATCTAATAGTTGTCTCTGTTTTCTTTTCATACACATTTTTTTTCTTCATTTTATTAAAACCATAAGTCACATACATTTCTTTTAAAACAGTAACTGTTTAATGACAAAGCATGCTGCCGTTTGATTCTTTCGTTGTTTTTGTTTCGTACAACTTGAAGCTTTGACGTTGTGATGAATCTTCTTACGACAGCGTTTAGTTGGTGTTGCTTCTCCTCACTCTGTATCAGTGTGTTTGGAGGACAGCACAAGCTTTCTCCAGTATTTATATCATGTGCAGGTCCAAGGCAATGAGAACTCCCCCCAAATCAAAATGTCTTATCATTTAATTGTTATACAACCCTGTTTCTTTTTTGTTTTGAAATGTATTTAAAATACATTTGTATGTGTGTTTGAACTGGAACCTTTTGCAAATGAACAAATACAACTGAAATGGAAAATTAAACAAATTCACAATAACAGGAATCCTCAGCTGTTTAAAGACATACGCTGTCTAACCGCTTGCTGTTGAACAGGCAAAAACTGTAAGATTTCAGAGTCATATTTGATCTTTTGGTAATAGATTGATATTTTGAATACCGATTTACTTTGGAATCGTATTCCTTTTCACTTGTGCTTTCTAAGTTGATTATAAACATCAGCAAATAAAGCAGTGCTAAATGCACCTGTGCAAAAAGACAATACATATCAGACTGCTAAAATTCAAAGACATTAAAACACACAACAACCCAACTTATTAATAAGAAACGGGAGGTTATAATAAGTTGCTATTGAATGTAAACTGCAATGTCTCATGGCTGCCATTGCAAAAACAGGTGTAGTTAAAAAGCACAAGGTAAACAAAAAAAAACCCCGGAAAATCACCTTTTTCTTCTGCCCAAATCACAGGTTTTTCTCTGCTGGGGCGACCTCTAAGAACAGCTGAAGGAACACTGTCAACTTGGTCAACAGCCCTGGGCAGAGCTTGTAATGGATGAAGGGTATGTAGACTATAGCTCCACTGAGGATAAATAAAGTCACATAGAGGTATTCAATCTGAGGATTGTCTATGATGGGCGCCAGCACAAGAAATATTGCCGCCATTAGGACCAGTATAGGGAGTATAATGGGAACCTGTGGAGAGAGGAAGAGACACAAAGTGATTGTCAACCCACGTTAGCAAAAAGACAAATGTATGTTTGTGATGATGTCATGAGAAGTGTATGACACTGACCGTGTAGGGCCTGGGGAGCTCCGGCTTCTTAATCTTGAGATAGAGAAGTCCAGACAGGGTGATGGCATAGAAAAACCAGGCAGTGAAACTGACAACCGCAATGAAAAGGAATGTCAGGTTGTACATTCTGTCAACATTATATAAATGCAAAGCAGACCCAGGTTTCACCTGAAGAAGTTGACAATACTCTGGAAGTCTCCAGGGATCAGCACCAGAAGGGAGACAACAGTGGTGAAGATCAGGGCTGGAGATGGAGTCAGTCTGTGGACGTGAGCCATGGCCAGAATATCTGGCTACAAAGCACAACGCAAGTCAGGGTGAAACACTGTGACAACCGTCTTATGCTCAACAATCTAACATATGTTCATAAGCAGACACTCTCACCATGTGTCCTTCCCTGGCAGCAACAAAGCACACACGGCCACCACTGAAGAACGTCCCATTCAGAGAACCAAAGGCAGACAATGCTGCAGCCACAGACATGATCCAGCCCCAGCTTCCTAACACCTTATTCCTGAGGGAAAAGGTTGAAGTTCTCACATAAGCTGCAACAGCATCCTTTACATTTTTCAAAAGCCACCTGCGCCACATATAAAAATATATATTTGACAAGGAAGAAGAATGCGTGGAATAAAAAAGACACCTCCGGTTCAGCTGAATCGATTTTGATACTTAAAAAAAAAAAAAAAAACACTGTGAGAATGATAATGCCATAGGAGTGCAATGCTAAATCAGTGTAGTACTCCTTTCATGATCCTTTAAAAATGAGCAATTTGGACAGCAGAAAGAGCAAGTCAAACTATCAGTCTGGTAGCCTGAAATGAAATGAAATGTACCAGAGTCTGGTAGGACCAGGCTATCAGTCTGGACCTGTCTACCAGAATCTGTGACATCAATATCAGGTGCTGTCTTACCCCCAGGTCACTGCTACTGCGCTGGAGGACATGAGTTCTTTAGGCGTCATTACCGTCAGGTAGCTCACATTCACCAGCAGATATAAGCCAGTCACCAGAGAAGTGGCTATCACAACCGCCCTAGGAAGATTCACCTGGAAGAAAAAAAGGCAACATCATTTTCTGGCCAATGCATACATGCTTGCATGATGGATAATTGTAATATTAACAATAGAATAATGGATTGAGCCAGGAGTCAGAGACTCCAAAGTAAAATGAAATGATGAAAAAACTCTAAGCACAATCCCATACAGAGCTACAGAAATGTAGTGAATAAAGAAAATCATTAACTTTCATACTACCTAAAAAAAGTCTGTGACCTTCTGTTTCTGCCTAAAAACATTCTGTGATATTTTAACTTATTGCTGTATTTTCACATTTACATTCACTGCACACATCCACATGATAGCAACACTGGCAGACGCACACCTTAATCCCAGTTAGATAAGACCACAATTGCAGCAAACAATCACACCTTGAGTGTCCTCATGCAACACTGA
Organism: Perca fluviatilis; assembly: GCF_010015445.1. Classification (NCBI taxonomy): domain Eukaryota; kingdom Metazoa; phylum Chordata; class Actinopteri; order Perciformes; family Percidae; genus Perca; species Perca fluviatilis. The sequence goes on along the minus strand of NC_053131.1, from coordinate 27,017,981 downwards.
CCCTGCATCATCTGCCCGGTGACTAGAGGGACTGTTGTATTTGGGAGGGGGGGAAATGATGCTATTATTTACCTAAGCACACATGCACAATCCAACTCTTTACAGTCTCACCTCTGGTCTTTTCAGTTCCTCAGTGACATAGTTCAAGTTGTACCAGCCTGCGTAAGACCAGAGTCCTTGATAAAAAGCCATTCCTAGAGAGCTCAAAGAGTACTGAGTGCCTTTAAACGCATTCTCAACTTTCAAATTTTCCACAAGGACCCTGTTGCTCTGTATGAGCTCCACTATTCTCCTCAATTACGATGAATGCCAACGCCAGCACCTTGGCCACCAAGAAGACCACCTGGACTTTGATGGCAATTCGGACGTTCAAGATGTTGACTATTGCAACAACCATTATAGCCACAGCTGCAGCACACTTTACTGCCAGCTGAGGAGGAAGGCAGCCCGTGTAAAAGGGTGCTAGAGAATACTCCGCAATGCTAATTGCCATTGCTGCAATGCTGAATGGCTTCACAACCAGGATAAAAGTGACTGCTGCGAAGAAAGCAGGACATGAACCATAGATCCTCAGTATGTAGATGAAGTCCCCACCAGATTCCGAAATGACTGTCCCAAGCTCGGTGTAGGACAGCGCTGCAAACATAGCTACAACTCCCGAGAGAGCCCAGATCACCATACTTGCTCCAGGGCTTCCCACGTAGGCCAGTACAAACTGTGGGGACATGAATATACCGGATCCGATCATAGTTCCTGCTACTAGTGCTACACCGCCAATCAACCCAATTTCCCGTTTTATTTTCAGGGTTTCAGGTTCTTTGTCCGCCATGGTCATGTAGATCAGAGAGTTGGTGATGAAATTACTGTAGTTGTTATTCACTCTTACAGAGCAGACAACCAGATAAAGACGTAGTCACACACCTGACTGACTGGCTTTTATCTACACATCTCAGAGAGACAAGAGATGTGGCAATGTGTTACTTGCATATACTATTTACTCCAGTGTACTTGTAAATCTTTGAACAGTGTATCCAGCTCTTGATTCCAAACTCTAATCTTATTTTATGCAATCCCTTATCTGGCAACCCGGTCTCACGGCAGTTCGTGTAAATGTCCACGTTATTCTTAATCTATTGATACGTGTTCACGGAGACGTTTTTCTCGTTTTTTACGTGTAACTGTCACGTTATTTTTTACGTGTAACTGTCACGTTATTTTTTACGTGTAAATGTCACATTATTTTCTCGGGGAAAGGACGCCGGGAGGCGGCCGAAAAGGTCGCTCCATAAGCCGGGAGGCGCCCGCGAGACGACACGCGAGGCGGCCCGCTGGGGACGCCCCACAATAACGGGATGGCGGAGGTTGGGTTTAGGAAAAAACTTACGGGGAAAGGGCGCCTTAAACGCCGGGAGACGCGCCACAGTAACACGCGGGACAAAACGCCACACGCAGGGACGCCATCCCCGGGAAACAAAGCGCCGCAAACGGGAAAGTGAAAGCCCTGTGTTGTTTGACCCATCCACCACCCCGACCAACCTCCTTACGCGGATTTTCGGCTTTTTATATTACTCCCTACAATTTCGTGCTGTGGCCACAAAATATGCTTCCCATTGAAATACATTACTTCACATTTTCGTGTTGTCCACCACGTAAAAAACGACAAAAACGTCTCCGTGAACACGTATCAATAGATTCAAATAACGTCACATTTACACGAACTTCCATGAGACTGGGCTGTATCTGGATATGTTAATTCTTGTATGGAACAGCAGTGGCGGCTCTTTGCACTGTTGCTCATTGTTTAACTTACTGTTAAGCCTTGTTTATTTGTGACTTATAAACACTGAGCTAACTTGTTGCCAATGTGAATTTATTTTGTTCAATGAGTAACTGATATCCTGACAATAAAAATAAACAATAAGTGACAAAAAAAAGATGTATAATCTTGATTGCAGGTCTGAGTGGTTGCAAAATGAATTGAATGCGCATTATCTCTCAATAGCTAACGGTGTATTTGTTTTAATAATTAATGAATAGTAAACAGAAACTCATAATTCTGAATGTTATACCCCCCTCAGTTAAATAATATAGAGTCATCATAGGACCTCATAAGCACTGATAGAAAGCAATTCCACTGGAGCTCACATGAACATTTGTTCCCTCAAATTAGTCAAACTTTGGAGTGAAATGATTTGTATGTTTTCTCCACCAACATTTTTGAATTTTTGGCTCCAAACATTTCCCAATAATGCAACAGTATAATAATTAGTTTTTTTTTATGGCAACAGCAAAGGGATTTAAAGAAGCTCTATTAAGGTTGTGAAACCTTTCAGTAATAGTCTGCACAAACAAATGGTGCTGCTCCTTTCTCTCTCCCAATGACTTAAGAATTCAGTTGAAGCTAGTGAATAACTTATCTTATCTTGTTTGTAACTTTAATTATTTGCATGACCTTTTTGAATGCCCAAAATCCCACAACAAGGTTCACGGTTTATTGCATCTCATAACTAACAAATCCGTTAGTACACTACAGCGTGTGATGTCGATGCATTAAATATTTTCTATAAGGAAAGAGGTTTGTATTTAAATGTCATGAAATGATTTCTTTAACTTTTGATAAGTATAGAAAATGTATTGGCCCTCTAGAATTATTGTTTGTATTAAATTATCCATTCAAATTCCCAGACATGAAAAAACACAGCCCAGACCAACAGAAATTTTGTGAGTAAAGGAAATCTTAAACTGCCTAACTTCTTAACTGCCAGTGATTTGGAAACTGTGACCTGCCATTTCTGCATAAAACTATTTGTGATCTTTCAATTTTTTGCTGTATTTTCACATTTACATTCACTGCGCACATCCACATGCTAACAACACTGGCAGGCGCACACCTTAATCCCACAATGGGACCACAATTGCAGCAAACAATCACACCTTGAGTGTCCTCATGCGACACTGACACCTGTGACATTTTGTCAGTTTGACCTATGTCCTGCATAATCTTTAACAAGGTATCATCTGCCTGGAGACTGGAGGGACTGTTGTATTTAAAAAAGAATTATAATGCTATTCTTTACTTAAGCACGCACGCACAATCCAGCTCCTTACAGTCTCACCTCTGGTCTTTTCAGCTCCTTAGGACGTGATAAGATATACCGGATCCGATCATAGTTCCTGCTACTATGCTACAATGCCAGTCAACCTAATTTCCCGTTTAATTTTCAGGGTTTCAGGTTCTTTGTCTGCCATGGCCACATAGATCAGAGAGTTGGTGATGAAATTACTGTAGTTGTTATTCACTCTTACAGAGCAGACAACCAGATAAAGACGTAGTCACACACCTGATGGCTTTTACACATTTCAAACAGAATAACTGATTAAGAGACAATAAAACTACTTAATGTGTTACTTGCATATATTTACTCCAATTTGGAACAGTTTTTTTTTCAGCTCTTGATGTCAAACTCACTCTTATGCAATCCCTTATCTGGATATGATAATTCTTGCCTGGAACCACAGTGGCGGCTCTAATCACTAACACTGACCGCTGCACTTCCACTCATTGTGTAATTTACTGTTAAACCTTGTTTATGTGTGTGACTTATTAATACTGAGATAACAGGTTAATATAAAAAAAAAATTATAAAAAAAAAGATGTTTGTGGCCAACATGAATTTCTTTTGTTCAATGATTTTAGATCAAAGTCTGAGTAGATTGCATACGTTCATAATCTCTCAATTTGCAAACAGCATAATTGTATTTAAAAAAAATAAATGTATGAATAGTAAACAGAAACTCTTACTTCTGGATGTTTCAGCTCCTCAGTTAGAAAATTCAAAGTGTTCCAACCATCATAGGACCACAAGCACTGATAAAAAGCAATGCCAATGGAGCTGACATTAACATTTGTTTCCTCAAAGGAGTTCTCAAAGTTTTCAGTGCGTCCCTCGAAAAGCATCACAACACCTCCCAAAATGATCACGGCCAGGGCCAGCAATTTGATTGCCATGGAAACCACCTGGATGGCGGTGGCCAAGCGGACGCTCAGACAGTTAACTATGGCCAGCACAATGATAGCTCCTGCAGCCACCAATTTCACCACCAGTTGTGGAGGGGTGCAGCCGTTGTAAAAGGGGGCCACGACATATTCAGCAACGCTGAGAGCAATTCCTGTGGCACTGGCAGGTATCATGACAATGATGAAGCTGAAGACAAACATAAAGGCCACCACTTTCCCTGCTGTCCGCAGCATGTAGATATATTCAGCTCCAGACTCTGGTATGACTGTGCCCAGTTCAGCATAGCAGAGCCCCCCCAGCATGGCTATCAACCCACAGCAGGTCCATATAACAAAGCTGGCTCCGGGGCTGCCGATGGCAGACAGCACATACTGCGGGGATATGAAAATCCCGGATCCTATCATGGTTCCAGCAATGAACGACACAGCTCCTATAATCCCAATTTCTCTCTTCAGATTGAGTCTCTGTGTGTCACTCTCCATTGTTAAAAAGCTGCTGCTTCCTCAAAGAGATGAGTTGTGGACACTGGGCATGCAGAGAACTGGTTGTAGATTAACTGCTATGTTGGGTAACGTTAGAGCCATGTCCCCAACAGGGGGTGACATCACCTTCAACAGCCACTTAACCGAGGTGTGGCGTGGCCGTTTGTCGCGTCTCATTACTTCCAGCTGCACTCTCTCGACACAGTAGTCTAGTTCCCAACCTTTTTGGTCTGAGGTACCCCCATAGGCCTGTCATGATGAACTCACGTACCCCTTCATCAATTCCCAATGTTCCAAGTGTATCACACTATTTATCATATAAAAGTGGGTAGGCCTACTGTTACTTTTTTCATACTTGTTGACCTGTCAATACTTAGCTGTTCAACCATTTATCCATTACTTTTAGCTAATTATTTCAACCGTTTGCTCCAACCTGATCTCACAGAATTCCGTGAAATGAACAGAGATGGGAAGTAACGAAGTACAAATACTTCGTTACTGTAGGCCTACTTAAGTAGATATTTCGGATATTTCTACTTTACTTTACTATTTTTTTCTGTGGCGACTTTTTACTTTTACTCCTTACATTTTAACACGAATATCGGTACTTTCTACTCCTTACATTTTTAAAATTGGCTCGTTACTTTAGTTTTGTACAAGAGGTCGTAATGTCGGAGAATAGCGCGGACACGCGCCTCACACCGCGAGCGGGCGCGTGCGCCACACAGAAAAAAGTGAGAAAAAAGAAAGAGAGACTGCTGTCCGGAGGATAATCAGTTGAGATCGTGTGTGTGCGTCCTTGAGAACTGTAAGTAGTATAACTGATGTCAGTTCATTTAAGCCTGTTGTTGTTTTGGTCTATAGTTCCTGCACAGTTAAAGTAGGTTAGCTAGTGATTTAGTTGTTTGTGTTCTTCACCTGTTAGCTAGGTTTCACGTTGCTTGTAAAGCATCAAAAGAGAGAAAGTTGTCTCTGTCCGTGTTTTACAGACACACCTGGGGGGGGCGAAGTTTGAAACCAGCATCAGCTTTAACGGTCCTAATCTAATCCTCACTAGCAAATTTCAAATAATTTCACTGGAGTTACCGTTATTATTTTTCACGTGATCAATACCGAATTCAATCTAATTGAATGGGAATATACTGTACCACTACAAGACGACTCGACAGATTCGGCCGCATTCTGCATTCATTTGCGGCAAATAATTGCAGCTTGATGGTGATAACGTTAGCACTAGTAGTATGGACGGCGACATGATTGAAAATGAAGAAAACAGAGATCCCAGAGATTAGGCAGACGAGCAGCAAGACATTCCCAATCATCCCTGGCCTTATCTGAGAGAGATGTTTGAGATAGGCTAGGAGGCATCAAGTATGACTCCTGGCCAATGTGCTGTGTAACTCTAAAAGTATGGGGAACTTCTTAATTAATCTATGTTTAGTAATTCATATTGTATCCTTTATTTTCTTTCTATATTTGAGCACACACACATACATGTAGATTCCTTTAAATGTTAAGGGGACGATTAAAAAAGAGAAACTGGATCTGTGAATTCTCACAGAATCACAATTGAATTCATATCTTGCTACTCAGTCAGAATCTTATTAAGCTGGAGTCCCAGTCTCTGTCACAATAATCATATATGTGATGTTTGGCAGACATTCATTTAAAATGTAGACAATGGCATATAAAGAGCCTGTTTTTTATGTCTCATCTTGCACTCTAGTAACGTGTGTGGTCCAGGTAGCTTTGCATAAAAAGTGGTTGTCATTCGCAAGGCTACTTTTACTTTTATTCTTTAAGTACATTTCAAAGCCTGTACTTTGTTACTTTTACTTAAGTAAAGAAGTTAAATCAGTAATTCTACTTTTACCAGAGTAATTTTTAACACAAGTATCTGTACTTCTACTTAAGTACGGGAAGTGAGTACTTTTGCCATCTCTGGAAAATGAACACGGGCCCTTAACTCAAAATCCGTGGCTCGTTTATCTATTAGTTTTAGCAGTTAGATTTTTTGAACTGTTTAGTCATTACTTTTTAGCTAACTACCTATGAATGAATGAATGAATGAATGAATGAATGAATTATATTGGTCATAACCAAAGGGTAGGGTCAGAAGCTTCAGCTTATATAAGGCCCCCCCTTGTCACATTTTTAAAAACAAATTAAAACATGCCGTACATCTACCTACCTAAATACATACATACATACATACACACCTACATATAGCCTACCCATTAAGGGTCAGTGCTTATATATATTACAATTGCCACCTTAAAGGTAAATAATATCATAACTATGACAACCATAATGGTAATGATGTTTATCATCACGTGTGGTTATCCACCTTCGCACATGATTATCCACCTTCGCACACAATAATATTACTCAATTTCTATACTTATCTAGTATCATGTCTTTTTTAAATTTAAAAACATTCCCAATGTGTTTTAATTCCCTTGGCAATGCGTTCCATAACTTCACGCCACAGACAGAAATGCACCTGCTTTTCATTACTGTGTTACAGGTAGGTTGTTTCCAATTAAGGTCGCCTCTGAGGGCGTAATCCCCTTCTATTTCTCTAAACATGGTTTGAATGTTGGGAGGAAGTAGATTATTTCGGGCTTTATACAGAACTAACGTAGTATTTAGGTTCACCAGGTCCATGAATTTCAGTGTGTTTGACTTAAGAAATAAATAATTAGTATGATAATTGAAGCCGACATTATTCACAATTCGTATAGCTCTTTTCTGAACTGTGCACACTGTCTGCAGAGTGGTTTTACAGGCATTGCCCCAAATCTCAACACAGTACGTTAAATATGGTAGTATCAGCGTGCTGTAGAGAGTGTTCATAGATCTATAATTTAGGAAGTGTCTGACTTTACTCAACACCCCAATGCTTCTGGAAATTTTGGATCTTACATGGTTTACTTGTGATTTCCAACTAATTTTATGGTCAAATATTACCCCTAGAAAGGTGTGTTCATAAACTCTCTCTAACTCTTCTGTTTCTATCCATAAGCTTACATGAGTTGTTAAATGTGTTTTGCGATTTCCAAAAATCATAAACTTTGTTTTTTTCTTAACTTGTTTACATCAAACCACAGTTTCAATTTACCTAGTTCTACTATCACTTTGTCCATTAGCTTTTGTAAACAGTCGTCTGTACAGAAAATTTTAGTATCATCTGCAAAAATGACATATTTCAATATATTGGACACGTTACAAATATCATTTATATACATAAAAAATAATTTTGGTCCAATTATTTTTAATTTAAAAAAATATATATATTTATTTATTTTCCAATTATCGAACCCTGTGGCACGCCACACGTGATGTTAACTAATTTGGACAAGGCATTTCCCACTTGTACATACTGTCTCCTATTTTTGATGTAGGCCTAACTCTTCAGCCATTCCAGACCTACACCTCTGATTCCAAACCTTTCCATTTTTTCAAACATAATATCATGGTCTATGGTATCAAATGCTTTCCTGAGGTCTATGAACACTCCCACTGCAAACTTCTTATCATCAACTGCACCTGTAAGATTTTCCATAAGTTCCATCAAAGCCATCGATGTTGATCTTCTTTCTCTAAATCCATATCGACAATCAATTAATAGATTATGTTTTTCCACAAAGCAGTCCAGTCTTGCAACAAAGAGTTTTTCAAGTATTTTTGAAAATTGAGAAAAGAGTGAAACCGGTCTATAATTTGTATATCATTTTTTATCTCCGGCCTTGAACAGTGGAATTACTTTTGCTGTTTTCATTTTGTCAGGGAAACAGCCCAATTGGAATGATAGGTTACAAATGGACGCCAGAGGCACTACGATGTCTGAAATGACTTCTTTTACTATTGTCATGTCTATCCCATTCCAGTCTGTGGATTTTTTGTTTTTCAATTTATTTACAAGTTCAATTATCTCATTCTCTCCCACTTTTCTCAGGAACATTGATTCAGAATTTCTGGCTCCATAAAATTGTTCTGCACTGCCCCCATCTGGCGGTATTATTTCCCCATCTGGCGGTATTATTTCCCCTGCCAGATTCAAGACTGTATGGCTGCAGCCTGGAGCGTCCCATGTCATGCCGTCCCGTCTCGTGCCGTCCCGCCTGGTGCCGTACCCGAGCTTTTACTTTTCAAAATAAAAGCTGGCGTCTGGACTAAAATAGGCTACTTTAAAATACTTTACTACTTTACTACTTTATTTTTTTTTGAAAGACACTGATGTGTACCTTAAGGAAAATCACAGAAAGAAATCATCAGAGTCTGCAACCATAAATTGCTCTAGGTAACGTTATAATATTCGCTAACAAATCTCAACCAACATGCAGGTTTCATCAAATGTACATTAACATCAGGGACACAACAATAACATCCAGAAATCAGCAAACTATATGTATGGCTAAAATGGTTACTTTAACAGTTTAAACGTTTTTCAATTGATTGCAACAAATGTGGTCACGAACTGGCTCAATGGACACACCTCGGCATGAGACGGCCGGCATGAGACGGGACGGCTTGACATGGGACGCTCCAGGCTGCAGCCATACCCGCCTCGTTTTATCGCAGTAAGAAAAAAATGAGTTTACCTATGGCGGAATAGTGACATCTAGCGGTCAAGAGTATATCATTTCTCTCCTCTGTATTTTTATGCTTGCCAGCAGCTTCATTCCTCCGGATTTGCTGAATTGACTCTAGGTCCTTTTTGAACTCTGATTATAAACATATAAAACCACACACAGACTAAAAACATTTTTGTAAGAAGAATCAAGTGTCAGCACAAGAGTTTTTTTTTTCACAGGAGATATTTTGAAAAAGAAAAGCACATGTGTAAATAGTCAAATTAATGATGGCTAAATTCCATTTAGTTACTTCAGTTTCAGGGTGCTTGTATTAAACATGCTGACTCACTGTCTCACTGTCATATCTTACGCAAACACATAATTAGAACAAAGCCATCATTAATGTTATTAACACCTTTAGTCTACTTTTCTAACTGTGATTAAGTCAAAATGCCTGCTGTTAAAAAAGATAAATGGTGAATCATATTTTACAACAGATCTGTCTAATGTATACTACAGTGAAAAATATGTATAATCAGCATTCTTTACGTATGTACAATATGCAATTCCACATTGTAAAAACACTCAATTACAGGTAAACGTCCTGTATTCGGAATTGCACAATTGTTTATTTGTTTTTGATTGTGCTTACTTATATGTGTAAATATTGATCAACAATAGGTTTAATGTTTATTTCTTGTTTCTTGGTTTATTGACGATACAATCATTAAAATACATTTCCTTAAGGAGAGTATGTAAACTCTATGTCTCTATTGAAAAGTGGGAAGGGAATTCAATATTGTTCAGAACAGTTACCACCAAATACAAGAATGTACAGTTGGGCTAAATTTTGCTGTCAAACAAACCGGTTTTTGCACAAAAAGCTTTTATTCTGAAGAAATCAGAAAGGAAGTGGTGCTAGCAGTAACCAGACAACCAGATCGTGGTGAGGTGGAAGAAGTGACTGTGATGGCAGATTTGTCGTTGTATTTAACTAATGTCAATGTTTCACTGGGAAAAACCATGGAAAATGATAAGGTTAGTCCGTGCGGTACTACTTTCGCCACTTTTCGTGTTTGTGAATGATAAAATAGACTTTTAAGAATGACTTCCTTAGCTTAGAAGCTAACGTTAACCGTCAACAAACACAAAGTAACGTTAGCTAAAGTAAGCTAGGTAGCGTTAACGTTAACTTAGGAACCAGTGCTTTTCATTGGTAACGTTGACCGGTGTCTGTCATAACATTTGGGACGATTTACTTTACTTAATTTACTGTAGCTAGCTACATTACACAATGAGGTAAAAAGTATAATACATGTAACGTTTATGTTAGGTATTGATTTGTTGTTTATGAGTTCATTCTGCCGAATATGCCCTGAAGGTGTGAGAGTGCACATGTGTGAGAGTGTACCTGGTGCCCGCGGGCACCACATGAGTAGCCCTCAGGCCTGTTCTAAAAATGAAAATTTAATATTGATATTATCTGTTTCCCACCTTGTTAAGTCATTGTTGATAATTATTGTGAGAAATCATTAACATGATCAGTGTCTTCACATAGATGAGCATCATTAATAATCATATATAACTATCATTAATCATTAATAATCATATATAACTAAAGGTAAACTGAGCACATTTATTTCAGAAGAGTATCAAACTGGTAGCCCTTTGTATGACTCAATACCCATGAAGTAGCTCTCAGTTTAGAAAAGGTTGGTGACCCCTGCTCTATGAGAATATCCGTTTAGCGCGCGTGTGCCTTGCTTATTGACACTTAGCTAAGCATTTACAAATCAAACAAAAGCTAATATTAATATACTGTACATTACTAATAATAATGGCATGACATCATATACATGTTTTTATTAGGGGTGTGCAAAAAAATCGATTCACATTCGAATCGTGATTCAAGCTCTACCGATTCAAAATCGATTCAAATTTGTTTTTTTATTGTATGTCTACTGCAATCACATGCTTAATCGAGAATTGTTTTTGAATCGAAAATCGATTTTGAATTGAATCTTGAGCCTGAAAATCAATATCAAATCGAATCGTGGCATTTTCTGAATTGTGCACCCCTAATGTTTTTACTGTTTTGACAGAAGACAGTAGCGGCGACAGACTTTGAGACGGTGGAAATGGGTGACTCTGAGGGGACGCAAGGGAGGGTGAAGGTTCCCCGCAGGACCATCTTCTTTGCCAGTGGAGAGACCATGGAGGAGTACAGCACCGATGAAGAGGAGGAAGTGGAGGAGCCTGTCAAGAGAGATGTCATCACTGTAGATCCGGTAGGCTGAGATCAAAACGTCTTACAGTCACTTGACTGAAACCATCAGGCATTTACAGAGACTAAAACAGCCTCAGTTGTAAGGCATATATCCTGTGGGTGGTGTTTGCATTAGAGCAACCCTTCTCTAAGGCCTGTGTGGCAAGACAATCTAATTGGCTGGTCACCTGCGAATCCATTGCAGTCGGGCAATTAATCTCAAAACAAGTTGCAGCAAAAAGCGATGTTTCTTATCACAAACGGCACTGCTGCTTTATGTAGACAAGTATAAAATATGCTTTTAAATTATGCTTGAGATGTAATCTTAGGTCAATTTTTTTGTGTGTTTGACCAACAGATGTGTGTTCTAATTTTCATGTTTTCTTCATATGTGTTTTAGTCCAAACTGACCTGGGGTCCATATTTCTGGTTCCACATGTGGAGAATGGGCACCTCCACTATCTCAGGTAAAGTCATCTACTGTCTCAGTTGGCATTCATGCTAGCAAGGACCAATCACATCTTACTAGGTTCTGAAATATCACAAGTTTTCAGAGGTGTTTTCCTAGACAGACGAAGTCAGGAAATGTTCTAAATTCTCTGCAGAAATACTGGAATATTAGCAAACTGTACAAAGGAGATGCTTAACAGGAATGTAAGAAAACGTATTTTACAGCTTGTGTCATACTTGAAAAGTGATAATCACAAAAAAAGCTGTGCTTATTTTGTGTGTGTGTGTGTGTTTCCTGTAGTGTGTGACTACATGGGAGAGAGACTGGCCTCTCTGTTCGGCATCACTACTCCTAAATACCAGTATGCTATCGATGAATACTACCGTATAAAAAAAGAGGTAGGACACTTGAGTTTCATCTGCCAATATCATATGTAAATATAAGTGAAGTCACACCTACAGCTGTTTACTGTACACAGAGACGCAGGAGCAAGAACACAAACCTCAACTGTCAAATAATTATTGTTAGTATTAAATGCAACCCACACTGGTGTTCTCCTGCAGGAGGAGGAGGAAGAGGAGGATAACCATCTGGCTGAGACGGCAGAGCGAAGGTTTGCGGAGCAAAGAAGAGGTGAGCAGGATGATCCTCGTGATGATCCTCATCCTGCTACTGTGGAGCAGCCAGAAGCGTCTGGAGCCTCCTTTGTAAACATTAGCTTTGAGCTCAAACCTGAACCTCCTCTCCACACTGCAGACACCAACAGAGTCCCTTCTTCCCTCCCTTCCTGAAAACTGATACTCGCAGACAAACAACTAACAGTCACACATTTCGATCCGTTGGCAAAACCTTAAATTAACTAAGCTGCATAGATTAACGATACTCTTATTTTTCTATGCTTTTATTTTATAAAAAGAGATCTTAGTATACAGTGCAGGGACAAACTTAAAGGGCTGTGGAAGTGACTGCGTTTGCCTTATATGTGAATGTAAATGTGTGTATAGTTTAAAATAATATGCAAGACTGAGAGAGACTCATTTAACTATTGGTTGACCAGAATGGGACTGGGCTCAACTTCCTTTTGAATTGAAATCAGTTGAAAGTAAAATAAATGCTGGGTGTTAATCTTATTGAGACATAGTATTGATTTCAACACAATATCCAAATATCTGTGCTTGATCTTGGTATAGTACTTGGGTCTGTAGTGTATCACAGTCTTCTCTAGTGCAAGTGAATGAGCTCTCAGCTATCAGCTGTCCTCTATCAGCCATAGTACTACAGGTCATTGTGCATAGCGTATTGATAGACTTGAAAAACCTCCTGTGCACGACAGTGTCTTTTAAGATGAAGTTTGCTACGTCACAGCACCGCTCGGATGCTGTTGTGCATGTTGATTTATGCAAATGAGATTTAGAGCCTGGCAAGAAGCAGCAGTTGGTTGTTCAAATTGACTTCACTACTAACCGCAAAGAAAATGATCTGCTTTCTTTCTTAAATTGGTTGACTAACAGAAACAACTTGTAGTGCGAATTGTTTTCTGTAGGAAATGCCCAAAGTGCAAATTGTTAGCCAATTTGGATTAAATAATAATTTAAATCTTTGAAAATCTGCTAGTGCACAAATGTATTGGTGACTAAAGGCATGAAAAGTTGCACACATACAGTGCTACTGTCTCCATATGTGTGTTGAGGGTTCATTCTTCAAGTGTCCTTGTGGAAGCGTTGGATATGAGTGTTTAGCTGCGCAGCAGGCGTTCTGCACAGACTGAGCTATCATAAGCTTCTTAGTGATTATTTGTATCCACTGACATGGTTGTGTGGTGACAGGCCTCAAATCTCAGATCAGCCGTGTTTAGACAGGAGCGGTGCAGATGCAGAGAAATGACGAACACCTCTTTGAAAAATTATCTCGTTCAAGAAGAGATTTTTTAAATGGGCTTTAAAGATGTAATGAAAGTGAAATCCCAACAAATCCGACTATAAGTATGTTAATAACACTTGGTGGTCTTTTACTAGTCAATAAAGGATCTTATTTACGCTTTTTTATTTGTAAAGGGACAATATATGCAAATGTTATTTTAACAAACCTTTAATGAATATGTATACATATTTATATTTTCTTTGTGTTAATAAAACCTTTTTAAACATTCAAAAGGTCGACTTTTGTTTTTTCATTATTATGCATTATATAATAAATGACTTCTTTCACAGTTATCCCATTATTATAAAGGAATTAACCACCTGTTTTACTTCCTAGAAAGTTTCATTAAAGGCACTGTACTCGACATTCAAAACATTAATATAGTAGTAAACAAATATTTGTTATGTAAACGTATAGTGGAGTAATGGTGTCCTGAGCAGAGAAGTCACACTCCCTCTGTGTGTGTCATAATCTGAGTATGAATAAATAAAGACCATGTCTACAGAACAGGACATGTTTTCCTGTTTGTACAGTATAAAATAAATAAAGAGAACAGGACACAACTGTTCTTTCGCTTCTTTGATTCGTTCCGTTTTGTTGTCTTGATATATTTTGAATTGTCATCTGTGTTTTTCGTCTTCCCATAGGCTAAATAAAGTATTTCCACCGTAAATTGGTGCATAAAAGTGTATCCGAATACAGGAAATGAAGTCGTTGCTCAAAACTTCCCTGGGGGAGGACACTCAGACCCCCAACTATGCTATGCCCTTTCTCTCTCCCCCCCCCCCAAAAGGCAGATTCTGGCCAATATACAGTACAGTATACCCACTACAATACATTAGACTACACCACTGCTACATAGGGTTTGTCACGTAGTGGACCCGTGTGCAGACGTGTACTAACGTGTGTAAGTGGCACGGTAACTGGCCAATGAAATGATCATTATAGCGTTTCAAGCAGACTCTAAATCAAACAACTAAGCCACACAGCCAATGGACGGGACGCAGCGCTCCCCAAAATAAAATATTGCATACTTATTGCGACACTTTCGATATAATATTGCGCCACGTGATATCGCGATAACGATATTGAGTCGATATATCACGCACCCCCTAAATCCCAGCCCACAGTTTTATGCAGTATTTTGAGTACAGCCCCTTTAATGGTAGCTTTATCATGTGTGGCATTAAAACAAAGTAAGACACGGCAGTAAAAACACGCTGTGAACAAAGCGTTGCTATATCGTCACCTTTTAAGTTGATACGGCAAACTTGTTATAAAACGGTTTAACGTACGTAAATGGACTTTTTTTCTCATGCATGTTCGATTTGAGCGGGGGTAAATAATGAGGTACTTCCATTATACAAAAGAAAAGGGAAACATTTATTTCATAGAAAGGGGTCAATGACAAAAACGTGGTCTTTACAGGAAAACAACAGGCAGGAACACAAAGCACTATGTCTGGCTTTCCTCTATCCATCTCTCTATTCATTTCCTCAAGGCTTTCACAATGTAGACATTTAGCTCAAACTGAACCAGAGAGTCAGCAGGAAAAGTTCTGTTCATTTCGGTGCTTTCAGGTTGGGAGTGAAACTGTGACCTTTTGGTAACAGGAGTGTCTCTTCTCTCTACTACACCTTAACCCCAAATCATCTTCAGCTGTCGTCGAGATCAGCTGTGCTGCTTCCGTCGTTGTCGTTGGCGACCAGCACTTCTCTGTTCTCGTAGGTCCAGAAGCCGTTGAGGTCAATCAGGATGCTGGTGACGGTGTCACCCTGGCAACTGTTCACCAAGTCCTGGAGAGTGATCTTATAGGGGTCTTTAGGCTTCACCATGTCAAAGATCTCATCCTGAGGAGAGGCAGTGATCCAAATGTTCATCTCTTTTCTTTTTTACCCCAAAACAAAGAATGTCTCTATTTGGCATAACAGAGGGTCAACAATCTGTACAACATGGCTGAACCTTGGCAACCAAAATAAATGTACTGTAAATCATTATCATTAGCTATGTCAAAAAGACATTGGAAGACTATGATTGAAAGTAACATTCGTCATCTTTAAAGGTCCAATGTGTGGGAATTTCTCCCATCTAGCGTTGAGATCATATATCGCAATCAACTCTCTCGCGCCACGCAGTTCAAAGTACGTATTACAGCTACGGTAGCCTTCACGCCTCAAAAAGCCGGACTCTTGCTCTTTCAATATCCTTTTTCTTTTTCTGGGTGAAGAAGAAGACTCCTGTTCCTGAAATTTGGATTTTGAATACGTGTGGTCGTCCGTGTTTCCTTCTTCAAACTTGCCGGGGCCGGGAAGCTACGATACTCATTAGCAGCACCTGTGAGTTTATCATGCGACAGCGAAAACGCGAAAGGCGGAGCAGTATGTCCTGTATGTCCCTTACTGGCTAACGTATTTCAAGATGGCGCATGAATATGGAGCGTCTACCCCAGTTCATGCAAATGCAAATGTAAAATGTCAAGCCAATACGAATACTTGGAATTGATGGTGGGGGTAAATATTCATGAAAAAGGTTAAACACTGGACCTTTAAAGCACCACACTGCCGAGCAAGGTTGTGCAAAAGGATTGGCGTGTTTCAGAAACTTGGCTGAACTCTGTGTGTGTGTGTGTGTGTGTGTGTGTGTGTGTGTGTGTGTGTGTGTGTGTGTGTGTGTGTGTGTGTGTGTGTGTGTGTGTGTGTACAATATACCTTTACATCCTGGAAGGTGACAGGCTCCTGACCGTGGAGTTTCATCTGCTCCTGAATGGCCTGAAGAACAAAGCACACAGCGGTATCATGAAACATGGACACAATACAGTGAGTGTGAATGTGTGTGTGTGTGTGTGTGTGTGTGTGTTTGTGTGTGTGAGATCTTGTATTTCCGATCCTCGTAGAAACAAATACAAGCTAGGTCCTAGCCTTAACGTGGGGGTTATAGTCAGGAGCTACAATGAGAATTTACCCTGAAGAAATAGTTGAGGGAGAAGACGTTGAGGTATCCTTGATTCTCCATGTCCAAAAGTTTAAAAATATACTGTAACGCTGCTGGCTCCTTCCTGTTTTCCAACGCCAATACAAAGTCCAGATAGGTCTTATAGTCCTAAGATAGAAGAACAGGAACACAATAATTCTTACTGTTAATATCCTATTTAGAACCAGCGCACAGAAGTCTGTAAAACTAACATCTAACAGAGAAGAGATTTAGACCAATGCCATATCATTCTCAACATTAAAAAGTCAGTGCCATCAAATGTGTGTCAGCGGCCCAGAGAGGACACACTGTGATCACTCACTGAGCAGCTCCAGGTCAACATTATGAGTTTAGTTGAACATAACATAGAGACAGGTGAGAAATTAAAAGAAAACTCTGAATAAATCAGAGAATTAACATAACTGCAGGTCATGAGGGGTCACTGAAAGGTTGATGAGTATGTAAATGATGTAAATCGTTTGCTTTGAGCTTCACAGACACCAGATCTCAACCCAGTTGACCATCATTGGGAGGTTACGCCACTAGATTCCAATAGAGCTCCAGAAACTTGTAGAATGAATGACAAGGATCATTGAAGCTGTCCTTTTAATTTGTCACCCATCTATATGCGTACTGTATTGATTGTACCATTTCTCCATCGTAGGTGAGACACTCCTGAAACACCCTGTCCAAGAACACTGAGGTGAGAGTAGCTGTGCCGTAGCGCGAAAGCTCCTCTTTGCTCAACATGCCGTTGTGGTCCTTATCCAGGTTGAGGTACTGGCCTGTAGAGACAAAAAAGATTTGTAAAAAAAAAATAAAAATCCAGTAATAACAGAACCACAAGCTCAGCCACTGACAGAGTGCAGTCTGTGCTCTTTACTGATCTGGTTTCTTACATAGACACCCCACAGGTACTTTATTTCTATTGACCCTGAATCCCAGATTCACACTTCACCCACCAAAGTCTTTTAATTTAGCTGGCAGAGATAAAATAATAAGTTATTCCAGAGGATCATTTAAAAATCATGAACACTTGATGCGAGATTGGAAAGTTGACATTCACACACAGACGTTTTCTCACCGTAGACTCGGAGAGCCGAGGGGGCTGAAAACCAGTTGGACTCCTGACTCTCTTTAGAAAGCTCCTCGTCTCTTAACTAAGGGCACAGAGGAAGAGGAATAAGAATGTGAGAGAGCATAACAAGAAATGGCATCAGCTGGTCTTTACTTGTGGGAGTATCGCTTAATAATGAATTTGCCTTGTAATGTTGGACCATTTCATAATAATATAGAAAAACTGCATTAATCCATACAACACAGCTAGAAAATGGCACATCTTTCAGGGACTGTATTAACATTACAGTCAATTCCGATATTTGTCCCTTTAAAAAAACCTGGTTTGCTGTTAGAGTAGAAACCTACTTGTGACTTATAACATTTTATTACATATACCTACCCAATCGATTGCAAAATATGAATTAACACAGCAGGGGTTGTGGGGGGGGGGAAGCAATGGAGTTATAAAAGGTTAAGAAGTGAGTGATGAAGTGTGAGTGATACAAAAATTCTACCTCCAACAAGTCGTCCAGAAAACTGCAGGCCAATATATCCTGGATTTTAATCTTTCCTGAAAAACAAAAAAAACAGAAACCCAACACCCTCAGTAAAGAAAAAGCTGTTGACTCTGTAAACCCAAAGTGTTCTTTTTATAAACACATTATAGTAGGGGTGCACAATTTTCCCATGTGATTGCAGTAGACATACAATAAAAAAAATTAAAAAAAATTAAAAAGATCGGTAGAGCTTTAATTGCGATTCGAATGTGAATCGATTTTTTTGCACAGCCCTACATTATAGCCACAGATATAACCTCTCTCTGGACATGTGTCTTCACCTATTACCTCTGTCTGTATTGACCATTTAAAATAGTTAATACTACCCTTTGACATCGATTATTCAACATTTTCCTGTAGAGATACATTTTCACCATGTGAGGCTCACCTGTTCGGAGGGGGTCGAGAAAAAAAAAGAACTTGCGAACAGCGGTGCAGACGTAGAAAGAGTAGAAGGACTTCTCCAGTCCATCCAATTGAGGCAGAGTGGGGATCAGCTCCAGGATGTAGTTCTCAAGATCCTATACAGAATTGCTTTTTTTTATTTCAGTACTAATGCAAACCACTATTCTTCTACTGGCTGCACATTACTTTGATGTTACTTTTTTTTTTTATGTGTGGTTAGTGATGGAAATACTTACAGACTCTCTGAGGTGACCTTGTCCTGCTACATCATACAGACTCAGACCTATCCTGGTCTGATGCAGCCATACTAGATGCACAGAGGGAATATAAACACTCAGTGACAAGAATTTTCACCAGTTCAGATAAATGCAGTTGAGTAAACAGGAGTTGGGAGATTACTAACCAAACCAAATATCAAGGGAAAGATCTTAATGTAACCCAAGTTCAGAAAATTGTATCAGTTGACAGTAAAGATGCCGTTTTGATGGTTGTTCTACCTTCTCAAGATACAGTTTACTTGTTTATCTGTTTATCTTTTTGCTCACTGCTGAACATATACAAAAGGCAAGAAAATGAAGGTCCGGACCTTTCCTCATGACGTAGTTAAAGAACTGCATGATGGAGATCCTGCCGTAAGGGTCGCTGTGGAGCAGCTTGGAGTACACTCTGGCTGTGAAGAATTTACTGAAGGAAAGAGAGAAGAGAAGAGGAGAGACATTGTTACTTTTTATTACCTTAGCCTATTTGATCCGAAAGCCAGGTTTTCCCCTTTCACATCTGCTATTAACATCGTTTTTTTATAGCATAAAAACCACATAAAACAAGATTGGCCAGGGGGTTTTACTGAAACATGGCTGTTGCCAGTAAACCGCTATTTCCTGTTACTTACTTGCACTTGGGCCCGGCCTTTTCTCCCACCTGTAGGTAGGCTTCATAGCTAATCATGGCCTCCTCCCCACTCACTGGAGGCACTTGGTGCTTATCAAGCAGAAACCACAGATTCTACAGAAAGACAAGTAAAAAAACATAAATGGACACAAAATAAGTATCCTACAGTGGTGTTATTCATGCCTAAGTAAGTCATTATGTGTGTGCGTGTTTTACCTGTAGTTCCTCATTATCCAGCAGTTCTCTGCTCTTCCTCTGGAGGAAGACAGCTCTGGATTCCTCTCTCAATTTCTGAAGTAATACTTCATCCTCTGCTGGTAGCTGCAGAACAACAAAATCATCATCATTACCAACCACCACCCTATTTTCATTTCTGCACATCTCCTTCATTAAACAGCGAGCCTGTAAGGTGGCACCTTGCACTTAGCTGGCAACTACACATCAGTAATAACACGATCGACATCATAATCTTCATCAGCACTACCACCATCAACCGTGTTTCAATATTACTGTTGTATCCCACTGTAATGTAAGAGCATTATCACCACTGTTAAAATCCTCTGTCAAACAGCTGAGTTGTTGAACAGGCCATTATCAGACCTTGCAGAAAAACTGCAGTTCACTGATTTGTTTTGTTCAGTTTCATATATTAATAATATAATTGAGGGTGTCCTGCCATACAGTAACTTGTCCAAACTAATATTGTAGTTGTAGTTTTATTTGGGGGCAGAAATGTAATTGTTTTCTTCAAATAGAAAAGTACATTTATTTCTTAAGGTGCATAACCGTGACTAACGTTTCGATGTAAGGTTACATCTTCATGAATGTGATGACTTAGAGTTTAGTCATCTGTCTTGTACCGTAACACAATCAACATGGCATAAATGACAACACTTTTCATTGGGTTTATGTTGTGTATTTCAATAATACCCTGTAGTAAAATCGTGGGATGTTCTTGTAGGACTGGTCTTTGTCGCCTCCTCCCTTCCACTCTGTGTAATATTTGGTGAACAGCTCAGTTTCTTCTGCTTTCTTTTCCTCGTCGCTTTTCTCATCTGTACAGCAACAGGGACACAGATCAGTAGAATGTTAATGTTGACTTAGCTAGCTATCAATCCAAAGTAGCGAACGGTAGCCAGTATGTAACGTTAGTTTACATTTTGTCTCACCTTTTTTGGTGTTTGCCAACCTCCTTTTCAAAATATCCGACCATGGAGGCTGTTGTTCTTTAGCCATACCTGCTGCGAAGTGAATCGTATCGTTCGTCAGTTTAACATTTCTATCCCAAAAGTCAAAAACAGTGTAAAGTAGACTAGTGTACAAAAGTAGCCAAGCTACTCAAAAATGGGACAACGTCAAGTTGCTGTATAAACAAGAACGTGACTTCCGATTTGAATTACAGAATTCAAAATAAAAGCGTAATTAAAATACATGTAGGTCTGGCAATGCGAGACTACATTTGGGAAAACGCTAACCCCACGCAGCGAAGTACATGTATTAGGTAATAACAGTTTCTATCAATTCAAATAAACATATTCATTGCAAAGTCGTCACTGCAATAATGAATTATGGTCTCCTAGTATATTTAAAACCAACATTTCTAAGAGAGGAGGCACAAGAAGGAAATTAATGTGAATTCATATTTTTCCAAAATATTCTTCAAATATATTTTATTTGTTGTGTTTCAAGCATAGACTGTATTTAAAGAATCTTTACATGCAGTCTATGGTTTTAAGTGATTAAAAACCAAATAGCTTATTCCTGTCTTTCTCTGGTTATCTTTACAAACTTGACGCAGTTTACAAACGGAGCTGTCGAGCGTTGATGACGTCAAGGTGCGACTCGAGTCATGCCTACAGTTGTGTTTGTCCATGAAGTTAGGGAGAAAGAAAGAAGCTAGGTATTTAATTTGGATATCGAGTGGAAGTGTGAGTCGCTTTTAAATAGTTATAATCATACCTAGAGCAAACGAGAGAGTGATAGTTATCTTTAAGTAACTAATGGCATTTGGAAAACAGCAAGGTTAGCTGGCTAGTCTCATCTCCAGGTTATTGATTCATGTAACTAACAGCATGTGATGATCTTAGGTCAGTTGGTTTGGGAAATACGTGTTTCTACAGTTTGTGTATGCCAAATTAAGGGTTATAGCTGGTGTATAACTCAAGTGAATGTGAAGCTTAGTAATAGATAATCCACATTACGTTCTCACAAACCCAGAGGCCAACATGGGCTCCACCTTGATATTAAAGGTCAGAATATGCCTAAAACCGTTAAAGCCTTTCTTTCACCAGCGAAGTGTAGCTTTCTTCACACTCAATCCTTCTCTGTGCAAGTCATCACAGCCTATCTCAGCATGCTTTCTGTGCACCAGAGACACTAAGCCCAACCCAGGTGGCAGAGAGACAGACAAAAGCAACAGTGGACGGACTAATGGACAGGGGGGAGTAAAAAATAGCACTATCAGATGTAGGGAAGAGGAATTATGGGATGGTGCTGTAAATAGAAAAGGTAAGAGCTCAACTCTTTGGCAGAGGCCTTCCTTCCCCAAATCTGTGTTTGCTGCTGGGACAGCAAAGAGGACGGCAGAGTTGCTGAAGAGGAAGCAGCATGTAGGGGAGCCTGAAGGGAGGACAACTAGAGGAGCAGGTACGACCGACTGGAACTATGTGTGACTTAGTAGGAGGGTGTCTTTTTACATGCAGCAAAGCCCCGTTTCTCTCTTATAGTCAGACTTTTTTGGTGAAAAATACAGAAATCAAATTGTGTGCAGGAAGAAGCCAGTTCAAATACTTACACACACATAATTCCATGTTTTTTCTTGTTGCTCAATAGACACTCAGATGACTAAGTATTTTTAATGATGTTTTCCTTCTGCCTTATAAAGTCTAAATTAATCTATGAAAGTGTTTGGTAAAAATTGTTTCAGTTTCATTCACCGAAGCATAAATGTTTCACAGCAAAGGTGCATCCACCCGACCGGCCGCTCGCTGCTGCAGAGTGGAGAAAGCTGAAGGAGTCTCTGGGAAATCCGCAACGCTTTGACATCCAGATGATGTGTGCGCTGTTCACCTCCGGGGGAGATCTGGATATCGCCAAGTAAGAGCAAATGAGTGTGTTTGTGTGTCTGGGTTTTTGTTGAGGTCCATTTTTCCTAACAGTAAATAGGATTTTTTACATAACTTTTTATTTTAATTAAATAATTTACTATACTTTAGCATGTTGGATTACATCTCAAGAACTATTGTTTTAATGTCATTGCAAATAACCATAAAGAGGAAAATATAAGCAAGGCAGGTGTGCCATAATGCTCAATGATTTAATCTGAATCAGAAAGGAATTATTGCCAGGTAATTAATACTTACAAGGAATTTGCTTTAGCAGATGGTGCATACATAAACCTAGACAGTCCTCAGTCCTTACTGCAGTGGCCCGGGTTCAATTCCCCCCTCTCTCTCCCCTCTTTCCTGTCTACAGCTGTCCTATAAATTAAAGGCAAAAAAGCCAATACAGTAATCTTAAAAAATAAATAAACAATAAATCCAAAAGAATATGCATGTTGTTAAGTATGTGTATGTTACAAACATGTACTGCATCATTCTACCACAGGTCCCTACTGACTTTTGTTGCAATGGAAACAGGAACCCTGTCTTATGAGCTGTTACTACGGTACCTGACACTGTGTGTGAGCAGCGGCCACGACTCTGAGGTGTTCGATGTCTATGACATTATGCGGGGAAGTTTCCATTCTCTGGACACAGGAGCGTCCAGCCTCTTTATCAAGTCCTTCAGCCGGACGGCGAGGTGGAGGGAGGCTGTCAGCATCCTGCATGAGGTTAAGAAGGTGAACAGTGTTTTGATTGTTGTTACTTAAAAATCACTTTAAACTCATATTGGCGCTGGAGGACGTGACATCCCTACTCTATCCTCACCTAGTTTTACGGCTATCCTAACAGGTCTTTACCCCATCACCACGCAACTATGGCGACATTATCACAGCAGCGATGTTACATGGTGACACGACCACTGCCTGGGCTCTTTATGATGAATTAATTGAAAAGGGACTGAGCCCGCACCAGGAGACCTGGGACACTATGTTTAAGGGAGTGGGGAAGACAAATGAGATGGAGGCAGAGGGCATGTCTCAGTCTGAGCACCAGGAGAGGCTGCAGGGGATTCTGCTCTACATGAGGAACAACCAGATCTACCCCCAACACAGCCTTGCCGGCAGCATTAAGACCTGGTTTGAGAGGTACGGGAGAGTGACAAAGACACTGAGGGTTAGGTGGGAAAATGAGGCTGGATGCATATAATACAATTTTCAAAATTAAGCAGCATCCGTTCTTCAAACTCTGGCTTTAAATATGATATCATTGTATAATATAAAAACATAACAGATTGACTGACAAGCTATTATTTGATCAGTCAGGAGTTTAAAAAGTGCTGCTTTAAAATATGGCTTATGAGTACATTTTAGGTGATTTTCCCTTTTCTTTCCTCCCTTGCAAACCAACATTCATTCCTGAATTTATTTTCTTTTGTTGGTGGGAACTTAACACGATCTCATCTATTATTATCCACCTTAACCCATAACTCCTCGCTCTCATTCCTCGATTCTCCATCCCTCTCCTCCTCTTCAGTCTCACAGGACAGACATGGACAGGAAGTTGGACCAGCGCCACCCCAAAGTAATTACACCACTTCCTACCTCAACATGAATCTTTAAAACAGCTTATTTGGGCAGAATAGTTTGTTCTGTATGTGTCATTCATGAATGTGTGTGTGTGTGTGTGTGTGTGTGTGTGTGTGTGTGTGTGTGTGTGTGTGTGTGTGTGTGTGTGTGTGTGTGTGTGTGTGTGTGTGTGTGTGTGTGTGTGTGTGTGTGTGTGTGTGTGTGTGTGTGTGTGTGTGTGTGTGTGTGTGTGTGTTTAGGGGTTTGTGTAGGTGTTGTGGGTCTGAGTTGGAGTCCATCCAGCTGACTGCTGAGGAGTACCAACAGCTAAAAGACAGAGTGATGGCTGACATCATTCAGGGACGAGATGTTTTTAACAAGACTACACCGGAGGTACACACACACACACACACACACACACACACACACACACACGGTTTCCATGGGTCCTTAGTCCTTAAGAACTCTGAATAAGTCTCTAATGATTTAAATCTAAGGTCATAAAGAGCATTTAAATAGCTTAAATACATTTCTACCATGACTTGAAGACATAGTATGCAGGTTTATTTTTAATTTAATTTCAATGTCTGCAGCTGTGAAATATAAATTGGTATTAACAGATTATATTATTATATACTACGTTGCATTAATTGATTTGCGCTCGCAGTTTGTCCATTAAATATGATCTACATTCTTATTAACCTTTGGATTAAAACGGTACATAATTAATAATACATTATGCTAATTGCGGTTGGTGTTAAAAGTCTGTGAACTTTTAGCTTCGGCAGTTTGAGAACTTTTAAGATATGTTCAGTTTGAAATAGTAAGTAATTCACCCTAAATTCAAAATTCCATGTTGTTCAAAAAATGTGTAAGAAATTGTCCTTCTAAACCAAAAATCTGATATCTATTTTGAGGCTCATCTGTCTGTACATTAGCTTTCCATCTCCTTCTCTTTAACTTCTGCTAGGTGGCGTCATCGGTACACATGCAGCAATAGGCTGGTAAGGTTAGTTGAAACAGCTTAGTGAACTCTAGCAAACATTTTCACTATCTAGATAAATGAGAGGAAAACAGCTTTGGTAAGGAGTTTTAAAGGAAGTTAGGTGTAGCGTCATGCATAGTGAGGCTGCTGTCTCTCCATCTGGTTTAAAGACTCATTTCTCTGGACCGTTATGACTTTAATATTTAGTAATTAGCCCCAGACACAGAGGACGATACTCCGGATACTTGCTGAGTACCGCTGTTGTTTGCACTTTTTACTGTATTGGCATCTAAACAGTTTAATAATGTAGTCTAGCTACAATGATGTACCTTAGCTACATTATTAAGCTGGAATAGCATTTGATACAGTTTAAAAATGTATGTTAGCTAAACGAAATTAACTTTTTGGTTGGCTAAGCAACATTACTATGCTGTATTAGATGGTAATAGTCTGTATTATATGAATGAAACAAACCACAAATTTTCATTTTAACATGTATTGTATGGATTAAACAAACAAGATATAGCGTGATAATTAGTTAGCTTTAGAGGCTAGCTGTTTCCCCTTGTTTTTAGTCTTTATGCTATTCGCTTCATATTTGACAGACCGATACGTCTCATCTCTACAAGAAAACGCATAAGCACATTTCCCAAATGTCACTATGTCATTAAGGTAAACTGTTCTGCTGCTTTGTGCAATAGGTTGGCAATGTTTTACATGAAATTGGGAAATTGCATGATTTGAGGTGGCAGGGACCACCTCTCTTCGGAAACAAATGTGGTGATAATTTATCAATGAGAGTATCAGTCATTTTAGTTGATTATCCAAAACGATAGGAGTCACACCACCTGTTTAATAGACAGCCTCAGCCCACAGACGATTAGGATCTTGATAACTTTCAAAAAGGGCAACACACATCTGTGTGGAGAGAGAGCCAGGGCACAAGCTTTTCATCGGATTGGAATGTTCAGTTTTTTTTTTTTTTTTATAATGACCATAAACTTAAAAACGAGGTTATTGACTTAAAATAGTTCAAAAAAGAAACTTGGCAGCATTCGTAACATGTAGTTAATAATATGTAAAATTTAATTTATGAACAGAGAGAATGTTTGCATGTTTTCCTTTGTGTTTTTCGGTAGTCAGGGGGAGTTTGTTCGTGCAACAGTTAGTTAAATTGAGGGGATTTCCAGCATGTGGAGCACCATGTGAATCTGGACCACAACTACCTCCCGCCAAGGAGACCCAGACAGACAGACAGACAGACAGACATGCTCGACATGCTCGGCATGCTCGACATGCTCGACATGCTCGACGGTATTAATTCCAAACTTAAGGCAATTCATTTTAAGGGCAAACAGGGTGCTTCAGACTACAGTGAAGCAACAGATGCAGGGAGGGACAGAAACAGATTTGCATCAATGCAAAGAGGAAGAGGAGCTGTGTTTGTCTGTCTGTGCTGATTACAAGGTCGTCACAGCGAGCAGGAAAGCATGATATAATTTAAGTACAGATAGATATATAGATAGATAGATGGTGAGACACTGAGATCCAGTCATCCATTTTGACACTACGAGTGCCAAGAAAAGTAAAACCCCCTGTGCAATTAAATGAAAAATAACAGAACAGACATTATTTACCACCTTTGTGAAATCTGTTATGCTTAACTCCTCTCTGACACACAGTTTCAACAAAATTGTACAGTTTCCAGTGGTGATTTATTGCATTGCGTTATATTAAAGGACATTTCGAATAGTTTTGGTCACCCCTATTTCTGAAACAAAAATAGAACATTTGAAGTTCCCCAAAGGTTGCATTTTTGATTAACTGTTCTGCTATATTGCATTACATTGTACCTCTGTACAATTGCCTTTGTGCTTTTGTGTCCACACTGTTGGAGCTAAATAACCTGCCAGCATACAATGTGTGTTTCTACCAACAGGGGCTTCATGTGTTGCAAGCCTTAGATACCAAAACAAGAACAAAAGTTTTGTCTATTTTTAACGTTTTAACATACAATACACAATATAGTCTTCTGCTTTTTTATTGTAACCAATTTCAGTTCACTAAAATGCAAATGTTGTACTTCAATACTAAAAATAATAAATAACTTTAAAATTCTTACATAAAATATTAACCTCTATATTGTTAACTGGTTCTGCTACTATCTTGATTTGTGTGTGTGTGTGTGTGTGTGTGTGTGTGTGTGTGTGTGTGTGTGTGTGTGTGTGTGTGTTGTGTGTGTGTGTGTGTGTGTGTGTGTGTGTGTGTGTGTGTGTGTGTGTGTGTGTGTGTGTGTGTGTGTGTGTGTGTGTGTGGTGTGTGTGTGGTGGTGCGTGGTGGGCGGCGGGGGGGGCGCGTGCGTCTCTGGA
Source organism: Perca fluviatilis (assembly GCF_010015445.1). Taxonomy (NCBI): domain Eukaryota; kingdom Metazoa; phylum Chordata; class Actinopteri; order Perciformes; family Percidae; genus Perca; species Perca fluviatilis. Next base: position 26,990,364 of record NC_053131.1, on the reverse strand, counting down.
AAGTCCCTGGATAATTATACCGGACTTTCTCTCCGTCTCTCTCTTCCTCCTTCTCCTGCTCTTATTCTTGTGTTCTTGTTTTTGCCATTTGGCCAATTTTTTTTTATTAAAATTTTTTTATTTCTGCACCCTTCCTCTATCATAACCAAGCACTCTCTCTCGTCAGTTTTTTTCTTTAATTCCTTTTGCCTCCCACCCAAAACACACATCTGCCCCTTCTCAACCAATGCCCGCCTCCACTGCACATTGTTGTAGAATGAATTGTCTGATACTGTGTGTGAGTGAAAGCAATCAAAATAGATACTGGAGCATCAACAGGCGTTTTATCTAGAGCACAGTTCCATCAGAGGAGGAATTTTACAACCTTTTTTAAATTTTTACAGTCACAATTTGATGTGCGTCCGTGATGGCATGCACGCAGTCAAGTTTCAAGTCCAGGGGAATTCACTGCAACCTATTTCCATACTGCTGCTATCTAAAAGTGAAAGTTCTAACAATGTTCCCGTGCTGAAGGCCTATTCTAAGCTACAGCACTACTTTCCTGTTATGGTACAAAGCTGTAACAAAGATAAAGCCTAACTTCTGCGTTCATATTACACAGATGACACAAAAATATTGAACAAATTGTAACTTGATTATTAGCTGCACTTTCAGGTGCTGCTATACTAAAATTAAGTTTAAGATAGAGGTTGAATACCTACAGATCTTTCCACATCAGACTTTTTACTTACATACTATACGTTAGCCCCTTTGGAGGGAGTAAGTATATAAAGTGTGACCAAATACTAACAAACAATTACAACAAGTAATACAAACAATACAGCTAAGAGTGCACTGACAGTAGCCCACTTTACATGATGTCATATTAGTGAGTCTAAACTAAAATAAGTTTTGTCCAACAGAGAGAAAAATGTCCCAGGTCCTCAGTGTGTACATTTTATAAACAATTAAACTTTTACATAAAACAGAGTACTCTGTTGTCAGTTGAGCTGCCAGCTGGCCCTCTGCCATCTCATTGCCAAGAAGGAAAAGCCAGGTAGATTTATTACTGGCAGGCCTGTGATCAGTCAGTGAGAAAACCAGCCAAGCATCAGGCCAGTCAACTCACAGGTGGGGTTCAGATACGCTCCACACACCACAATAAGGAACAAGCCCCTGCCGTTGTTGTTTGAGAGATCTGTGGACATTTTTCTGTACGTTTTCAGTACTGTACATAATACGTCAGACATCCAGTTAATCAGCCAGCCAAACTGTACATTTACTGAAAATGAGCAAGTCTGCCACTATACCCAAATGTATTGTTATAGACTGGACTTTAGTGATTTTCTTTGTTCAAAAGGTCAGCATTAGGGCTTTTAAATAATCCGTGATTGCAAACTCATTTAAGCAACTACACCTAGGGAGTAGGAGTAGGAGGTCTTAAGCATGGGCTCATTTAACCAACAACTTCTCCATCACACCCTTGACTTCTCCCCTTGGCCACCAGCAAGACAAATGTATTACATTTTCACTAAAACATCTCCACATCTGCTGGATGGATTGGACCAACAGTATGGACAGACATTTGTGGACCCTAGAGGATGAACTGTAATACCTTTAGTGATCCCTTGACGTTTCCTCTAGCGGCACCATGGATTAAAACCTTTAATTTGGCCAATACTTTAAATGCTGACCATATCTGTGCAAAACTGTACTTTGTGTTAAGTGCTAATTACTACATGTTAGCATGTTAACATGCTTAGTTTAGCTGGTTAGTTTAGATTGTTAGTACAGATAGTGAAAACTTCAGGTACACTGCAACTCGTGCATCACTTATTCTTCACTGGATTTGTCTGTTCTCAGCCTTTTTTTGCATTTTCATAAGTTGCTTCTAATAACTCTGAGCCTCTTTCATAAAAAAAAAAAAAAAAAACCATAGTTTTTAGTGTAAACTCAAGTGTTTTTGTACAATACAGTACAATGTTCAGGTATAACTTTTCTATTTTTTTTTATCAATTTCTTCTCTACTCCTCAACTGACCAATGTTTTCTCACCATATCACTCTCTCTATCTATCTATGTGTCTGTTCAGGAGTTGGAGAGGTTCAAGGCATTTGTGAAGAGGAAGCCAGCTTTTGATGTGGTTGTAGATGGACTGAATGTAGCAAATACCAACAAGGACAAAAGCAGGCAGTCAGAGACGGTGAGAAAACACGAATGCACATGCACAACAAAGAGGTGAAAAGGGTAAAGCTTATATATTATAATATTTTCTACCAGTCTAACGGCACTTATTCAGGACCCTCTCTGCACATGGCATGCTCACACACAGTTTTACAGTCTACTGCTGCTTGAGATTTTAGTGGTTTCTCCCTACGTAACGTATATGTCTGTCCAACCCAGGGGCTTTTCTGCCGGTTGCACTATGACTAACCCTGCAGTGTGTGTTAGTAGATGTGTGTAGGAGGTGCCTTTGTAACTTGGTAATACCTGATTTTTAACAACACCTAGTACTACTTGTCTGTCTACCTACATGTCTGTCTGTCAGGATGTGTGTATGTGTTAACTATCTGTACTTCTGTCTGTGCATTAAAATATGTCACATCTTTCTCAGATGTTATCTGGCTGAAAGACAAAGCCAAGTACAAACAGTCAAACCTATTCCCTATCTAGTCATCCAGTTCATGGGAAAGCTCAATACATTATTAAAATGAACACAAAAGTCATATAAATTTACATACGGACCACTGACAGAAATGTTTATTCAAATGCCTGTACGAATGAAATTGGCAGCGACACAGCTATATATGAAATATGAAAATACCTGCTGAATTTGTAGCCCGCAATATAAGAGTATACAGCTGCGCTGTCGACACTGAAAGCAGTGTCAATAGCTGTCCTGGAGCTAAATGCTAATTTCAGCATACTATGTTGATGTTTAGCAGGTAGTTATCAATACACAGTAAAATATGCCAATATGTACCATGTTCGTTTAGCATGTTAACATGCTAACATTTGCTAATTAGCCCTAAATACAAAGTACAGCTGAGGCTGATGGGAATGTCATTAGTTTTGCAGGTATTTTATAAACCAATCATAAACAAATTAAACGTTTTAACCTGATGATTGTGCTAGATAAAAAGTCAGAGGATCACCAAAGTTAGTGATTTCTTTTTTCTGAATGGGACATGAACATCTGGACCAGAATGGTAGACTGACTAACCGATCAACATTGCCTTTTATAGAGCCATGCCACAAGCATGGCTAAGAATTGTATATATACTGTATATCAACCTTTTAGGGTCAGATAATATAAAATTACAACATCTAAAGGCTTCTCCAGGGCCCACATACTCACTACAGCCACTCTAAACAGTTTAGCAGTCGATTCCCCAGATTTCATAGTATAGTGCGTATCTGTTTAAGTTCTGTTCTGTTTAAGAGTGGTAGTTTTTGCTGTGGCAAGAAGTAGATTTATTCAGAAACAACTAACCGTGAACAGTTACAGAACTGCGTGTACGACTGAGGTTCTCCCAACTCTCCGATTTCAAAAACCGACTTCAGGAGGTGTTCCAGGTGAAATTTCCAACTTTCCAGTTCAAATGGAACGCACCATGAAATGCTTTTGTTCCATCGCCTGGCTCCCCCATCCCGAAAAGCCCAGTCTGCTCTGATTGGCTTGCGAGAAAAATATGGCACACCTTTGCAAAGGTAGTTGGAGGGCGGTATATTCCAGCTGCCCACAAAAATTGACTGGGTTGACTTAAGTCATTGTTTGTGGGTTGGTAGGCTCTCCAGATATTGAAATGTACATGCACATGTGCACTGAAAAAGTGAATTTTTCAGGACATGTCCCTTTAAATATTCATGTTCCTTTTTTAAATATTAATATAAATAAAAGTATTGAGGTATGTAAATGTGTGTTTCAGTTGTTGGCGGTGGTGTCAGAGCTGGAGAGTCAGGGCCTGACTGTTCTGGTGTTGGGGAGGAAACACATGCTGCGGCCCTCCAGATCCTGGGAGAGACACAACATGAACCTCATCCAGCAGAAAGCTCATTGCTTCTTCACTGAAAACATGTGAGCACCTGATAGCAAAAAAGACTAGCATGAAATATGCTCAATAGAAAACTCATTTACACAGCAGAGGCAACACAGACTATTTACTGAGAATGTTTAATGAGCTGCGTGCAACATGAGGGAGGCTGATTTAATAGAATACAAACCAGAACAGGGATTATGAATTCATGTGTATCATTCAGCACATTGTTATTTGGCTATGCATCTGTTTATTTACAACCTTTTTGTTCTTTTTTTAGAATGTATTTGTAATGAGTGTACCTCACACCTTTTGGTCTGTGTCTGTCAGTTCGGAGGATGACCCCTTCTTGCTGTATGCCACTTTGCATTCTGGGAACCACTGTCGGTTTGTGAGTAGGGACCTGATGAGGGACCACAAGGCCTGCCTGCCAGACGGAGCCACCAGACGGCTCTTCTTCAAATGGCAGAGAGGCCACCAGCTGGTAGTAGATGGATACGTCGCAGCAGGCAGGAGAGTCCGATTTCAGGTGAGGAAGAGGAGGAGCAGGAGGTAAAGGGAAGGGTATGAAAGGAGAGAGTTGATAATGGGGCATGAATGAAAGAAGCATACCAATTAACTGTGTGTGTGTGTGTGTGTGTGTGTGTGTGTGTGTGTTGTGTGTGTGTTTTTTGTGTGTGTGTGTGTGTGTGTGTGTGTGTGTGTGTGTGTGTGTGTGTGTGTGTGTGTGTGTGTGTTAGAGTATTCTCAGCTATGACACCATTGTCCAGACTTCAGCAGACTCGTGGCACGTTCCCTTCGACGACACAGAGGACAGGAGTACCTATGAAGTACCACAACGATGGCTCTGCCTCACCACAAAGCACTGAACACAGTCACACTGATCATAACTCATATGCTTTGTTTATAACTGTAGACTTGTAAATAAATCATTTACCACAAATAACTAAGTGGCATGATCTCTTTAACTTTGAGCCATAGCAAAATGCCATTTGATTAGATTTTAAGTAATAATCAAACATCCGTGGCATGATCTGGAATCTCATTGCAACTAAAGCAGTCACTGATGACATCAGTGACATCATGGTGTAAACTACACGAAACTACAACGCTGCGAAGTTGACCCGGATATGGAAGCCTTCAAGCGGACAGATCACATCCGGTGTAGATGTTTGCCATGTTTTGGATCTGTTGCCTCAGTTTAGTTTAGTTTCAATTTCAGCTACCCATTTTACGTTATATCAGTTATTTTCAGCCGTCATGTCTCGGGGGTCAAGTGCAGGATTTGACCGCCATATCACTATCTTCTCTCCAGAGGGAAGACTCTACCAAGTCGGTAAGTAAGTTAGTGAAAGAAATTAACAAAACTCAACCTGCTCTGTCATCACTAGTGGCTAACAGGCTAACATTAGCTAGCAGTTTCTATCTAGAATATTTATATTTCAGTGTTATTTAGAAAGGAAAGCTTGCAATACGTCGTGGTAGGGTAAAAGTAAATGCAATTTAATATATGATTATAATTGAATATAGTTAATTATGTAGTAATTAAACCGTTTTGTTGCAGTTGTGCTAGCTAACGTTACCTTAGCTAACGTTAGCTGAATTGAGCTGTGCAGTGCTACCATAAGCTAATGTTTAGATACATAACGTATTTTTATTAGAATTGAAAGGAATTTCCTATTTAGGTAATCTAGCAACTCAGTCATTATAACTGAGCTGTAACACATGTTAGCTTCAGAACAGTGTGAAACCTTATCAAAAGAAAATCTGTGAAACTAAAATGCCATTATCCATATGTTAGAATGGTATACATTGTGTTGCATACTTATGAGAGTGTGTGTATGTACGATTACATGCAAAATTAGCTAGGTTGGTTCCTGATTTCAAAAACAAAATGCCCTCAGTGGTGGAGGGTTTAAAGTGCACTCTTGTAGTTTATGAGCAGTCTGTTCTTTCCTCCCCCCGCCCCCCTTCTATCTGTATTCAGAGTATGCCTTTAAAGCCATCAACCAGGGAGGACTAACCTCCGTAGCGGTCAGAGGGAAGGACTGTGTTGTGGTCGTCACGCAGAAGAAAGTCCCAGTCAGTACACACGGACACATTCTAAACGCACACAGAAGATAATGTTTCTGTTTCAGATTCCACAGCTGTCCATATTGTTGCATTATTTGTGGATTTGTTTCTCTGTTGGCAATCTTTTTGTCTTGTGTTTTTTTTCTCAGGACAAGCTGTTGGATGCGGTGACTGTCACACATCTGTACAGAATTACGGAGAACATTGGCTGTGCTATGACCGGCATGACTGGTAAGCAACGTCTTGTCCATTTGATGGTGAATACTCAAAAATGAGCCATTTAATGATTAAGAATGTTAAAAGTTTCTGTCAACAATACATGTTAGTAACAGATTCCCACTGACTATTGCCTTATTGCCATGTTACTAATGTTCTTATTTAGAGATAGTAATGCATCAGTTAATTAAATTTTCTAGCAACTTGTTTGTGTTATGCTCATTCATTTATTTGTCCAATCTTAAATTAATTTGTGTGTAATGCTTTTTCTGCCTCTTCCTCCCTCCAGCTGATAGTAGGTCTCAGGTGCAGAGGGCACGGTATGAAGCAGCTAACTGGATGTATAAGTACGGCTATGAGATCCCTGTGGATATGTTGTGCAAACGCATGGCGGACATCTCCCAAGTCTACACGCAGAATGCTGAGATGAGGCCGCTGGGCTGCTGTGAGTAGAGTGCATGTGTGTTTTTGTGTGTACCAGAAACATGTCCTTAATGATTGTTTATGTTATGTAGGGTATAGCTAGGGCTGCATGGTATAAGGAAAATATGCGATATCCGATAACGTTGTTGAATATAACGATAACGATATTACTTATTGAAGTGTACTCAGTTCTGCTAAAATACAACACATTGCTTGTTGAATTTAAAACAAACAAAAGGAAATCATTTTCAACATTCTTTTATTGAACAATTTGAACATTGAATTGCATAAAATAAGCACCACAAAAAAGGACATTATAAAGTGTAGTTTACTACTGATGTTTTCTTTCAACCCAGACAAAAAATCTCTGAGTGTCTTTCACGATGTGTTTATTGCACCAGTTGATATCACGATGAAGATTAAAAAAAAAAAAAAAAAAATGTATTGTGCAGCTCTAGTTTTAACCAAAACTGGCCTGTTTAATATTCAAAATCGTTTAATCCACTTTTAAAATAATATATGTTCCTCTACAACCAGAGAGCTGGTGAATGCTTTTATGTTAGCATTACTTTGTGATGTATTAATATGTACACTGAAAGTTGTTTTTGTTAAACTAAAGTATTGTGTAAAAGGCGTTTTAGAGGGTTTTCATCACAGTTTGATTTTGAATGTCAACACAAAAAATCTGCACCGCCAATTTGCATACTATTTCTTTGAAAAATTATGTTGATCTAGCTGTCGTGTTCTTGCACACGGCGTTTATGGGTCCTCAGGCCAATTTTGATCTAACAATGAGAATTCAAATGTATTTTGCAAAGCCTAAACCAGATGTTTAAATAGATGACATTGCCTCTTTCTCTTTGTTTCTACTGTCCTGTCTTCATTTTTCTCTGCCTTGGGTCCTTCCTCTAGGTATGATAGTGGTCGGACTGGATGAAGAGTTGGGTCCACAGCTCTATAAGTGTGATCCAGCCGGCTACTACTGTGGCTTTAAGGCTACAGCAGCTGGAGTCAAACAGACTGAGGCCACAAGCTTCCTAGAGAAGAAAGTCAAGAAGAAACTGGATTGGACCTATGAGCAGACCATAGAGGTAGTACGCACGCACGCACAGAAATGCTGCTCACTGCTCACTCACTCATTACTTACAGATTTCATTAACAAATACAAGCAGCCCTTATAAATACACTATATCCCATCTTTCAAGATTATTTGACACTGTGAGCTAGGGCTGTGCAATTAATCAAAATCGAAATTTTAATCAAGATAACGATTTTTGGCTCCTAATGATCACAAAAACTGAATAATTGAGAAAAAGGATTATTTTGCACATTACATTTAGCAAGTAAACTCTTATTTTGTCTTGTATTCTGAATGAAAAAAAAGTTCAAACAGGAAAAGTATTAAGGGAAATTTGACAGTTCAAGGTTTAACTTTTTTATACTTTTTTTTTTTTTTAAGTTCACTATTTGCAGCATCTTTCCACAAGTCAAAGTAATCATGTTAAATAATCGTAATATTGACCAAAGTAATCTTGATTATGCTTTAATGCTATAATCGAGCAGCCCTACTGTGAGCTCCTGTTTCCAAAGGCATCTATATGTCAGTGGCAATGTTTAATTTATTTCCCTCTCCTCTCCCTCCTGTTAACTCCCTCTTTTCTCAAAACAGACGGCTATCTCATGTCTGTCAACCGTTCTGTCCATTGACTTCAAGCCCTCCGAGTTGGAGGTGGGAGTTATCACTACAAAAGAATCTAGATTCAAGTGAGTATTTTCCTGACACAAAGAGAGTAAATATATTGACAGCCATGAGTAAGGAATATGATCCTGGTACACAGGTAAAGGACTTTTTTCACTGCTCAGCTGCTGCTGCTGTAAACAGGTTTTCCAGAATTAACATGAACCCAAGTGTTGCTGAAAAAGGCAGGGGGATTTAGCCAAACTTTCTGGATACATTTTACAAAATAAACAAAAAAATAAATAAATCTTTGCTGATCAACTAAACACACAGCTCTGAACAGATACCACTGCATCTGGAATATTTGTGCTGACACTGAAAACAGTTAAAGCACTAAAACATAGTAATGTGGCATTGTCAACAGACAATGCCAACACATTATAGTAACAGAAGTTACTATATATATATAAACAGACTAGTGTTTTCATGGAAATTCCCTAAAACATAACCCAAGGACATGATCAAAGAAAGGGCTTACAGGGTTGAATGTTCTTAAGATGTCCATGTGTTAGGCCTACAAAATCTGGCATAACAGAAATGATGACCGTTAACTTGTGTGTTTGTGTTCCAGGATTCTGTCCGAGTCGGAGATCGATGTCCACCTGGTAGCTTTGTCTGAGAGAGAGTGAGGAAAGTTAGCATCCATTTTGCTGCCGACTCTGAAAAGGATGAACAGCAATACCAGACACCCCACCTCCTCCACACAAAGGTGTCATCTAGTAAGACGATAAAGGAGGAGTTGGTATCGTCTTGTTCAGAAGAGGTGGTGCTATACAGTGAGGTTGAGATAAACAAAAATATGAACAGTAAAGAACAATATGGTCCTAATTACCAGGTGGGTAGAATATGTTACCCGTCTGCACTGGCACGTACCCCTCCTCCATCCTCTCTGGTCATTGCCAGGACCCGACTGGACATATTATTATCCACATATTGACCCCTACTGCATTTTTCTTCTAGCCGCACTGAGGCATCCTCACTGTAGGCAGCTGTCAAATGTCACAGAGCCTGGAAAGATACTGCACATTTAAATTAGTCCATCATATGACCTATGGGTCTGATATGCTCCTTCCTCTGGATGGAGCTCAGCCCAAATGACTTCAGTTGATGAGTGTGACATGAGCAGATTGGAAGATGGGGTTACACTACAACTACACCACAATACCTCTTAATACCTCTCAATATTATGGACTTGGTGGTCCTGTAGCTATTTGAGTCACTGTATTTCAACAGTGCTTACAATCTTTACTCAGGGCTGCAACATCGTGTATCTCTCATTTTTATCAAATCTGCGTTAAAGTCTGGCTGTAGTTCCAGGATGATGTTTATGCTCTGGTGTGCTTTGGTAACCCAGGGGACAGCTGTGGGAGTTCTCCATAATCATTGTCACAACCGTCCCGTGTTTAGGTCTGCTCAGGTCAACGTCAACAGGAAGTCACCAATTATTTAATTCTCTCCCTTGAACCTCCTCCCCTCTGCTGCCATTGCTGTACATTACTGCCCTTCTATTAAACACAATGTTTTTATTGAACACTTAAGATTCCCTGGTTTTTTTGTCTTTGTTTATGCGTATTGCCACCTTGGCTTTTATGTAAAGGTGAAGCAGCTGATTACATGAATCACCAGACCAGCATGGAAAATTGCGAAATACGGTGCCTGTCTGTTCAGGTGCTGTGGGAGTGAGCATATTTTCAGATTTAGCATTGCCAACTGAAATATATCTCCACTTAATCTAAGAACATTTAGCATAAAATGTTTGTTGAATACAGCTTCCTGAGATGTATTTTTAAATGTAATGTCAATATGACTTTGTATTTACATTGATTTTATTGAAGCACTTTGTGACATTCTACCCTTGAAAGGTGCTGTATAAATTAAGTAAGTTACATCCATTAATACAAATTTGGTCAGAAGTCAGAAAAGCCCTTAGGGCTGGAATAGGGCTTTCAATATGCTTTCACTCCAAATACTCAATCATGAGCAGTCTACAGCGAAACGAAGATGTCTTTTTAATTAGGGAAGTATTTAGGTACAAATTAAAAAGGTCTTAAAATGTATTAGTATTTTAATGTACAATCCATACCGAGCTGGTTGACATGAACTTGATCTGCGATACAATCAGAATTGCATAAGTGTATTAAACGGTGTCGTTTGAAATTGAATTTGAGTAAGACTTCCTTCTCCGAACTTGACTGAAGCATCCTGTTCAGCGGAGGTTCGCTTCTTTGAGAAGCAACAATGTCGTCAACAGCTGAGTGTTCTGTTCCTGGGACTTTCCTGTCCCTTCCTTCTTAGCCCTACCCTCCCAAAAACTTCCTGATTTAGATTCCTAAGCAATCCGTATCATTTCACACACAGTTCCCCTATGCCTCTTATCTCTTCTTAGACACGCACACACGTGCACACACACACACGTGCACACACACACACACACACACACACACACACACACACATCCAGCAGGAGGAACTGTCACAGACTTAATTGGCTGCCAGTTCCTCATTCAGTGGAAACAAGTTGTTGAGTTATCAGCCCTTTCTTGCACGACATGCATTATATGAGAATGAAAAGCAACCGAACGGAAACTCATCTGTCATGCTTTGACGGTGGCATTTATACAAGCAGAGACGTACTGACGACAGCAGAAAGGCATGTGGTTACGGTAATTTCTTGCATATTTGCAGCCTTGAAATATTGTCAGGCGCTGTAGATTATATTCTGAGTTGGGGTTAGTTATGTGATCTTTTATAATATTACCAAAATGATGTCTTATGTACATGTATGAAAACATTTTAAACTGCAATCTTCCAATCGCATGCCATCTGTTTCCCCTTCATCCCAGTCCCCACAAATACAGTATATTCACAAAGGTTTTTAAATATGAGTGTCTTTAATTTAACTGAAGTGTGCTGGACTGTTTGCTTTCTGACATATACAACCTGCTCAACTGTACACATTCACAGCTTCCATAAAAAATACATCTTTGTATACACAGCATTTACAATATCATACAACAGAGCTGTTGCAGGTACATCTGTGCGGATGGATGCTTTTTTTTTTTTTTTTGACAAAATATTTGCAGTGTCCACAGAATACAAGCAATCCTGTCATCATACAGCAAACTCATCCCATCGTAATGATCATGTGTTCACATCTCAGCACGTTTGCTCTCCCGCAGCCTGGAGCGATTCGAACATCACATCTCTGATTATCCTTTGCAGCTGCCTGTCCCGTCTGTTTCGCCAGCGTCCACGCCCGCGCCGTGCCACCCACACTATGGGGCTTGTGTGACGTCATTGCAGGAAGTAGTAGACGTGCCGAGCCATTTTTCTTGTCCTTTGCCGTCATCATCACAGCCTCCTGCCTCTCTCTCCCTCTCGTTTCCTGCTAATGTCCATTCCACTGAATGTCGTCATAACCCACCTGCAAACACACAGGACAGAATAATGGTTATACACTGGCCAGGAAGCTCATTTTAATGTTGCAGGGGAAAGCTCTGCATCTTTAACGTGCACACACACACACACACACACACACACAAAAAAACACACACACACAAAAACAAACACACACACACACACACAAAAACAAAAACACACACACACACACACACACACACCTCCTCATCATCATCAGACTCCTCGCCCTCCTCTTCCTCGCTGTCATCTGATTCGCTGTCAGGCAGCTCCCTCAGGTCAGGGTTGGTCAGCGAGTACAGTTCTTTCCGGATGTTGTCGTCGTTGCGACCGTAGGTGAGGTGGAAGGGAGTGTGGCCTCCAGAGGTCAGGAGGTTGGGGTCTGCTCCTTTCTTCAGCAGCAGTTTGACCAGTGAGAGATTCTGCTGGTCCACGGCCAGGTGCAGTGCACTGCGACCGTTCCGCTGTTCCTATAGGTCAGAGAGAGAACACAAGATCTTATAAGCACCAGGTAGCCAGGTGGGTGCCGGTTCTCAAAATGAATTATTTCTATACTTGTATACTAAATACTTACATGTAATCTTACTTTGTAATTCTATACTCCGTAAGTATATAAAGTGTTTATTAATTTCTCACATATAGATATGGTGTATTGTAATGTTTGTTGTTTACCTTTGCATTAATGTCAGCTCCTAGATTCACCATGTTCTCCACCAGTGACAGGAAACCCTGAACTGAGGCCAGGTGGAGGCAGTTCTGACCTGCAAAAAAAACATCAGAGGAAGAGCTTAACAACTGACACCAGACCAGCATACGTCATTGTATTCCTGCAGTTTTCTAGGAAAAGTCCGGGATCCACCTTAATAAAAGAGCTAAATAGCAGTTGTCTGAATAAATACCATTATCGGTAAGTCAAGTATTAACTTTAATGTGGATTTATTTTATTCTGCCATGTTAATGCCATTTAGGAAAGGAAAGCAGACTTTTCATTTTATATGCCAAACTCAGTTCAGGTTTTTATAATATATTCAAAAATCTGGTTGCCTGAACAAAATCTGCAAACCAGCCATACTTTAGTCTTTAAAAAAAAAAAAAGTCTATGCACAAAAAAATAAATCTAAATCTATTTGGAGGCTTAGCATCTAACATTATGGGCCATGTAATAGATGGGTTTTCGTCAAGGTTTGATGGCCTGAATGGCTATGGAATTCCCCTTGCTTAAATGGTTCCTTCCTCCTAACCATAGTGTTCAGGGCAGCAGAAATGACTCTTATCGTGCCCGCAATTCATCGTTTAAATAGTAGTTAAAACCAGCAGCACCAAGGGTGGGAAATTACCACCACTGCTCCAGGACATAATATTCTAATAATGTTGAAACATAATAATTTAGCCTACCTAACATTTTGTTCCCTAACATAACTGAAGCATTTATCAGAAATGTTATAAAAGTAAAAGGTCAGAATGTTTAAAGGGGGGAAAAGTCAGTTCAGGAAAGAAACATTGTTCAATTACAATCTTACCATGATAGTTGCAGGCAGCCATCACGGTGTGTAGATGCGCTGGCTGACAGTTCTGTGTTAGGACGCTGAAGCACAGCAGGTTACCATGGCGACAGGCGATGTGAAGAGGCGTGTCCCCGCTGTCGTCCACAAGCGTGGGGTCGCAGCCGGATAACAGGAGGCGCTGACACACGTCCGCCTGGTTCGTTATTACCGCTAGGTGGAGAGGAGTCTAGGGTGGAAAGAAGTTTGGAGAGGTTATGTGACGACATAATGCGTTCATATTTATTATTGCTACAGCCTGGTGAATAAGTTGTTTAGATAAAGTTCACAGAAAGAGGTGGAGGCAAAGAGAGGAGATGATAAAGATGTGACAGGGTAAATATCAATATATTCTTTTTTAAATCCTCTTCAGTACCTGTCTTTGGTCATTTTGTGTGTTGAGGAAGTCTGTGTCCTTGGACAGGTCTATCATTTTTCTGATATAGTCCTTGGCCTCGTGGATGATGGCCAGGTGGAGCACCTATAAAAGACAGAGAAGGAAGGTTAGAAAACCTGTTACAATACACAACCAAATCTATATTGTAACCAGTGGCACACTGTCACGTGACAAATACCTCCGATTGCATTTTTGTCATCTACATCTAACACTGTTACTTTTAAACAGTGGAAAGCTGCACAAACCTAAAGGTTTTACAATGCAGAATGGTTACTTGAAAGGCAAGAAAAATATAGAAAAGACTACAGTTTTACTTTGTGCAAAATCAAGCGCATGTACAAGCGTTTTATTTTTATTAGAACATTGCAGAGATTTAAAAAAATCAACCGTGAAAACTGAGCACCCCATGTTTGACTTATACTGATGTCCTAATAGTTCTTTAAAAAAAAACAGCCATTTTCTTCAAAAGACATCCGGGAAGTGTAATCCTCAAAACTTAAAGTACATCTCTGGATTCTTCAATACAGCAGTACACCAGTTTCCACGTCTCTGCCTACTGTTACATTCAATGAGACATACAACATTTAAAAGATTCTTGATGCTGTTTATTTGATTGAATTGTATAAAAAAAAAAGTTTTTGAAGTGTAACACAGCAGCCAGTTTTACAAATTATGTAATGGGGATAATTCCCTACGAATGCCATTAGGACCCCTCTAGAAAATGTTATTGACCCCCCCTGCTCTTAGGTCCCTTGTTAAATAACTAAACATGATATCATTTCATTTCATAAAAGGCGGTTCCGGTCCGGTTTGATAGGATAATGAAGTCTGGTGTTTTTATACATCCATGATGAAGTCACGTTGTTCAATTTAGACGCAATAACACATCGTTTATGCACGTGCTATATTTCTCGGCTGGTGAATTGTGTTGTAATAAAAATATAAAACATTTAGAGTCACTCTTAATGTTATTCCCCTTGGTTTTATGATAGCAACAAGACGCAAACACGTATTCCAGAAAAGAGTTTCGCCCTCAACCTCCACAGACTTTTATGTAATTTAAGGTACTTTACTTGTTTTTTTCCTTCTTCTCCCTTCACGGGAGCGCGCGTCGGTTAGACTCCTTGGCGGCGCGCCCGGGACTTTCCCAGTCTGACCCGCGGCCATAGTAGATTCCCTCCTGATAATAGCCTTTTGTTTATGTCCAACACCACCGTGTCTGTCCGCAGCTAGACCCATTATCAAACCGGACACCCGTCCTGTGCATTGTTAACACTCCTGAGGCGTACTTTTATAAGCCGTAATCCTAAAGTAAGCTTCAACCCGGACTAAATTAGGCATGGGCCTGTGCATTGTAATTACAAGCTAGAGGCAGACATTCCCACAGGAAAGAGATCAAATTACCTCCAAGACCCGAGCTGGGCCTACTCAGGCGATACTGCAAGCCTAGCTATACCTTTTGCAAACTCACAAATATCCCCATGCTTAACTCTGTAACGTTATTCCCGGTCTGACTTACGTGTCTCCGTCTTCTGTGATCTGTGTTTTCCATTCGTGCAGTTCTCCGGTTTCAGCGAGATGTTGATGGTGCTTCGTCGGCTCACATTCCACCTGGAGCCGACGGATCTCGGCCGCCACAGCCTGGTACTCCTCCTCTTTCAGCGAGTCCAAACCGCTGTCGAGTCGCTCCTCTGTCGACGGAGCTGGCTTCCCTTCTTTGGAATCCCGGCTGTAATCCATTTGGTTTAATATACTGGTCCGGTGGAGGTCCATGGTGGGATTGTTATTCGGGACGAGGTGCGTTTGGTTTTCTACTGTCGAAGTTGTGCAGCAGTCTGTAAATGCCCTCTGTGTGGCTGCAGCGGGGCGGAGCTAACAACTAGGTGGGGGATTTCCAGAAAACTGTCACTCAGAATAACACAGCATACAGATTGCTGGCTCCAAGAGGGGATTTCTATTCAGACACATAAATACACTCCTCAGTTTGTCACCAAGAGAGCAAAGTCATTTTGCAGGCTACATTTGCTGCACTTAAAATAATAATTTCTGCAGTATTTCAGTTTTTACATAAGTGTTTTGACTTTTTTTAGTGGCACATTTCATCAACACATATGCATTTTGTTTCTAAATCTATACCTCAAACTTGAAATCAGTGGTTACTTTGAAAACATTCTTCTCAGTTATTATGCTAACTATATAGTATTTAATCAGAATGATGCACTTCTGTCATCCTGGCCAAATGTATAAGAAGGAAGGTCAGCCTTAAAACCACATCAGTGCTTCAAGAGATGCAATGTTAATTCTACAAAAGGGGGGAAATCAGGATAACTTAAAGCACAGTATTGTATGTATTATATGGTTGCATAAGATTCGTCGCATTAAAGAGTTTCTGTTAGGGAGGGACAGTTGCATGGAAAGTCCTAAAACTGCACTTTAGTATGTCCATGCTAAATCACTTGTAATGTTGCTCAACAGCCCCTCAGTGCTTGAGTGTGTGGAAAGACCTTCATGTGGGGGGCTGCAGCGTGCGCAGGAGTTTCCTCCAAAACTTTAGGTGTGATTGCCATGTGATTTCCGTTTGTTTATCATACCATAAAAAAAATACAATGCACACAAGAACAAACCAACTGGTCTGCAGTGGAGTTTCCCCTAACATGGTCAACTGTTTTGTTGTTAAAGATATACAGTATTTCCTGTGTCTTAATGTTTGGGTCTGTTTCCAGTTCCAGTACGTACAGGTACAGCATATATAGGACTAACTAATATCAGCAGAAAAACAGTATCAGTTTCTTGCAAGCATTATACTACCTGTACTTATTCGTTAACATAGTAAATTATGCCACTACTGATTTTATACTGAGACAAGGATTATACTCCCACTCATTCTGTCGCAGTGCCTTTAATAACCCAGTATCAAATCACTCATTCAAATCCTCTGCAGATATAAAAAAAAAAAAAAATAGAAGGATAAGGCCGCGAGACTTAGCGAGGCTGTGACCTATCCCTTTAAAAACAAACATCAAGTTGAACGCAATGTTCTGGAGGCCTGAGGGAAACTCCAGGCTTGTTTTACCTCCCATTGTTCAGTTCGGTGTGACCAGTTAGACTGGGAAGCTCAGGCTTCGCTCTCAGCACATTTTTACTGTCACGTTAGCAACTGTTGAGCAACATATTAGGACTCATGCAAAAGCATAGTGTTTCAACTAGAGAACAGTTTCTGTGAATCGTGTGCACCATTAACTAGATTTAGGTACTTACCATGTTATATAATGTTGAACTAAGAATGGTAATATTGTAGAAAGGGCAACAAACCACACAGGCCACAGCTGATTCTACATAAGTACATATTATGCACAGTATCTAGCCTGCTGCTTACAATCAGCTCTGAAGGCACAGTGAAAACAAGACCTCTGTTTGAACCATTATAAGGCAGACGAATGGAGGAAAGCAATGCACACAGTAGGCTGACAAAGCAGTTCCACACACATTTGCATAAAGCTTTATGTATTTAGACAGAGGAAATTTAGTATTTCAAGTGTATTACAAAAATATGCCAAATCTCGACTTCAGGCTATATCATTCAACTTTCCATTTGTGAATAACAGCTGTCTGTCTATGTTTTTTAGTAACTTTAGAGTTCCTTTTTATGTTATGTCTACTTTTCTGGATAACAGACGAAACAGACAATTGATGAAAGCTAATCAAACCAATCTTAAGTATGACGTCTCAGTGGATAAACAGTGTTAGACATTAGCATGAAAAACGATGCATCTTTTTCTGTTTAAATTCAGATATTTGTAAATGATGCTGATATGGTTGGAGTTAGTAGAACTGAATCATTTTTTTACTGGAAACCAGTGCAACTCGGCATCATTATCGTAACTGACACAAACATCTGAAACAACTGATACTTAAAACAATACAATAACAAAATGGTAATACATTGAACACATATCTAAATATTGTATATGCTGCCTTAGACATAAAAGGAAGTAACTACACTTGCAAAAGTCAGAAATGATCCTGGATTTTTTATTTTTTATTTTTTTATTTTTGGGTAATCAGTGTTTTTCTGGGGTGTCTCCCAGCTGGCTTTTCTGGGCTTTTCAAAATGTAACCTGAGTCACCATCACTTTGTTGATTTCCTATTGATGGTTGGATTGTGCTCTGACTGGAAAACCTGGGAAAGAAAACTGAGATGGTGTTATCAAGTCTGTGAGAAGCTCCGTCTTCATGATTGTTCTGTCACTGTGGTTTTTACTCTGTACAGTAAATTTCCCAGCAGATCTGTGACTTCATTAAGAAAGGATTATGCTGATTTTAATGTACTAGGACGAAAGTGTCTGTTTGGAATAGGCCGATTGCTTGGCCTGTGGTATTGCTGCTTGAAGCTTTCTAAAGAACCATTGTACCACAAAATTACTTACTAGGAAACATTTTTCTCAACCTTTATTGTTCGGTTGTTTAGTTTAATTCACAGTTAATAATTAATTAATATCCAATATCCAATGCTGTCCAAACTGCTCCAAATCTGCTCTGCTGCTCCAAACCCCATGTTCATTGGGTACCCAGGAAACAAAGTGTGAAGTAGATTGGATGGACGGTTCTCCAGATATTTGATAGACTGATGCACACACACACACGCACACACACACACACACACACACAGATTCCCTGATTTATTAGGGAGAGTGAAGTCCAAGTGTTATCATCCGTGTGTGTGCTTTTTTGTGATTTGGTTTGTGTGTGAATATTGTATATGCCAAGCCATAAGGCTTTTAGTATTGGATGTTTAAAATCTTTTTATTTGAGCTTTTACTGGAATGAAGTACATAGAAAGATCAGAGTGGACTCAAAGCCAGCTAATTTTCTTGGCATCCTCATTTCTCACCACAGTGTTTCTCTCATTTATAGTAAGTGAAAAAATAATTAAAACACTGATCATACAAGTGAAAACATGAAAGAGGAACATAAGCGGTATAATAACATAACATAATGCCACAAAACTTGCATAATGGGCTAACATTGCCAGTTCCTGGCATCCAGTTTTGCATAGCAATGTTAGATAGCACTTTTTAATTAATAATGACCATACTTAACAATATGAGTTAGCAAGAATAAATTGTTATTAAAAGAACAAATATTTTTTTCTATATGTATGATACATTCGGGATAGAAATGTAAATACATTTCCAGCACTTTAAAATGAAAGTCGTTGCTGTCTTACTGAGCGTGAAGATGTGTGTAGCATCACTATGTGAGCTACAGCATTTCTTTTCAATATGCTGGAAGAAGAAAAGCCATCGGTGCATAAATGTTTAACTGTGCATGTGTGCGTGTGTCGTGGAAATCCCTGGGCATTCTGGATCTCAGACATGTACAACGCAGAATGACTCATCATGAATCACTCTATCAGCCACATACAGTAAAATACATAATGGTGAAGGGTCAAAGTGAACAATGACTCATCAAATCACATTCTGAACTTATGACTGTGTGGAGAACGAAAGCATGACAGACACACAACCACCCCATAAACCCTGAACCACTGTGGAGCTTAAATGTTTCATCTGTTTCTTTACCTGCTTCCTGTTTTTTATCCACTTCCTGGTCGGTGTACATTTTTGCTGTTGTTTCAGTTCACACCCTCGATATACAGCCTCCTGTGTATTTAAAATATATTTTTAAAAAAAAGTTTTTTTAATCAGCAGTGGAATATAACTATGTAGATTTTCTCTAGCACTGTACTTTTTGATGTACTTGTACTATATTTGAGTTTTGTTTAAATGCTGATTCAGCAGCATTCACAGTATTGTTTTGATATACTATACTATTTCTTCTTACTATGACGTTTTATGACTTTTTTTTTGACATACTCTACTTTGAAAGTGGGAGAGAGAGGGAGAATGACATGCACCAAAGGTGCTACAAGGACTGAGCCTCTATACATGGGGCGCATGCTCAACCAGGTGAGCCAGCCAGGCGCCCTATACTATGACTTTTATTATATTTTTTCTACATACTATACTAAGACTTTTATTTTTTCGACATTCTATACTAAGACTTTTTTTTTTTTTTACTTTTTTCGACATACAGGCCTACTATGACTTTTTTCAACATGCTATACTATGACTTTTTTATGATTTTCTTTCTGCATGCTATACTATGACATTTTTCGACATGCCATACTATTACTTTTTTTGCTTTTTTCGACCTACTATACTATGCCTTTTTTCAACATGCTGTACTATGACTTTTTTTTACTTTTTTCAACAAACTATAATATGATTTTTTTGACTTTTTTCAACATACCATACTGTGACTTTTTAGCCCTTTTTTTCGACAAAATATACTGTGACTTTTTTGTATTTTTTCAACATACTATACTATAACTTTTTATTAGCCTGGGAAAACCCTGATGAACTTCTGGCAAATTTGAGATTTGCTCTGCAAGTCAGTCTGGCCAAGAGCCCATTCAAGCCCATTTCCAATTTTTCCAAATCGAGGCACCAATCACAACCGTTGAGGCGGGCTTTACACGATGACGATAGCGCAGCGACGGCAAGCAGCTTTTTGTTTACATTCAACATGACGGCCACCGAAGCGCAGCAACCAGTTGGTGCCGCTGTCGCTGCTCTGATTGGTTGAAGGACTATCCAGTTGCGCCCAGAGGCATTTAAACAGCGTCCGTTGGTGACGCCCCTTTGGAAATGGGCTGTGAATGAATCTTGGCAGGCCCCCTCTCGAGTTAAAACGAGAAGCCCACACCCTCTCTCATTTATAAAAAAAGACCACTCGTTATAACTGAGTTGAGCAATGATTATTTAAACCCACTTTTTTAGACTTACTATACTATGAATTCTTTGACTTTTTTGACATACTAGACTATGACTTTTTTATGACTTTTTCGACATACAATACTAAGACTTTTTTTACTTTTTTCTAGAGATGGCCCGATACCATTTTTTGCTTCCCGATACCAATTCTGATACGTGAACTTGCGTATCGGCCGATACCGAGTACTGATCCGATACCAGTGTGTCATATATTTTATTATGTTTTAACAGCTGTATACTAATATCCCTGTATGGATGTGATATTATTTCTATCTTTGTTGTCAGTCTGGCTCAGGTTAAACTCTTTGTGAAACATGAACAAACGCAAACAATGAACGCCAAAGAACTTTCTTTTATTCTCCAGTTTGACAGTCAGTTATAAAGGAAAAAGAACATAAATAAACTACTTTAACGGAGATTTTCTTCTGGGCTTTATTACGTGGTATCGGATCTTTGCATATACTCCAGTACTTCTCGATACCGATACCAGCGTTTTAGGTAGTATACTTTTTTCGACATACTATACTTTTTTTACTTTCTTCGACATACTATACTATGACTTTTTATGACTTTTTCCACATACTATACTATGACTTTTATATCTTTTTTTAACATACTCTACTATGACTTTTTTGACTCTTAATCACTGTTCTTAACACAGGGGAATTCAGAGCTCAAATTGTGAGAGAGTTTACTCACTGAAAGGAAAGGAGCCAATAATTTGCACTTTCATTTTTTCAGTTTTTATTTGTTAAAATAATTTTGAAATGGACAATGATTTTGCTTTAAGTTGATATTGGGCCCCAATACTTGTGATGTTGATTTCGTTTCTGACAAAATACAGTTTTATAACAATTATGTTTGAGGCCTGAAATGTGTCAAAAGGACGAAACTGTGCCTTCAAGGGGGACAATATGGAGCTTTTGCTTTAGCTTTAAGATATATACTTCCCAATGACTAGTAATGTTTTTATTTATCTTTCGATCTAAAATAAAGTGTGCCATAGCAATTTCATGTCATTGTATTGATTAATACTTATTATTGTGTGTTCATTATGAAGAACATTGCTTTGGCTTTAAGATCATATGCCCCCCAATGACTTGTGATGTTTATTTCTGTTTCTGTTAAAATAATGATGTTAACAATAAAATGTGCCTTCAAAGACTGTTGGACAATATGGAGCTTTTTTGATGATGCACAGGCTGAGTCTTAAATGTTGGTATGATCATATTTAATGTATCTGAACACAAGATGTAAAATAAACAAGTATTGAAATGAACACACACACACACTTCAGAAAAACTATATACATACAGGGAACACGCAAGCACACAATATATACAATATATACAAGCAAAAAATAGTTAAAACTTATTTTGCTGCTCTCTGTTCTGTCAATCACTCTTCAAGAGATTTGCCATTTGAAGCACGTGAGCAGAAGGTGGCACTGCCATGACGACTATGCCCAAACTCCTTTGTTTTGTGCTGCCCACAATGGCTACAGGTATTGTCGGTGACCCCTCTCACATATTTCCTCTTGTGGACTCCACTCTCCTGATCAAGGGCCCGGCTGGCGCCTGTTCCTCTGCGTGTACCGGGACACAGGAGTAGCAGGTGCAGAACAAGTGGAGCTGGGCCTGCACTGGATGTTGAGGCACCAGAAGCTGCCAGTACGCATGACACGAGAGGTAGCAGGTTGGCATTCTCCAAAGGTTTTGGAATCTTCTGTGTTTTTGACTTGTGACATCAATTAAACTACATCCTGCAGCTGTGTGTTGGTATATGGTTCTTTACAACTTTGGGTGTGGTTGATTGTTGTTATTTGATACAACAATGTCGAAACTATTCTATGACTTTTTTCGACACACTATACCATGACTTTTTGGACATACTCATTTGAACTGGGATAACAAAAGTATAAAAATAGCCTTTTAACATATAAAACTAAATATAAAAGCATAACCAAATAATTTTTAAAATGCCGGACAAAGTTGGATTTTTCCAAATGGAAATTTGTAAATTGATGAATGAATTAAATGACGGACGAATGATCGCAAATGTACACATTCATTCATCACAAACATTCCTGAATTTTTTTATCACTTTTTTCGACATTCTATACTATGACTTTTTTCACTTTTTTAAACATACTATACTATGACTTTTTTCGGCATAATATACTGTGACTTTTTAATCACTTTTTTTCGACATACAATGCTATGAATTTTTCATAAATATTTTCAACATGCTATACTATGACCTTTTTCAACATGCTATCCCATGAATTTTTTATCACTTTTTTCAACATACTATACTATGACTTTTTATCACCTTTTTTCGACATACTATATTATGACTTTTTTAATCATTTTTTTCAACATACTATACTATGACCTTTTTGACATACTATACTATGACTTTTTATAATTTTTTTCAACATGCTTTACAATGACTTTTTTCAACATGCTATACTATTACTTTTTTCGACACACTTTATTATGAATTTTTCATGAAAGGCATTTCAGTTGAACAGGAAGTTGTTTCAGTTTAACAGGAAGGTGGCTAGGTAATTTGACATTCCTTGACTGGGATCCGAACCTAGTCTCCCACATGACAGTCAATGATATAACTCATTGAGATTTCAGAGATAACTTTTTCTCACGTAAATGTAATATATTAATTGCAATATCATCTGTAACCTGCAGGACCAGGATAGCTAAATGAGTTATATCATTGACGGTCATGTGGGAGACTCAGGTTCACATCCCAGTCAGAGAATGTCAAATTACTTTTCCTAGCCACCTTCCTGTTAAACTGAAACAACTTCCTGTTCAACTGAAATGCCTTTCATGAAAATTCATAATAGTGTGTAAAAAAAAGTAATAGTATAGCATGTTGACAAAAGTAATTGTAAAGCATTGAAAAAATTATAAAAAAGTCATAGTATAGTATGTCAAAAAGGTCATAGTATAGTATGTCGAAAAAATTATTAATAAAAGTCATAATATAGTATGTCAAAAAAAAGTGATAAAAAAGTCATAGTATAGTCATACTATCGTATGTCGAAAAAAAGTGATACAGAAGTCACAGTATAGTATGTTGAAAAAAGTCATAGTATAGTATGTCTGAAAAACAAGCAAAAAAAAAACGTGACGTCATGAGTTCCCAAACAGAGCTCTTCTTCTGTAACCTTGCAAACATGACCCTTGTTCCTTGTATTTACTTCCTGCAAAAAAGAGAGCTCTCTTTTGGGGAATTCTTAAACTCTGTTGTCAGGTCAGATATCTTCGAGTGATAAGAGAGTGATTGGAAGACAGAAGGTTGAAAGATCAAATCTTGTATGTTTCATTAAGTTTCGAAGTCCAATATACAAAGTGACAAATATGCCAAAAACGTAATATTTTTGTTAGGTCAGATATCTTAGAGTGATAAGAGAATGTCTGAAAGACAGAAGGTTGTGTGTTTGAACCTTATATGTTTCATTAAGTTTTGAGGTCCAATATACTAAGTGAAAGAGACAAATATGATGGAAACATAACCTTCTGTGTGAGGTCAGATATCTTAGGGTGATAAGTGAATGATTGGTAGACAGAAGGTTGTGTGTTCAAATCTTACAGGCTGCAATAACATTCAAGCTTTTCTTTACAGGTAAGAACAATTCTAATTGACGAAGAGGAAAGTTATAAGGTTGTGTTCCTTTGAGTCTCTTTCCCAACCGGTTGGTTTTAAATAAAAATACATTTTTCAACTTAACATAACATTTTTTTTTCTTTTAAATAATATTTTGGGCATTTTAGGCCTTTATTGACAGGACAGCTGAAGAAATGAAAGGGGAGAGAGAGGGGGAATTACACAGCAAAGGGCAATGTCTATACTATGACTTTTTTTACTTTTTTCGACATATTATATAATATGACTTTTTTATGAATTTTTTCGACATACTATACTATGACTTTTTTATGACTTTTTTTGACATACTATAATATGACTTTTTATGACTTTTTTCGGCATACTATACTATGACTTTTTTATGACTTTTTTTCAACATACTATAATATGACTTTTTTATGATTTTCTTTTGACATACTATAATATGACTTCTTATGACTTTTTTCGACATACAATACTATGAATTTTTTTGACATACTATAGTATGACTTTTTTGTCCTACTATACTATGACTTTTTTCGACATACTATAGTATGACTTTTTTGTCCTACTATACTATGACTTTTTTAAGACTTTATGTAGTGTGCCGATGTGCTGCAATAGCAGCGTGCTTTGGCGCAATGACTATTATTTGTCATACTCAATCATCATTTGTATTGTGTGAATGCTGATTCAGCACCATTCACAGTATTCATTTGATTCTTTATTATTGTGTAGATGCTTATTCAGCAGCATTCACAGAATTGTTATCCGATTCTTCCATTCTATTTCTGTTGCCTACTACTTCTCAATACTTTCAGCTACAAAAAACATTCAAATATCAAACTGTTAAGCTCTTTAAGGATAATTTTGCTTGTATTCAACTGGTTTCTACCATTTACATTTGTTTTAAATATTAACCCTTTTTCTTTTTATATTGAAAGTCAATGGAGCAATCTTCAAATCCTTTTCAGGCTTCTTCCACTTCCAAATGCTAACTCCTTACACTTACTTTCAACTACAGACATCATCAAACTTAAAACTATTCACAAAACCTTTAGCTATTAGAAAATGATTCAGCTTTAGATACATTTTACAGATTTTGTGTTATCACTGTTTAAGTTTAATGCTTCTTTCAGACTTTTCCTGCATTCATTATGGGGGTGTATTGCCTGACTTAGACTTTTTGTGTGGAGTTTGCATGTTCTTCCAGACTTTCTTTGACATTTTTCTATGATTTTTTTATGACTTTTGTTGACATACTATACTATGACAATTTTTTTTATCACTTATTTCGACATACTATATACTATGACTTTTTTATCACTATTTTTCGACATACCAGTACAATACTGTGACTTTTTTTCAACATGCTATACTATGACTTGTTTTCACTTTCTTCGACATACTATACTATGACTTTATTTTTTTTTACATACTATACTATGACTTTTTTTTTTTTACATACTATACTATGACTTTTTTTTATCACTCTTTTCAACTTACTATACTATGACTTTTTTTATCACTCCTTTCAACATACTATACTATGACTTTTTTTGAAATGCCATACTGAATTTTTTCGGATAAGGCTCCGGACTGTGAGTGTGTGTCTCAGTGTGTGTGTCTCATTTCTCACTCTTTTACATTACATTAAACATTTACAATATGTTACAACATTCAATATTACATAAAATGAAGATACTGGGATAAAGGTTGAGTCAGAGACTGACTAAGTTTAAAAGATATGTTTCCACACATTGTAGGAATATACTTATATCCTACAGAAAAAGAAAAATAGATTTAAAAATAATGATTAAGTTGCTTTTATGTGCATTTTATCTGCATTTAATTATTTATTGACATGCAATAACTGATATGTTATGGAGTACAAAAATAATTAATTTTCCAATATGTACAAAAATGTTAGGTGCCAACAGTTGCAACCAGTGCAGTTAAATAGTTTTTATCAACTTGCTAGAGAAATTCAAATAGCAAACCCTAAGATACTGCTGGGCTTTGTTCTGATTACTTTATGCTGTTAACTTATTTGTTGATGTTCCTGGATTTTGCTGAGTCTGCTTTAATAAGTTGTGGGGAGGGGGGGGGTTATGCAGTCAGCAGTGCAAACTTCCCTTTTGCTCAAGCTGATGCTTTTTTTATTCCTTCTATCTTACAGCACTTTGTTGGTCAAGTTGCTAAACTTGCAAATTGTGATGACCCTGCACAGATTCACAGCTCCAGTTTCCTGTTATTTAGCTCTATAGCCCGACCGCTTCAGCTTCTGGGTGCATAGATGCCAAACCAGGCCGCCCAGGCTCCACCTGACACTGTCATAAACTGCAGCACCGGGGTGAGCCAAAAAGGAAGAATTAGTCAATGGAGGCAGCTTGTTTTCGTTGCAGACAAGATCTCTGTCAGCAGGGGGAGTAAGAGGGCTGCTGTTTCTGTTATAATACAGATCATCCAGAGCCATAGAGATAGTATTATTATTATTAAATTATTGTCTTTCTCTATCACTCTGAGATCATCAGCGTCATTTTTTTTTGTATTATTATTTTTATCAGAACAAGGTACATTGAAAATATTCAGTGACAAACACCGTTAAAGGCTTAGATTTTTCTAATTTTCACCTACAGATTCCTATCCTAACACAACAACCCCAGATGCAAAAAAATAATAATAATATAAAAAAATAAATATATATATGTATGCATACATATACATACACACACATATATACATATATACATACATAATAAATAAAGGAGGGGGTCCTCAAATTACTTTAAAGAGGGAGGAGTATATTCTTTTCAAAATAGTTTATTAAAGGGTCCCATGTTTTGTAAAATGTTCTGGTTGATCCCCTGAGAAAATATTTTATTTTTTCAGTTTTTAGAAACATCATTAGATCACTAAGCCATGATGACATATTAGGTGGATTGTGTGATTTCCACTCTAGGAGAATTCTTCTTCTAGCTATTAAAGTGGCAAAAGCCAGGGCATTCTCTTTCTTTTTAGCTATTTGGGAGCCGTCGCCTCTGACTCCAAACAGAGCCATTATTAGATTGGGCTGAATTCTTAATTTAAAATCAGCGTCATTTAAAGCTATAGTGCGTGGTTTCATGATGGACTCTTCAGAAGAGGTCATTATCTTCACTCGAGCTTCTGCGCGGGAAAGTCACCGGACAACACAATCTTCTGAACACAGCCACACTGAGAAATACAGAGACGGTTGGGTTGAACTGATAGTCTTAATTAGCTTTGCTTTGCAACTCATTTGGCAATGGCTTGAATGTAACGGACGTTCATTAATATCAAAAAGTTATGCACTAAAGCTTTAATAATAATAATAATAATAATAATAATAATAATAATAATAATAATAAAAACAAGCTAAAAGTCCATCTGCTGATGAATACGGTTATATACGGTTGAAAGCTGATAAGTAGACCTTGAGTTAGATTTGTTTTTTCAAACTATTTCCAAAGTCAACAATCAGCCTAACTGAATCGTCCAGTTATGGCATGGTCTTTCTAAAATCGTTTGGTTTGACCAGAAAACAAAACACCTTCAAACTATCATTTTGCCACCAGGTGTCAATCTATACCACTAGGTGGCGACAGATGACCATTTTATTGAGATATGACAGGCATCTACTGTCCCACAACAGCGCGTAAACACCAATCTCTAATATCTTCTAACTCTCGATATGATAATAAAGTCTGAGCGTGAAGCACAGGACCAATGGATTAACAGGGTTTAATGGATGATTCCTGTGTTTATTTATTTTTTTCATCACTGAAAAGCTGATCAAGCCAATGAAAATTGGACACTTAATTAAAGCTATTTCCAATGTTACATTTGACCATAAACTCGAGTCCTGAAACTGAACTGCCAACACTCTAAGTATGTGAGAACACACACACACACACACACACACACACACACACACACACACACACACACACACACACACACACACACACACCCCCCAACAAGACGTAACGTAACACAGTTCCCATTAGTCCTAGTTAAGATGTAAACTCCATGTAAACACAGACTGCTCAGCTGTGGTACTGCAAAGGTTTGTGACTGAGAAGCATTGAGACTGACTGAGATCAATAGAGTCATTTTCAACTCTAGAGAGTTTGGAGGATTATCCACCTCACTGCTCACTGAAGTGATGCAAAACACCACACACACACACACACACACACACACACACACACACACACACACACACACACACACACACACACACACACACACACACACACACACACACTTCATGTCCTCCAGCCTCCTCAGACTGTCTGTGGATCTATATTTGTACAGGAAATTGACTGCGAACATGGACCCTGTTTTTAAGCTGCCTGCTCTTTCCTGTTATTTCTTACACCAGCCTGCCATTTTTCCCCTAATATGGGGTTTTATCACCTCAGGGCTCCTTGTCACAATTGTCCACATTTTGTCTTATCAATATACAGTAAGTTGATTCAAAATGTTCATCAACTTAGCAGATATCCATAATGTGGTGTCATAATGTGGAAGCAATTATGGGCAAAATAAATCAAATTTTTTGCCTTTTAGGTCAAAATTATGAAAGTGCAGAAAATGAAAAATCACAATTTTGAATTAGTTTCTCATTGTTCTGACATTCCAAACATTTCATCTATGTTTTTTGTTTTTTCCTGACAGACACAGACAAATCTGGGGTGAAATGACAAGGCTACAAAGCCAGAGGCCTCAGTCACTCTTTCAGTTAGTCAGGTCAATAAAGGCTGAACCTGGGTCAAGGTTTCCTTTATAGGAGACATTAATTAGCGGCTGACATTTGCAGTTAAAAACAACCAAACTAAAGACCAGCAAGCTTGGTGCTTAATTAGTTTTTATTGTTGGACTCTTCACCACCCATATGATTTCTATTCTCATTTCTATTCCCCAGGCGGCCCTCGTCAAGCCAATAGCCCGACCCTAAAACTCGTTCTCACGCTCATCCGCCTTGATTGATTTCCAGGGAGCGACGCCGGCTGGCCTGAGCCCACTGGCCGAGCTGTACACCGCCTGGCCCGCGCTGAAGGGCCGGAAAAGCCCGGGGGGAGAGGCTGGATGGATAGATGAATCTTCCTCCGATCTCTTATCAGCCAGAGCAGCTTCTAGTGGGAGGGCTGGTGTGAACAGTCCCTACTACCTACACACACACACACACACACACACACACACACACACACACACACACACAATATCAGAATCAGGATCACCATCTTATCCTTCACTCTTTCACTGCGCTGTCATTCTGTTCTGCTGGGGAGATAACGCCACGCATACACGCACGAGCACACACACACACACACACACACACACACACACACACACACATACGCAGAGGGAAAGCTATGCCTGGGGTAATCCTACCACCACCACCAACAACAACAACAAGAAAGACACAGATTATCAGACACTTCAGCAGAACGGAAACGGTCATCAGTAGGCTACTCTTAAAAATATATGATCTGTCAAACTGACTCCAACACACACACACCTGATTAGGTTTTCTTCCTGAACATATACCGCTGACAGATGAAGGCACATCAGTGAAGATCATCAGAAAAGATCAGTTGCAGAAGCTCATCAACGCTGGAACAACAGCAATATGTTATTCCACACCACAGCAAGCAAAACAGCTCATTAAAAATTACACCACTGATAAATTGCACTACTAAAAAGAAAAAGAAAACTCAATGAGCATATATAATTATTGTGAATAATAATACTAATACTAAATATTTTTATGCAACAATAATGTGCATTTCTTTTTTACCTCTAAAATCAGAAGTGAACCCACTTTTCAAAAATGTTAACCATATAAAAAGACTTGCAGCTGGCATTTTATTTCAATAACCAAGTGAGCCACACTATCACAGAAGAATCAGAGACCAACACTAAAACAATGTCATAGAATGACAAATGGTCACATAAAAATATAAACTTGCATACAATATAGTTTATAGTTTGTAGAATGTATCCAACATTTATGTTCATGCATGTGGGTTGATTGCTCAAAATTTCACTATAAAGGTCTCATTGGACCTTATAATTCTAGACTCGGCGTTTAAAAGTGAGTGCACATTTCTTCTTCTAGTTGTTCTTATAATAGATAGGATTCATTTTGTAGTTATTTTGGGAGTTCAACTGAACCAAATATCCTTTAGAAGTTTATCACAGTGACTAAATAACGCTTTCAATAGGTAGGCCTATGTCAAAGTCTGATATTAGACTACTAATATCATTTTGGGGGTACACGGATACTGTCTGTCTTTCTCTATCGTGCTCTCGTCACACCTGCGCGCGCTTCTCTCCCTCCCTCCCTCTCTCTCTCTCTCTCTCTCTCTCTCTCTCTCTCTCTTCTCGCCACTTCAAATCTCTACTTTAAAGTGGACTCGAGACTAGAGTTGTTGTTCTTTACGCCTGGTGGTGCCACGCGCCGAGCATCATCGTCATCATCGCCATGCCTCGAGGATTCTTGGTTAAGAGAAACCGGCGATGTTCGGCGTCACACCGGTCACGAAATAACAGGAGCAACAAACCTGTAACATATTACGGTGACCGTGACAGGAACAACAGTGATGACTCTGAAGTGACAAAACCGGAGGCGGCCAGGGAGAACGGTGTGCTGAACGTTTCTCCGTTTGAACGGACAGATGGACTTCTCCCGGTGTCCCGCGAAGACTCCGCCGGTGTCAGAGAGGCGTGGAGCCCGCACGTGGAGTCCGCGCTGGAGGCCGAGGCG
Source organism: Perca fluviatilis (assembly GCF_010015445.1). Classification (NCBI taxonomy): domain Eukaryota; kingdom Metazoa; phylum Chordata; class Actinopteri; order Perciformes; family Percidae; genus Perca; species Perca fluviatilis. Next base: position 26,959,268 of record NC_053131.1, on the reverse strand, counting down.
GACCGGCGCGCTCAGTTACCGGAGACCGAGCAGCAGGTGAGCGAGGTGGACGTTTTGACTCCCGATAGTGATTTCTCCTGCTTCTTCCCAGCTCCCCCTCTACCCCCACGCGACGTGACATTAACAGAGTCCTGCAGCCCAGTTAAACCGGTCGGCACGAGACTGCAGGAACACCAAGAGGAAGGACATAAGTTGTTCCCCGGGAAGTGCCTGACATCACCCCCAGTGTCGGAGTTACCGGAGCTGCCGTTCCTGGTGAGCTCCACGCCGACCTCCGTGTCCGCTTCTATCGAGAGGCTCCTTGCGGGCAGCAGCCGCCACGCACCGTCCTACGGTCCCAATGGCAAATATGACCCGAATATTGGTCACGTGCACTTGTTCCCGCCACTGACACTGATGCAGGAGCAGCATCACGCGGCGAGGAAACGCTCGTTCCTCGAACAGGACCAACGCTTGAACGGCAACAGACACCACAAACAGTCGGCGGGCAACCCGTCAAAGAAACCCAAAGTAAACCGAAAACTCAACTTCGAGGACGAGGTCACGACCTCGCCGGTTTTGGGTCTGCGGATCAAGAAGGAGAGTCCCGAGCTGAGGAGGCAGCGGGAGAAGTCGTCTGCTCTCAACGGGAACCAGCCGCTGGGAGAGTTCATCTGCCAACTTTGCAAAGAGGAGTACCTCGACCCTTTCTCCCTCGCGCAGCACAAGTGCTCCCGTATAGTGCGCGTGGAGTACCGGTGCCCCGAGTGCGAGAAAGTCTTCAGCTGTCCCGCCAACTTGGCATCCCACCGCCGTTGGCACAAACCTCGTCCGGTAAACAACCAAGGAGGAGAGACTCAGACGAACAAGAGTCAGCTGTTAAAAGAGGCACGAGAGATGGAGGGCAAAGAGAACGAGCTGCTGCGCATAAACACCAATCAGCACCACGACGCGCTGGACAGTTCCCGCATCAGGCGCGAGCCGTCCCTGCTGCTGCTCCACGGTCGGTCCCGGGACAGCCCCGACAGCGACAGCCTCGCGCCCCCTCCCTATGACTCCTCGCTCCATTACCGGAACCCGGTGGAAGGCTGCCAGGACCTGCAGCAGCAGCAGGTGAGAGCGGCGGACAGCCCACCCTCGAGCCTCCTTCTACTGAACTGCAACCCAGACGAGCGCGCGGACCTGCAACAGCAGCCGTCGCTCCCGCATCCTCCTCTACAGTTCGTCCAGTCCTTACCGGAGGAGGAAGTGTACGAGTGCCGGTACTGTGGGAAGAAATTCCGCCGACAGGCTTACCTGAAGAAACACCTGGCCGCGCACGAGATGGCAGCGCGAGGGTCTCCGCCCCCGTCGCCCTACGGCCAGGCGCGCGAGACCGGCGGAGGACAGAGCCAGGTGTTCCTGTGTCACCTCTGCGGCGCGCGCTTCCCGTCGGTTGAAATCAGGGACAAGCACCGTCTGTGGCACGCGATGAGGGACGAGTTGCTGGCGGGAACATTGGGAGGCGGACTCAGACCGGACGTCTTCCATGCGCAAGGAGACGAGCGCAGCCCAGGGGAATGCGAGCAGCAGCAGCAGCAGCAGCAGCAGCAGCAGCAGCAGCAGCAGATCTTCACGTGCAAGCACTGTCCGTCCACATTCTTCAGCTCCCCGGGGCTCGCGAGACACATCAACAAATCTCATCCCACAGAGAACCGGCATGTGATGCTGCTGCAGATGACGGTGCGACCGTAAAACACGCGCGAGATATACTGTACAGACACTCAAACAAGCCAACAGATTATTTATAAAAAAAAAAATAAAAATAAAGATTAGTCATTTATTGTTACTACGGAGAACCTATTAACTGTGTAAATTGTAAATTGGGACTGAGGCCTGTTTTATTTTCAGTTGTAGTCAAAAAGCAACACGTGTATCACTGTGTGTTACAGAATGTTAATTACGGTTGAGTCACTATATGCCTTTTGTGTAAAGGTGAGTAAGCATCTTAACTTCTAAATTGTTTAAAAAAAAAAGGTCCACATATGATATACTGACACCAGAACGATGCAAACGTTGTCCGTCATGAAACGGATGAAGTCAAGAGCAAATGTTAACAAAACGATTGCTGACAGTTTCGCTGAAACTGGATACTTGCATAGCCTAACAGTATACAGCATATAACGCTGTCAGTAAAAATGGAACCGTCCATGGAACTGTCCATGGTGCTGAAGCTAAATACCGACCTACTGAAACCACAACCCCTGTCAGGATACTGACACCATGTCTCTTCTGTATTCTTCCACAGGTTGTTCAGTCTTTATAACAAGCAGGATTGTAATACTACCATAATGAGTGAAACTATCTAGCTTTTTTTTTTTTTTTTTTAAAGGGAAAATTTCATTCATTGGACAGCAGGATTATTATAATGATATCTTTTTTTTTAACTGGATGCAAACTAAAGGGTTATTTCTCCTATTTAAGTCCTTACATTGTCTCTCAATATTAATTTGTTGCTACAAGGCATACAGTTAGTAATACAATCATAAGTCACATCGTTTGTCTTTCTTTCAACTCTCATTTCGAGATCTCATATTATGCCCAGCACTCTGTAAATTATTTGACATTTAATCACAGCAACTCAACTGTTGTAGTTAGTGAAAACTTGAGAGACTGGGACCGACTGAAGTTTGACAGAAAGGGCATTTTGACTATGACTAATTAGAGCAAGAGGAGGTGATTTTACACTGAGAATACTAAAGCAATGATTGACACAAGTCTCTCTACATGGCAGACATTTAGACTCATAGTCAACATACTTCTGTGGCAAAGTAATCAGATTATACTGAAGCTCAGGAGGAGGCTAGTGTGTTACATTACTTACTGGTGTAATATGTAGCGACCTGTAATTACATTGAGAAAGTGACCTTCCTTACCCCAAGAACTGGAGACAGAATCAATGTCCTAACTCTATTTCAAAGACATGTACAGTGAACAATAAAAAAAAAAAAGAGAAAATAATCAGATAGACCATAATATGCCTTTTATAGTAAATGTACCAGTAAGCTTCTAAGCTAGAAAATATTTTCATACAGAAATGGAACATTTAATGTTAGTACTGCTAGTAAATAAAAGTGTTTTTCGTCTTTATTGATTATATATTACTGTGGAAATATTTGCTAAATGCCTTCATGAAAAAAAATCAAAAAATGTAATTGTTGGTTCTATGAAGCCTATTTTGATATGTTTGAAGTTGAATGTTCAATCTATTCTAAATTATTGTCAATAAATGATTAATGGGGAGCCTTGCCCTGTCAACTCATTCATGTGAATAACACACACACACACACACACACACACACACACACACACACACACACACACACACACACACACACACACACACACACAGGTCCGTCAGTCAAGTGGTACGAATCATTTATTGTCAAATTCCATCATCACACATTCACGCGCTCTGTGTCCAAAAGAGACATTACACATTTACATACAACAGGTCTGACAGTAACAGTTTGAGGAGTATGTGTGCGAGCGTGCGTGCGTGTGTGTTGTGATACAGCTGTTACATGATCAACACATGCAGTTATTACTGAACTGCCGTCATGCAGTATGTACAGTCAGTAGTTACATACATCACCTTTGTGAACCTGCATCCATCACAAGCCTCGCGTTCAGAGCATTCATCAAGAACACAAGTTCCAAATTTTATATAAAGGGACATTTCTGCGGCTGATATGCAGAGACAACCAAGATGTCAGATGGGTCAAAAAGGCTGACAAATACATCAACCTTAACAATCTGAGTCAAAATATCCAGACCGACAGTTCTCAGGGAATTTGGTATATCATTTCTTTGGGTAACTTCAGACATTTTGGTTGCTGCTTATAAGGGTTTTAAACTAAACTCAAACATCTGAGTCCACCAATCCTCAGGAGTACTTACAATCTGTAATTTAAATATGAACTATGTATATAAAAGCAGCATCATGATATTTTTTATCCAAAGATTATAAAAGGTACAGAGTTTAGGATGTAGCCTGAACTGGTTCCAGGTTGTCAAAGTGTTTACAGGATGTAACCAAACAAATAGGAGACGCAGTCAGCGACTCGCAGGTTAGCTGCATTCTACATACAGCATGTACAGATCAGTCCCAGAGTGCAGGGCGTACTATAGACCATGTGTCACAACCAATCAATGGTGCTTCAACCTCAGCTATAATAATAATAATTGTAACAGCAATAATTTAAAGTGACAACTCAAATCTCATCGGACTTCAAATATTCACACACAAAGTAACACAACATGAATTTGATCTCATTTTACACCGACAAATCTTTAACAATTTCAACCCCGTGGTAAAACAAAGTTTAACATTCCCTTTCCTTTCTACAAAGAATCTATGGCTGAAATAAAAAAATAAAACCGTAACAGAAAATACAGTCGCGAATACACAAACTGTAAGCAGTGAAGCATAATGCAAAAACTCAGATCTATATTTTCAAATAAAGATCTTTTCTGTATGTATGTTTTCTTTACCGGGGATCAGGCCATGGGAAAAAAATTAATGGAGACATGCGGCAAACAAGCCATCATGTAACATAAATGGAAGAACGTTTAATCCTGATAACCGCAGCTGAGACCATTTATAAAGAAAACCCTGAAGTACATAAACAATGTAAGCCAATTTCAAACCATGTCAGTTTTATTTGAGTTGAGGTAAACTCATGGGAGTGCTGAAACGAGGAAGTTAAATACATAAATGGTAGTGTTACATTTTCTGGATTGTGATTACATGCTGATCCCCTCCATCCAGGACTGGAACTGGGGATGAGTCTAAATATGAGAGCGGAGTTTAAAAAGAAAAGAAAAAAGAAGCAGCACAAAAAACAATTCATATCTACATGTTAAATGATGATAAGTTGACATCTCTTTCCTTTCTCCCCCTCTTTGGCCTCAGCTCTACAGTATCTCTCCTTTATACACTTTGCTTTTCCTCCTTCCACCACCATTAATCACCAATAACAGCCAAACCTGCCACAAAAGACTCAGGGCCCAATCTGGCTGTGGTACTAAGGTTACGCATACCAACAGTAAAGAAAAGTACTTGAGCTAAAATGAAATGACCTTTAAAGAATGAAGTGAAAACCGGTTATGAAAAGGAAAAACCGTAAAACGTAAAGCATAACATCTTGTAGTGTCAACCCAATTTAAGCAGATATGTGGATCGAAGTTAAAACACAGTTTGGCTTTGGCAGCTATTGTAACATAACAGTATATACACAGCAATCATCCTCACACTGTACACATCCCTATAGATATTATATATCTACTATATATTTATATTTATACTCATACATATATAGATATACAGAATATATATATAGCTAAAAGGAACAAAAAGAAAAGCTGTGGTTTCTCCTCAGATGACGGAGTGACACTGAACTTAAAAATACAGCAACATTCTTGTTCGGGTCAAAACACATTTTACAGTCAATAAAAAAAAAAAATAGGAAAATAAATGCAATTAACATCAGTGCTTGTCCACATTTTACAACAAGAGCACAAAAAAAGTCCACACTTTATGCAACAAGTGCTTTCTCTTTGATCAGTTTCTGTTATTCATTTTCTAGAAGGCGCATTTCTCTCCTTTATGAAAAACAAATAATCCCTCCCTTATTATTACTTTACCACCGATTCTCATATGTCTTCACTCAAAGGGTCAGCTTTCAGCCCCAACAGTTCAAGGGGGGGGGGGGGTGGATTTAAACAGAGAAAATATTTGGCTCGAGAGCGTTGCCACATCCACATCCACGACCAACGTTTCTGTTTTATCGTTAGCAAATTAATTAATTTCTATTTACATGTTACGAGGACTAACTCCAAACTGACCCCTGCCCTCATGTTTATAGGCCTAATATACTGAGAACAAAAATATACCTTTATCTTGCTTTCTCCATGCAACACTGTAGGTGCAATCATTCTGAATGCTTTCTTTTTTTTTATATCAAAACTCATAATTTTGTCTGTACACACATGGACTGACTATAGTACAAATATACAGATTCCCCAAAGCAACGTTCAACCTCTCTCTGTTCTGCAGTTTGATCTCACTGAACGAGCTCTCCAAAAAGAACGGCGTATAATGTGGCACAGTTAAGCTTTTTTTTTTAGCAGTTACGTTTACACTGGAGTTTGTGCAATTTCTAACATGGCACAGATTATTATGAACTAATACTGCACTGCTTAGGCTGCACTTGTTCTGCTGTTTCTACTGTGGCAAAGATCAGCATGCTGCAGCACTGATTCAACTGGTTTCTGAGTTGTTGTTTTTTTAGAACAAAGCCAAGGATAAATTCAGCAGCTGTGAGCATTTTCAAAATAAAGTTACAGTGTAAGATAGTTTACAAAATACTATTATATGGGTTTTTGAGAGTACAACAACAAACAACTGGGTAACAAAGCATTATGCTTAGGTTAAGTCAAATTCTACAGTCACCCCTGATGGTTACTATCATTACTGAGAACACCACCCATTGGTTTTCCTGTTGGAAATGAATATCTATGTGAATGTCCCCAAAACAGTCATTCTAATCATGTTAAGGTTTGTCATGTTTAATTTCTTTTTTCTATTAAGCACAGCTGTAGACCAAACATCTTTCACAGACTAAGTGTCTGATGGCTTGTTCAGTTTGGACCGGGCCATATAATCTAGAGATCTTAAGTCTTATTGGCTGATCCAGAGGAGCGTCGCAGCTTCATGGACATGCGGCTCTTGCTAGTCCGAGGAGACATGGGGGACGCCGAGTCGCTCCCGGCCTCCCCAAGAGCCGGACTTTCTGCCCGAAGAATCTCTAGGCAGGAGCCTGAGGAAGAGGAGGAGGCAGGGGAAGGTGTGGGGTGGAGGGCAAAGTGAAGGGGATGGATTGATGGGGGAGGGAGAGATAAAGGAGAGGAGGGAGGAGGCAAATAAGAGGATGAAGAGGAAGAAGGGACAATACAAAAATTACACCACGCCCCATGATGTTCTACAGAGTCAGACTGCACAAACCTCTACAGTCACACACAGGCAGGACAGACAGAATGACGGACATAGACAGACAGGACAACAGGCAGAAAAACAGCAAGCTCTATTAGTATTCTATACTGGGTTTATTTCGAATCCCTACTGTGTACTTCCTAGAAAAACAGACTTTCTGTTTTAAGATGCTTCTTCCCTGAGAGCACCTCTGAGACTGTATGTGTAATTAAAATCTACATAAATAAACTTGTCTTGACATCACCTGCCTGTTGCTAAATATACCTGCTGTAGAGGCAACGTGTGCTTGACAATTGTTTGGATTTAGTTTAGGCAAAGTGCTGATGCTCCCTGAACATCAGCTGATCCTTCTCTGGACAGCTCACAATGGCTGTTATTGGTGTCTGTTCAGTTTTAAGAGGATTAATAGCTCCATCTAGATTTATGTTATTATGTACTGTTGGAGTGATAATGGCTGGATTCATAGGGAGATTATTACTTTTGAACCTGCACTCTACAAGTGTGCTAAACAGTCATACAGTAAATACTGACTTTGTTTCACCAAACCGAATCGAATTAAACACTGCTGATAACGGTGTTTAATAATTAGGTAAAAATGGTTTATATCCTTATCCAACATCACATATCTTTTTACAAAATCTGACTTTACAGTTGATATTGGTTGCAAGTGAGCCAAGAGCTGCTCACTTCTGGCTAAAACCTTCCACATGAGCTGTTGGGAAAGCAGACATAAATTAGACTAGAAAAATAAAATAAAATGATATTGAAGAACACAAGGTAAAAGACCTAAAGTGATTTTTTATCTATAAAGCATACCATTCACAGCTAGCATGAAGGACCTTCTGCTTCAGACCCTTCCCCTTCACCCTGAGCAGATTAAAGCTGTCTAGTGGTTTAGGGACCATCATATACATATCACTATGCTCCTCTAGAGTGGAGGAGGAGGAGGAGGAGAAGAAGAAGACAGGAGAGGAAAGAAAGTTGAGGAAAGGAAACAAAAGGAACGGCAAGGAAGAAAGGAGAGGAAGAAAGGAGAGGACGGTCGGCAGCAAAAAGAGGCGAGAAGATGAAAGCCAGGAGGATTCAGAAAAGATTGAAAAAGAGAAGATGTAGGGAAAGGAAAGAAAATTAAAAACAGGAAAAAGGAGAAAAGAGAAAGTAAAAATGGAGAGGACAAAGGAGCAGTTTAGGAGAGTGAAGGAGGGGTGGTTAGAGAAAAGAAAGAAAACAGAAAAAATGAATCAAAACAAAGAACAAGAAGTTGCCACACATAGAGCTGGGCAATATATCGATATTATATCGATATCGAGGTATTAGGTCAAAAATGATCGTGATATTTGATTTTCTCCATATCGCCCAGCCCTAGCCACACACATAAAAAGAAAAACCACTCAATACACAAAGACACAACACAAAAAGTCGGACGACACACAAAACACTTCTGTGCAACATGTACACATAAATATATATATAATGATACATGTTATAATGAATACATTTTAACTACATTACATGTATGCTTCATTTTGCTTATCCCCACCACTAAGATACTCATTTCAAATGTAACAATACACAAGTCTAATGAAGAAGAAGCACAACTTTAATGTTAGTTTAAAGTTACACATTCAATGTGCGTTTGTGTGCACAGTCCTAGGTCATATCAAAACCAGGAAGAGAGGAGCGGACAAAAGGTTTGAGGTAAAGTTTCACCAGGTCAGTGTTGACATCGCAGGTTAACAGAAACGAACAGGAAAATTACTGAGTGAGTGAACAGACGAGAGAGCAGAAATATCACACTGTTTAAAAAAAGGATATCTCACTTTCATCATGCCCCTGAGTGTAGTTTGGTGTGAAGCACATCTCGGGCTTAAGGAATTAAAAGTCACACATGGTGTTAAATGAACTGGAGGCATTTTAAACAACCTTATAAAGGTGCTAATGTGTCAGTGCTTTGTTTACAGCTTTTTTCTGCTGCCGCAGAGTGACTAAAAAAAAAATCAGTTAAGTTATGATGGTCCCAGTTAGGTTTGAAATAATCATAGCAATGACAGCATTAAAAAAGAGCTAATTTAGAGCAACAAGGTCCACTGCTTGTGGGCAGATTGTTACAGTCTAGATGACAATTAGCTAGGAAATAATCAGTGGGAAAAGGATGGGACTAACATTACACTTTGTGCTTCAAGATTAAAAGTTAAATAATGAAACCGAGCTAATTTCTGAGCTCAAAAAAGAAAATGACTTAATCTCATAATTAGCAAACTATAATGGAGTCATCCCAAACAACACCTGCAGATTAGATGAAAATGACACTTCCTTTTAATTAGTTGACAACTAGAAACCCATGCAGACCTGCTTAAACTGTGGAAAACACAGAGGAGAAAACAGACAACTCAAGAAAACACGATATGGCGGAGGAATCGAGGAAAGAAGAGGTTAGGCTGAAATGTCAGTTGGAAGAGCCAATCAGAACGGGGCAAGTCAATCATGTGACCAGGCTTACCTTTTAGCTATAGGCAAGTGAGACATTACGATCTAAAGGAAGGAGGGAAACAAACAGAAAAGAAAAAGAAGAAAAAAAAAATAGATAAACAAAAATAACATGAAAAAAAGAGAGGAGGGAGAAGCAAAATAAAAAAAATTTAACAGAAAAAAAAAAATCAAACAAATGAACAAAATAGGTGAAAGTTAAATAAAAAAAACAGAAAGAGAGAAGAATATTTGATCATTGTGCTGTTAAGGTAGGGGGACCTGCAAGTTAATATAGGGAGAGGGAGATATAGATAAGGGGAAGGGGGCTGTAGTTATTTGAGCAAGGTTTATTTCAGAGCACAGGATTATTATGCTGTCGAGACTGTGAAAACACAATCTGAATTCTGAACTTTGGATGTGATTCGCACAATAGGACTCGGAATCAGGCAAATTGAGACGTGCAAGTACTGAAATGGCTATCGTATTATCTGACTAACGTTTTGATCCTGTGTTCTGAAATGACATTTGGGGCTGAACAACACACCGACAACCCAATACAGAGCAAAAATACTTCTGACAGAGGATTTCAGTACCACACAATATTCTAAATGGACATATTGGGGAACATAATGTGTTAAATGTTATTCAGCCTCAAAGCAGGTTGATTATTATTGTACAATTATTAATATTTTTTGACACAACAGCTGGTGAGATGATGAACAGTTGGACAAGAAAAAAAAAAAAAGTGGTCAATTAGACAAACACTCACAGTCATGCCTCGGCTTGACCAGTAAGAAACAAAGCAAAACGTCATGTCACAGTTTTCCTACAAACATTTACATCAGCCCACTGATATGTGTGTAGGCCTTCGTCACACAGCTGCTGCTTCATGTACCTCTTTATAAAGAAAGTGTGTGGCTTAGCTGCGGAATTAAATCACTGTAAATAACTGCAGCACTGAATAATTTGATTATGTGTGAGTCAAAGGACAGTACACTATTTTTTAAATTACACCTAACCAGACACATTACAGACAAAGATTATTAGTATCCGTCTAATAAACTTAACAGGATGCATATGAGAGTCATACAGTAGAATATAACTCCCATATGCATGCCTGGCATCTCTACGGCTACAGCTAATTCCTCAGAGATGGTCTGGAGACAGAAGAAGGCTGAGCAAAGCTTTGGACAGAAAACAGAACTCATCAGATACAAGATTGTGAATCAGACTGTGAGCTGCCAGTGAGTGTGTGTGTGTGTGTGTGTGTGTGTGTGTGTGTGTGTGTTTGGGGCAGCTCTGTCATTAAAAAAGGCACAGAAAGAGAGATGCTGCTTGTTTGGTAGCTTACAATGCAGCATTAGTACTAAAAGGAGGAAAAAGCTGTAAAGCTTAGAGATGTTCCAATACCATGTTTACCTTCCCGATACCGAGTACCGATCCGATACCAGTGCATTAAAGAAACACAAATATATCATTTTTAACAGCTGCATATTAGTAAACCTGTATGGATGATTACTATCATTGTTGTTTGGCCTGGCACTTTGTAAAACATGAAAAAATACATACAGAGAATGAATGGCATAGCACCTTTTATTATTAGTTTGCAAGTCAGTCATATGGGAAAAAGCTACTTTTTTTTCCCAGGGCTAAGTTATGTGGTATTGGATAGACAAAGGCTCACGTACTTGCCATTAACAGCTTTTATTTTAACAGCATTTCCGATACTGGCATAGATATTGGAACAACTCTAATATAGTTCACTTAACGTGCCTTTGTTTTTAGGGTTAAATCCATAAATCTATTGGAAGTAAATTATTGGAGAATAAATCTATGTAAACTAATCCAGAAAAAAATGAATATCCCAAAATATAGGATAGGTCGGAGAGCGCGCGTGCGCGCACGCGCCTGCCTTACGCACCATACATACACACACACACACAGTATTCAGTCATAGTTTGTCTATTATGCATATGTTTTAATGTCACTTGCCTTCAGTTCTAAATTCTCTCAAGGATTTGTGGCAAGGGACTAGAAATAGCAAGAAACTGTGGGCCCTATTTTAGCGATCTGAAACGCACGTATCAAACGCCAAATGCAAGTAGCTTTGCGGGCGGATCTCGGGCACTGTTGCTATTATACCGGTGGGATAAATGACTCTTGCGCCCGACGCAAATCTAAAATGGGTTGGTCTGAAGTAGCTACATTACTCCATAGGTGTGGTTTGGCCGTAACGTGCAATAAACCAATCAGAGCGTTATCTCACATTCCCTTTAAAAGCAGGCGCGCTTGTTCCATGGTGGATTGCTATTATAATGGTGGAGTTGCTAGGCGCACGCTCTTAATACATCCATGGGCGCACGCCAGGAGTGGTTCACAGCCGAGGAGACCGACGTTTGCGACGTTTTGACAAAACGTAAATAAAGAAATGTCACAAAAACATACTTTCCAATGTTTGGGGCTCACTCTCGCTGAATCAATAGGTTATGAATGCATGGTGATAATTTCTAACATTAGACCAAGATTACCTCACTATAGACAAAGCAGCTCTTCTGTACCTCCTCTCCCCGTGCTGCTGCTGGGGCATTTGGGTTAAGTGGCATCTGCACATGCAGTTCAACATCACATCTCCTTAAGTCCTCTAATATTTCCCCCTATATCATCAACACATCCATGATTCATGGAAATGTTGTGTAAAACAAGGTCATATTTTTCCTTGTATTTATGTATGGTTTGCAAAAATGGGAACGGCTGGGTCCGTGAGATGAGAGAAGCAAAGTGTATGCGCGGTGTGCACACTATACATTACAGCAAAGCATGCGCCCTTAAAATAGCATCTGAATAACGCGCCACTGACTTTAGACCAGGTTTTTCCTGGTCAGTGGCGGAATTGTTTTCTGAAACTGCAAAATAGCACCAGGGAACGTTTTCGCCGGAACACGCCTCCTCTTTTTACTGAACCGCCCCCGGGAGCGCAAGCTCATTCCCTAATTTACCGACGTGCGTCTGTGGAGGGGAAAGTCTGCTGTGCGTCGGGTGCAAAATAGGAATGATACATGCGTCGGTGTACAAAGGCAATTGCGCTGGGTGCAAGATAGGGCCCTGTGTCTGTCCAGCAGTTGCATTACTGACCAGTTCTGGTCAAGCCTGCAACCAAAGTTTTGATTGACAGGTGCAGCTGTTTGTCTGGGTTACTGTATGCTTCACAGAGCAGAAGGTTGTGTCTTACCTGTGTCAGAGGGCAGGTGTGTGCAGGGAGCTGGACTGTAGACTCGAGCTGCGTAATCCTCGAATGTGGTCGGCTCCTGGTGGTGCTGTACGATGGTTTCTAGGTATCGGGCTCGCTCCTCATAGCTGAGGTCAAAAGTCAAGGCCAAACAAACAAACAAAAAAATACACAGATACTAATAAAACACGAAAGGAGCAAAAAAATGGAAATAGTAACAAATAATAGATAATAATAAAGTAACAATAGAAAATACTGTGACAAAACTTAAATGGATACTGTAATATAAGATGTATCTTTATTTTATCAGATAAAACACAAGCCAGTTAAATCTACATACCTAGTTTTCAATGTGAATCTACTCAGAAAAAAGGAAACCAAAGCCCTTTTATCACCTGCTATTACAGCCTTCAGCGATGAATTCAAAAGAGAGGTGCAGGGATTCAGAAGAGAGCGGAGTAAATGGAAACCAGGACTTCAACTGTCCATTTATTAGAGGTAACCTCATTGATAGAATGACATTTACCCTCTCTTCCTTAGTCCTACTCATTCATCCAACCATAATGACAGCCATATGCAGCAGTTATTGTCTCTTGGACACACGCCGGCACGCACGCACGCACGCACGCGCGCGCACACACGCACACGCACACACGCACACACACACACACACACAATTTAGTCTCATCATCTCCAAATAGTATTATCATTTGCTCAGTGAGCTCCAATAACCAAGGATTTTCAATGAGAACAGAGTGTGTGTGTGTGTGTGTGTATATATTTGATATTTGAAGAGTGGTTGTGAACAGGCACAATGTGTGTATGTAAGTGCATGTGTCTCTGTTTGAGTGTGTGATGGGATTAGGCCAATGAATCTTCAGAATGAAAAAAAATGTGTATTTGTACCTCTCTCTCTCTCTGTGTGTGTGTGTGTGTGTGTGTGTGTGTGTGTGTGTGTGTGTGTGTGTGTGTGTGTGTGTGTGTGTGCGCGCGCGCGGGGGTGCGTTGTGAATGGGTCAGCCATCTGTAATAGCTCCCATGGGTTTTCTATTGGGTTAGAGAGCTGGTCTATGGGCCTCAGAAGGAGAAAGATTCAGGTCTAATGGTAACTGATCCAGTTAGAGACAATGATAATAACAACAATATGGCTCCTTTAAAGTGGAGGGACAGACTGCGCTGGCAGAATTAAAGAAAAGAGGAGGAGGATGAGGTGGGGGGAATGAGTGGAGAAAACTGGCAAAGCAGAGAGGGAGAAACTTTAATAAACTTTGGACGGATGACGCAGTTTATCTAAAATTGTACTGAAATCTGCCATACTTGATTTCACAGGGAACTGCAAGGGCTTTTAGATGTAAATATATTAGTTATTCAAATGCTCGCCGTCAAAGGCATTAAAAAATAAAAAATTAAGGGGCGCCAGTCAGAGAAGAAACAAAGGTTGGGGAGGGGGAGGGATGAACTCTAGAGGTAGAAAGAAAGCAAGATGCTGAAGGAGGAAGAGAACTTGTAAAAAGACAGGAAGGAAATAGCGTGGGTGAAAAGGAAGGGTGAGAATCCTGTAGCAAGTCACAGTAGAGGTGAAGGGGAGGACAGCGGGTGAGACGGGGGAAGAAAGGATATTTAAGTAGCAACATGATGTGGTGTGTGTCTCCCATAGAGAGCTGAGAGAAGAGCAGCAGTCACACACAGAGCGTCAAGCCAGTGTCTCTCGCACCAAGTCTACGTGATCTCACCGTTTGCCTTTTCCCTCTCCCCTGCATCACACTTAGGTGAATGATATTGTGTGGATGTGTGTGTGGTGTGAGAGCGGGGGAGAGATGTGTGGATGGTATGCAATTAGGACCAAAAACTATTATTTATTCCTGCAAACAACACATAATTAGCTTCATATGTTTAAATATTGTGTGGTTGTATGATGAAGCAGCAGCTAGGGAAGTCATTTTTTAAGAAATGCACTTCCTTATAAAAAGGCCACCGTTTCATTATTTCTAAGAAGGTGAAAAGGTTTAAATGACACCTGCAGGAAAGAAAGAAGTCTACAGAGGCAGGGGAAACTGAAAGAAGGAACAAGGAGAAGACGGAGAAATAAATACACAGGTATTGTACCACTGCTGAGATAAATGACAGGAACATCACTTTACTTTTCTTCACTTTTCCTCCGTCTGCCTCCTTGATATCTCTCTCCCTCTTTCTTCCTCTCAGCGTGGCCTCGCTGCCTGTGGCCTTATGTCACAGTGTCACAAACACCAGCTCCCCACTGGGAGGGGGCAACATATGGAGAGAGATGGATGCACTTTTGATGCAAAACATCACTTTCATAGATGGGATAGATAAAGGCCCTGCGCACCCACAGGTGTTTTCGATTCCTCTGCTTAATTGGACAGGTGGACCTCTGCTGGGAATTACCTTAGGCCACCAAACTCTATAAACTAATAACAATATGCCTTAATTACAGAAAACATTTTGACATGTAAGCACAGGTGTTAATAATATGATTCATGATAGCTGGGTTCCATTTAGCTGCTTCAGTTTCAGGCTCCTGGTATTGTGGCTGCTGGCTCACTGTCACCCTGCCATGTCTTACTGGGACACCGGAATAGGACAGAGCCATTGTTAATGTTATAAGAAGCACCTGTTCTTTTCCTACTATGACAAGTCTGCTGTGACAAAGGCCTGTGTTAGTGGTGTAAATTGTCCTGCATGTGCAAAAACAGCTACAAGGAACTCCCTCCCATCTACAAAAAGTGAAGCACTGCATTATGGGATAGTTAGCAGACTGTTAGTCAATGCCAAGGACACTACCTCTTTTTCTTTCCAAAGTTGAAATGTTTGAGGGCACTACATAAAGCATACATTTGAAAAGTGGAGCGGAGAGCCACTTCACGCACGCTTCTGGGACGCGCCGTGGCGCAGCTGGTGGATTATCAAACACTGACTTGACGCGTGACGTGCCCGGACTGCAGTGCAGACGCGCCTGGTGGAAATTAGGGGTTACTTTTACAGAGGATGTACGGTAATCTATATTTGTCTTCCTCTTGGTGCTAACTGGTCTTTGGCATTACTTTTGCGCATTTCTTTTTCCAAACAGCACATGTTCATCCTTATGAGTCAGTGTAACGCTTATCAGTTAAATTTTAACTGAAGCACAAACGGACATTTGGAAAAACTGAAAAATGGGTTCCAATATCCAATTTTTCATTTTTTCCGCCTTGACAAATTAAAAAACTGGATCTTTAAACTGTTTTTCCAATTTTCTGTTTGTATTCAGAGGATCAGAAATTTAGAAAATTACAAAATTGCATATGGGCTCCAATTATTCAATACTGCCATTGTATTCTCTCCCTCGTTCCGCCTAGCTACGCCCCGCCCCCCACTCAAAACCATCAGTTGCAAGCACCTCTGACCCCAAAGTCTATCATTTACCATTTATTTTGGTCCATATGCAGTTAATGACCTGCATATTCTGCAAAGTAGAGGAAGAGAATACCATTGCAGTATTGAATAATTGGAGCTCAGACACAATTTTGTAATTTTCTCAATTTCTGATCCTCTGAATAAAAAACTGAAAATTGGAAAAACAGGTTAAAGATCCAATTTTGTTATTTGTCAAGGTGGAAAAAAATGAAAAATTGTTTGTGCTTAGAAAATTTAACTGATAAGCGTTACACTGACCCTTGTGCTCACTATCTCTGTTGATTACATTTCTGATATAGGGAGTATGCAGGTGCCAGCAGATAACAATGCTTATGCTATCTTCAAACTTTTCTTCTATTTATTCAAAGCAAACGGCTTTGGCTGCTGGCAAAAAAAAACTGCATCACTTTTTTTGTGGTTGAATGTTCAAACCACAAAGGCTGAGCATTTTCAAAAAGAAATTAAAGATTTTTCTTATATATATATATATATTTTTTTTTTTACTTTTTTATGGCTGCTAAATATGTTTTTTTTGTGAAGCATTTTGTGGTGCATCTCGGGATAACATTATTATAAATACTATTAATACAGCACCTTAAAACAAGGGTTAAAACGTAGAAACCAATGAGGTCAAAGAAAATAAGACTTTGCGACATTGCGTTCACACATCTCTGCCTTCATCCATCCCTGCATCCAAATGGCAGTCGCCGCTATGAAATCTACTGTAATTGAATTTCAGATGGCTTCTCTTATTAAGTCATTAGCAGAATAATATCTCTTTCGAAGAGAGAAAAGCAAAGAAAGAGGGAACATTATAAGGGGAGGAAGAGGAAAAGGTTGGTGAGGGAGAAAAAGGAGAAAACAAAGCAGCGAAGGGCAGACAGGAGAAAGATAGAGGAGAGGGGGTGGATAAAAAGGCTCTTTTGTATCGAGTCAGAAACTCATTTTCTTGTGCTTGGCTGAATAGAGAGGAGTGCAGTGTTCATGCCTTCTCCATCTCCATCTCTCTCTCTCTCTCTCAGCCCTTTTCGCTCCCTCTCTCTCTCTCCCGCAGCGCAGTTCATTGTGGCGGTGTTCGACTCCTGCGATCACTTGAGACTGAGGGAGACTGGAGGAGACTGAGGGAGGCTGGAGGAGAGGAGAAAGGGAGCTTGTTAGCGCATACTGAGCTGGGCCCACCGCTGGGATGTGTGTGTGTGTGGGCCGATGTTTGTATGGAGAATTGTGAGTCTGTACGTAGAATACGGTGTGAATATACTGTATACATGTAGCTGAGAGTCTTCAATACCACCGTTTTTATGATCTAAATGGGATAATTTATATTTTATAATTGTTATTTACAAATTAACACAGAATGTCGATATATGTTTTAATTTACAGTTTAAAGGTCCCATAATGTAAATGTTATAAAAGCAGGTCAAGGTGCTGTATAAATACTGTGAAAGTATTAAATCTCCCAATCCACAGAGAATTGCACACGGCGTGTATTCAGAAACTGTGCCTTTAAAAGAGCTGTCAGGGCTTCCGTACAGCTGTGATGTCACAACGATACCTATATAAATAGAAAGTGCTGCTACAGTCATTCCCTGGCAGCAATGATGGTGTAGACACGCCAAGAGCACAGATGCTAAAGACTCAAAAATGCTGACCAATCAGAGCAAACTGGGCTTCTCCGGGAGGGTGGGGCTTAAAGAGACAGGCGCTAAAATGGAGTGTTTTAGACCAGGGGTTCTCAACCTTTTGCAAGCTGGATCCCCCCAAAACTGGTTCATTGCAGTTGAGCCCCCCCCCCCCTCCAATTTCTTGGCGAAATGTCTGATAAACATAGCCTCAAATCATCCTCGATTTGTGCACGATTGCGGTATTTCGTTTTGAGTGCAGTCATTTCTGAGAATCCTGCCTCACAAAAATATGCCGACGCGAAAGGGAGGAGAATCTTCAAGGTGACATCACAGAGTTGAGGGTATTCCTGCATCAATGCTGCCCAGAATGACAAAAGAGGGCAGGAGGTCAGTGGTGTAACTAGCCAACACCGGGCCCCTATGCAGGATTATCAAGGGCGGCCCCCTACTACAGCCGCGTGATGCGCGCCAATGTCCACGCAGTAGGCTACCATGAATAGGACAGGAGAGGATCATAGAGACACAGCATATAAGAGATGGGATGACAAAATCAGGAGTAGCCTATGCGCACCACAACAACAACAAAAAAACACTGGTGAATGAGCATCATAACACATGATAAAACACACAAGGGCAGTCCCTCCAGGATTTCACGGCCTTTTTTTGAGATTGTTGCGGCCCAAAATGCCTGATTTCACGGGAGCTTTTGTTAAAAATTGCGATAAAAGTTGTGGTGTCTTTTGTATGTGTGTTGCAATGAAGTTGCAGAAGACAGTGAAAGTTGTTTTATAGTTCTTTAAAAATAAAAAGGAAACTTGTTTTGGGGAGAATAATAATTATTACTATTAATTAATTACTCTGGGCTGAGATTTCCTAGGAACCTTACCAAAAAGGCTCTGGATGCTGCAACTGTTGGTATAATAGGAAAATGGCTGGTGGATTTAAGACAAAAAATAATAATTTATTGAATGAATCAAATATGAACATATCTGTCACTTACAGTGGCTTGTTGATCTTTACATTGTTAGTTAATTTCCTATCCTGGCCACACACACACATTCATACGGTTTGATAAAGGACTTATTGGACTTTAACTTATCATTAACCTAGCGCAGCATAGCTGTCCTCCATTTAGGTCATTGTGTCGTCTCATCTGCGTTTTTCCTGCATTCACCGTGTGTGATTGTGTGATTGTGTGTGTGTGTGTGTGAGTGAGTGTGTGTGTGTGAGTGTGTGTGCATGCGCGTGTCAGTCGCGGGGAAATAGAGCAGCAGCCCCGCCCGCTGCAGAGAGCAGACAGTAGGGCCTATGAAAACAGCAGCCGCTTCAGTGACTATATAATGAAAAAACGTTACAGCGTACATTGATGTTAAAATGTATACACGTTGGCAGTACAGTCTGAAATGTTTTGCGCGGTCTTTCGCTGTACGTTTTGTTGGTAAATGTGAGATGTTCGAGTCACACACACGATCGTCTTCATAACAGAAACAAGGAAATTAATTTGACCCGTTCTCACTCCCGCCTGGTCAATGGTTGCTCTCTCATTGCTGACAGGTGCTCAGACGCTGATTGAAATAGAGAGAAGAAGTCGTGTGACGTGCATCAGTTATAAAGTCTGCGAGGCTGGGGAACATGCCGCAGTTCCCTCGACTCTGATGCGGCCATGCCAGAGGTCAAGTTTTTGTGTGAAGGCGTCCACTCTGTCTGCAAGGAGCAAAATCTGAGTTTCTATGAGGAGTGGTGTGTCTCCTCTCTGCTCTGACTGCAGGCTGGGACTGCTGCGCGAGGCTACTGAAAGACCGACCGCCTCGAGTGCTTTTGGACGGGGGGAGGGGCTCACGGCAGCACCCGCTGCTCGTTGATCACAGTAACTGCAGAGTGATACGTGCTTTCCAGTCTCCAAACACCACAAAAGTCTCCAATAACACCAGTAAAAGTCGCTACATTAGTTTTTGACAAAAAGTATGATTTGTTTGTGTGTTATAGTCCAACCACTTGCATTTCAACATGGGGGAAATTGTTTTTCTGAATATTTTTATTCATTTTTTTCTCCCATCCTGTAGCCTACTCGCGCCCCCCCCCCCCGGGAGAGTGTCCGCGCCCCCCCAGGGGGGCGGGCCCCACCGGTTGAGAACCACTGTTTTAGACGAAAGGTGAATACAGGTATATTCAGATAGCTATTATGCAGATTGATCTCATGAAATGGCGTATGTATGACACGCCAATCCATATGCCATTATTGGCGTGTTAGCAAGATGCATACTCGCTTTTTAGCGTGTTTATCAACGCCGTTTGGCCTCCATTGACTTACATTACCTTGCGATTGCGTGTGAACGGACGCTGTAGGGAGCAGTATGAAAGGGCGAATCGCCGCACAGGGAGGTTGGTTGGGGTGGAGGCTGGGTAAAACACAGGACTTTCACCCAGGAGAGCGGGGTTTGCGTGTGGCGTTTCCTAAAGGCAACCCTGTTCTTCTTTTCCTAAACCCAACCTGGTTTTCTTTTCCTAAAGCCAACCCTGTTCTTCTTTTCCTAAACCCAACCTGGTTTTCTTTTCCTAAAGCCATCTCCGTTCCTTTTCCTAAACCCAACCTGGTTTTCTTTTCCTAATCCCAATTGTTTGTCCGTTTCTTGTTTTCCTAAAAGCGTAGAGACGTAGTCTCACGATATGTTTACGCTGTAACGTTGCAGACTGCCGTCCGCTGTATAAAGCGTAGACATACACGCGGATAGCTCATAATGCGTATAGATAACACGCACAACATGATTTTTAAATGAAGTAAGGAGTGAAACTTCTTCCATCGTCAGTCTTGCGTAAAGGAGCATCCAACTTTATTTGGACTGCCATGTGTCTATAGCTTACAGATCTGCATCAAGTGACTGGAATTTGATTTTAAAATAAACATTTCAATACATTGTCCAGGACTAGCAGTGACTGAATCATCTGGGGAAAATAACTTTTTAATTTAAAAAAAGAAAGAAAAAAAAAAGTAAAGTGATTTGGGCCAGTCATATATTCAAATCACATATTTTTAAATGTAATTGCAAATAGCATGTGTGTGGATTCTTTCTTGTTCACAAGGTTGGATGACACACATACCCATCCAGGTCGACTACCAGTGAGGGTTCAAACTGAGTAACTGTCGGTCTGAATTGGGAGACAGAAGAGAGAGAACCTCTCTAGTTGCACAGGCTGCCTTACAAACTACATGTTAACGTGCTGCTGCCACAGTCAAGAGTTCCGTTTTTAAAGTGGTTTTGGTTTCAAACTTTGTCTTTTCATTATTAACTGACCAAAACTTGGTCGGTAAATGATTGGTAAAACACAGTATTGCTTTCACTAGAGCAGGACTTCAGTGAAGAAAACAGAAAACCCACAACTGAAGGCAAATAATGTTAGAAAATTAATAAATTGTGGCATATTCGTGTGAAGTGAGCCATTTGGAAAATTCCAGATGGTAGCTCAACTCCCAAATGGGATTATTCAATATGCTGACTCTCCCTGTCTAGAACACACGTCTCAAAAGAATAGCCACGTATGCTAATTAATGTCACTGACACTTTGTACTTATAGTCTAGAAAAGGCTTCATTGACAGCAGCTACAATGCTGGTGAGAGAGCAGCTAGATAGCCTCTGAGTGAGTCCTCTCTACTGTTCAAGTGGAGCTGCTTGTTGAAGCAGTGGAGCAGACAACGTCTAACAATACTTTCAATATCACCAGCCCTGGTTAGAATTCACTTTACTGCTGATGAATATTACAGATGTTTTAAACATTTCTGTGAGAAAAAGCTACTTCTGCATTGGTGAACAGATACTGAAAAACGTACTAAACTCACTTAAATAAGTTAAAGAATAAGACAGGCATTATTCTATATTTTTCTTACTATAAAATTTTTTTTCTTCTTACTATTCTACACAACAACCAAAACCAACAGTATGTTGGTCTGTTTCTCGGTTACTTCCTACAGTGACTTCCCTACCCTGTTGCACTCAGGCCCTAAGCCCACAGGTTCCTTCTGAAGACGTCATCATCACAAATCTATTCTTTCATTTGTTTAGTTTTTTTTAAACACAAGGCAAACTAATAAAACAACTGGGAACTTTGGTTTGTTTTGGTTGTTACTCACAAAGAAAAAAACAAAGCATTTGTTGGGGACTATTTTCAGCTGCGAAACAATATTTACGGCAGCAGGATGGTGTATGTTAGATTGACTAAAAATAAACTATAGCTCCCATGTTCATAGTAATAAAAAGGAAAGAAAAGTGAACATGTCACCCAGTGCAATGAGGCTCATTGATGTGTTTTGCTAGTTTTTCACTGGCAATTGAGCCCCATGGCACAGGTGAATAAGCTATATCAGGCTTTGGATACACAGTAGCTTTGTAGTAGGATGAAGTCCATTTGGAATATTGCCAGCCTTATTGTTCAACCATTGGTGTTGCAATGGACATTACTGTATTACGAGTAAAAACAAACCACAGGATGACAAATTTAAAGCTTTGCATGTGGCTCCAAATGGCATCTCGTCAGCTGAATTTACACAGTCCTCTAGTGCTCCAGACTGATCTCATGAAATGGCGTTTATATGACACGTCAATTCGTATGCCATTATTGGCGTGTTATAAAGACGCATACTCGGTTTTTAGTGTGTTTATCAACGCTGTTTGGCCTCCATTGACTTACATTACCTTGTGATTGCGTGTGAATTTACACCGTATCGAGTAGTATGAAAGGGCGAAAATCCCGTAGGGAGATTGGTCGGGGTAGAGGATGAGTAAAAAAAAAACAGGATTTCACCCAGGAGACCGGGGATCGCGTCCCACGTGTGACATTTCCTTGTCCCACGTGGGACTTTTCCTAAACTCAACCGTCGCTTTCTTCTTTTACTAAAGGCAACCCCGTTTTTAATTTCCTAAACCCAACCCTGTTGTTCTTTTCCTAAAATCAACAGTCACTTTCTTCTTTTCCTAAACCCAACCAATTCTTCTTTTCCTAAACTCAACCGTAGCTTTCCTCACGTGATAACACGTTGTTCTCGCAATGACACGCCAAGTGGCGTGTATGTGTACGCCCACTCTATACAGCCTAGACGTACACGCGGATAGCTTAAAAAGCGTACAGATAACACGCCACTTGGCTTAAAAAAGTTGGCGTGTATATTTCCGCGAAGTCATGATGCCATGTTGCGTGCTTACAAGGCTAGCAAAGCGATAAGAAAGTTAGAGGAGCCAACACTGACGGGTCCAGTTTTCTTTTAACAGTGTTCACTTACTGCTATTCAGATTTTCCCTCACTGTTTTTTATGAACCGTTTCCTTTTGCCAGACATGTGAACGAATCCCACCACAACTCAACTGGGTGAAACACCAACATCTCTATGAGCGTGAAATAGGACAATCGATCCTGTTGTAGCAACCACTTTGTGCGATTGTGAATATAAACAAAGCCAAACGTATGTATGTAACAACATATTATGATGAAACTTGAACATCTATTTTCAAAGGTAAAACAATTATGTTAAAAGTGCACCAAGACAACTTCTGTCCATTTTCTAAAAGCTTGTCTACAAGATATCTCTCTTCACACATATACACACACAGTATCTTACTCTGCATCTCACACACAAACACCCACCCTATCTGTCCTCTCCACCCTAGGCATTGGAACAGACAACAGAGAGAAGGACATCAGAGGGATAATACAATTGGAAAAGCTTTACAGCGTGTAATGATAAACCTGTGTGTGTCTGCGTGTGTGTGTGTGTCCATGCCCAAAGGAAAAAGCTAATGGGTTTATATCTTTCTGTGATAGCAATGATATGGAGGCTTTGTGATTTCATTAAGAATATGTGTGTGTATGTGTGTGTCCATGTACGCCAAAGATGAGGACAGAGATAGGTCGGTCTAATGCACTACTAAATGTTAAGGGCCAATGTGCATGGAAACCATCCACCCACCCACACAAACCCACAAGAAGAAAAACAGACCCGATACATTAATTGGCCCCTTGTCACCCCACTATTTCACCTTTGTGCACACACAAATGTCAAAGAGAGAAATACACAAAAACACACCCTCCTCCCAGTCACCGCTGGGGAGCCCTAAAGCTGCCAGCGCAATTACAAGCTTTATTTAATGCACACACACACACACACACACACACACACACACACACACACACACACACACACACACACACACACACACACACACACACACACACACACACACACACACACACACACACACACACGTTGGTGAACGTCACAGAGGCCATAATAATAATTCTCTGATTAAGGAGATGGATCCTGTTCTTATCTGCAGGCTCTAACAACAGTTAAGACAATATTCATCCTCTGCACACACATATGAATCCTTAATATGGATATGTGAAGTGACACAAAAGTCTTTGCTGACATCCCTGGTGGTTTGTACAGATGTTAAATTCAAAGTTGAGGAAAATTTACATCTCATCTTTCCACTTATACTTATATGCTTTAACACTCAAAATAACTGTGGAAATGTAGTACGTCCAAAATCCTATTAGTAATAATACTAATAAGTTTTATAGAACAAGTTAGGAACATTTTAATGAAACAGAATATATATATTTGACCTCAATCATGGTTCATGGTTTAATATTTATAATATTTTTTGCTTCTTAAATAATTATAATAATATTAATAAACTTTATTCATATAGCACCGTTCCAAAACAAGGTTTAAAAGGTGCTTTAAATTATGTAATATTATAAGTGAATATTTTTGGGGTTTGGACTTTTGGTTTGATAAAATAAGCAATATGAAGAGGTCGCGATTTTGTAATGTTATACGTCTTCATCAGTAGATTAGTCGATAATAAAAATAACGTTGTTGCAGCAGCCCTAATATATATAATTAATGAGATAAGATACACCTTTATTGATCCACAGCGGGAAAACTGGGTTGTTGCAGCAGTACAACAGAAACAACAGTAAATAAGTACAGATAAGAATAGATAGTAAGTATAGAAAGTAACATAAATAAATAATAGGTATATAAACAAAAAATAAATAAATAGAAACTATACAAGAGTACAAGTCTTTGACTGTAATAATATAATAGTGCAAGAGTCAATTTAACATAGGATAACAATGTATAGTATAGATATAACAGTATATAGTAGAAGTAGAGTATAGTGCAGCAATATAATACAGTATATAGTATAACTTGGTATCACTTGTGCCCAATAATGTGGATAAAAGGTTTCAACATTTTTTGGTCACACTGAATACACCTGCTGGAATATACTGTCACACTTATTAGCTGTTTGTAAATGTGTTTTTTTCTTTTTCAAAACTGATTTTTTTTTTTAAAGTGATTGATCAATCATCAATTATCTATTTAAATAGCTACTCCCAGCCTCTGAAGACCCATCTCCTCTTTCTGTCTTTTCAAGGCAAAATCTCTGACGGCTGTTCGAGCTTATGACACACAGTTTGCTGTACTGCATTCGGCCATTGTCGTGATCATCCCATCGACAATCCACCCTGAATCTTAAACACCTTGTCACATAAAATACTTACAATCACACACATTGCCACAAAGTGCATTCACATATTTACACCCACACCCACACACACACTACAGAATAGCTTGTTTACCAGTCAGAGGGGGGTCTGCTCCATCAAAGGTGTGATCAAGCCACTGATGGCTACAACTCATGTGTCTGCACAGCTCTTGGTGACAAGGCATGTATGTGTGCACACACAAAAACACACAGAGACACACAGAGTCATTACATGAATCATATATTTTGGAAATTAGAGAAAATGAAATACATTATAGAACATGAGTAATATCTAAAGTAAGAGTCCTCACAAACCAGCTTTGATAATTCAGGCCTCAGACCTATCTATAGACTCTGCCAGTCAGACATCTATGTGTGTGTGGTGGTGAATGCCCAAAATACAAATGGAACTTGAGTTTACTGCTACACTGAGTTAAAACATCAGTGCTTTTTGCTTGTGTGACAAACACACCTGCAAGTAGTCATTGTGAGTCCAGGGGTACGGTCTAAAGATATCCTATGAGAAGCACATTTCTCGTTTTATATTTTAATCAATGTAATCAATAGCCTGCCGATGTTATACCAGAGGTCTTCTGCCCAACTATACACTATAGCTGCCGTTCAGCCTTCACACACCTGCTTTCCTTTTTTTTTTCCTCAAAGATTTTTCTGTCACTTTCGAGTGATTTATAACATAAATCCACATAATAGCAGACTAACCGGTGTATTTTATATTTAGATTAGATTCAACTTTGTCATTGTGCAGAGTACCAGTACAATGACAACGAAATGCAGTACAACGAAATGCAGTATAATGACATTATGCAGATGTTACACAGCGTCAAACACCATGGTGCCTAATATGTGCTTGTGAAACAGACTGAGATCCTGAAAAAGCATCTCGCACACACAAAACACACTCACACACATTTCCCCAAGGAGAAGTGGGAGAGATTAGCCGTGACCCCTCCTCTTCACCCCTTTCTTTTCATTTCCTCTATCTGCCCGACGGGAAACAATTAACCACAATCACCTCCCTCTCTGCACACATTCCTTTTCTTACCGTCAATAATACACAAACCCTAAACCTAATCCTAATCATATTGTAAAGCATCAAATACCACTCAACGAGCGGTGCGGATTTGCTGTCAATTTGCTGGAATAGCTGCTCATTGAACGCTGTGTTTTCAATAAAGAACGGATGGATAAAATCCATTTATATTTGACAATTTCATTCAGAAGGGGTCTTGTGTGAATTTATGTTTCTTCATTATTCTAATAAATAAAAATAAATTAATAAAAAACCAGTGGACATATTTTTCATGATATTTCTAAGACATTTAAAACACCTGCATCAGCAGTTGTAATTAATATCTCACTGATTTGTTAACTGCACAATTACATCAAATGCAGCAGGATGTAACCCGAAGACAGGCAGCAGTGCAGCTTTCTTTGAAGTCAAACAAAGTGCTCCTTCCATGGCTGATGGGTGTATTGGAGCTCAGGGGAGGTTAAGGATAACATGACCCCATTTCAGCATCAGCAATAACAAAATGTCTTCAATTTGTAAGGTTTTGCCCTCACCTTTCTACCATGGTGAGGAACACACACTCCTTGTCACACACAGACAGATTGTAGCCTTAGTGGGACAATAGGCTCTATTGTGGGAGCTGGCAAAGAGAAGCCAGGCAGGCCGCGAGGCGTTTGGCTGCTCTCGGTGCATGTGTGTGCGTGTGTGTGTGAGAGAGTGTGTGTGGATATGGGGGATAATAGCGCTACATGCCCAGAGCTGCCATCATTTCACTGGGAACAGAGTGTGAAAAAGAGGGAAAGGCAGTGATACACACGCACACACACGCACACGCACACACACACACACACACACACACACACACACACACACACACACACACACACACACACACACACACACACACACACACACACACACACACACACACACACACAGCATCGCTATCACACTGAGCCATATGCTGACCCCAGCCTCAGTGCAGCTATCTCTGCCAATCAACTACTGGTGGGGGGGATGTCCGCACACACGCACACCCACAAGCTCTAATCCTTGAGAGTGAAATATATACACATGCAACATAAACACCATGAAATACACAAGTGTAAATTAAGTGATATACATTTAAAGATTCATGCACACAAACACACACTTGCTGGAACTTGTGTGTGTGTGTGTTGCAGCTTAGTGTCTCTCCAACATTGTTCCCCAGAACCACAATCATCTAGGAGCAGATGGAGGATGGCCACGGCTTGCTCTTTCACTCACTAACACACACGCACACACACAGTCCAGAGGCTCCGCGGTCACAAAACTCTGATTCAACTTTTAAATAATTAAATAGTAGATTTATGTTCACATGAATAAAAAACTTGGACCTATTTCAATCAATGCCATAATTTTTGTGGTCCAATTTAGAAAAGAAACTCCTATTTTTTTCGAAATCAGGGCTGAGTGTTTCAGTCTTAAAATTCCCCTTTAGGAGCCCCTTAATGCTAGCCTGACAAGCCAGACCCACATCAAGATGTGGACCCTGGCTGCAAATTACATTTGCTGCCGCTAGGGTGCGTCTAGCTTTCTAGGCTACCTTAATGCACTTTTTTCAGGTACAAAGTTAGAATATACCATTTTTCTGATATGATCCATGCACAGCTATAGGTTCAGGGACTCTGCTGTCGATTAAGGACTGGTGACACTGATATATATCACTCAGCAGTCTGCTTCTTACTTTCATTTGGTCTAATCTATGAGTTCAGAGAGACTGATTTCACTGTGGTGGGCTACAGGAAACCCGTCTTTCGCTACATTAACCAAAGATTTACTGCTCTGCATACAAGTCATTAGAGGGTAGAGACGTTTGAAAACCTGGTGTGTGTTGCATTTCATTGTGAATATAGTGAGGCCTATATGGAGAAGGGCAGTATGTGTGTGTGTGTGCTGGGGAGTCTTGGACTGCTTTTCTTGCTGCAATGAGCTGATATGTGAGATAGAGCTGTGCTTACACACAGCTGCCCCAGCAGCCTGGCACTCGGTGCGATTGTGCGTGTGTGTTGCTGGATGGCTCTAGTCATGGTGAATGAAAGATCAGAGAGAGAGAGAAGGCAGATGGACCGCCCTGAGGGCCAGGAGACAGAGAGAGGGAGGGATGGAGGAAGACAGACAGACAAGAGATAGACAGAAAAATAGAAGAGAAAAATGCCAGTTAACCACTGACACACTTAACCCTGCCAGCCTTCTTTCCATCTCTCTTCCCAATTTGCTTCTGTGTCAGCCCCTCTTTGAGAATAGTTTTATTTTACAACAAAAAAAGTCTAAAAAAAACCCATTATATTTATCAATGAAGCTGCACCTCCATTGCTGCTCCTGCACTTCATGCCTATATTGCTTTTATTACCGTTTTCAGCTTGGTTTGTCTTTTTGTTTGTCTGTCTGTCAGCAGAATTACGGAAAAACTACTGGCCATATTTTCACAAAACATTTTGGAGCAGGTCAGAATCAAGGTACAGATACAGAAATAATTTCCCCCTTTAATTAAAATTGTGACATAGACTACATTGGGATCCCGCGGTACAACACAAATCTCACAGGAACTGGCGGTTTGAACTGTGATGCAGGTGAGAGCCATAGATGTATAAAGAGAACACATTTCGGTGAAATTGATTTATCTTATCATGCATTGTCCTAAACATTAATTAACTCTTACAAGTTGAACAACAATTGTTAAGGATTGTTATGACATCATGATCTCAGAGCTTCTCATAGTTTAGGACAATAAGAATGAGCAGTAAAGAAGACGGGGCAGTAAAAAAACAACCTGAAAGACTTAAAAGTCAAAAAATCTGAAAAAGAGGAAAAACAGATGATATGACAGAGAAACAGAGATGCACTGAGATAAGGGAGTTAAAGAGACAAGAGAGAAAATACAGGGACAGCATTAGACAGAGAGATAAAGAAATGATGATAAGGGGGTGGGGGGGCAGAGTAATACAAGACAGCAGTAGAAAAATATGAGAGCACAACAAGACTTAGAGGGATGTTAAGATAGATGCAGGACGAGAGACAGAAGAGAGAGAAAAGGAAAGAAACAAGGAGTGACCGAAGTAGAGGGCAGAGTGGGGAGGGAGAGGTGAAGAAACAGAAGAGGAGAGGAGAGAGGTGTGTGTAGCAGAGAGATGGGGAGTCAATAATGACTGATTACTGTAATTCAGCCTGTCAGAGACATCGACCTGCTGCTACTACCAATCAATACACACCAGGACACTCGCAGACACACACAAACACCTCGGAACAAGCATGCGCGACACATGTGTCATCAGGCCCGTGTGCATGATCACACACATACAGTAGGATATACACACAGCCTCACAAAAAAATGTAGCACAATGCACAAACACAATTGTAAAGATGTTGACATGGCTGCACACTCGCCCAAGATTGCTGGAGTCACACAAAAAGCACACGCACGTGCAAAATGGTGTCTGGGGGCGTTAGCTACGAGTTACTACAGCCCCACACTGAGCCTAACAATCTCTCTGTCTCGCTGGGTGGACGTGGCAGAGCAAAATGGCTTTTAAACCCCCCCCCTTATCCCTGTGCCCCTTTCACCTTCTTGGCTAGCATCACCTCCACCACTTATATTATTTCTCTGAAAAGAGGAAAGAGGGAGAAAGGGAGGAAAAAGAGAGGGAGGGTTGAGATAAAATTAGAGGGGAGAAAGAGAACATAAGAGATGAAGGACAAGAGGCAAGAGGGGAGTAAAGAGAGAGAGCACAGTGAAAGACAACGAAAAGAAGAACAAAGAGTGAGCAGAGGAAGGAGACAGGACACCCAGAGGAAATAAAAACAGAAGAGGGAGGGAGTCAAGGGTAAGAGACATGGAATTTGGGTAGGAAAAGTAACAAAAACACTAAACTATTCACATGTTAGATTTGGGGAGATACAGTTTGAAAAAGAGGGGTCATATTAAATTAGTGGACTAGACCTTTCTATTTTTGCATCAGCAGATGCTCTCTTTCAACGGGGCGAGTATTAGCCTTTGTGCTGAGGGAGCTTTATACTATAGGACAGTGTTATTGTGGGTGTCATATGGGTTGCATTATGGGCATCATTATGGTCTCCCAAAGTTAGAATGGGCTATTTTATTTGTCATTGCACGGCTACCTGTTGTAGCTGATGCCTTATCCTTGACTGGAGAGGCCATAGCACCTAACCATTCTTTTAAAGGCCTTGCCCTTCCGGATGCTATTCATAAAAGATGCTCCTCTGGCTGTTATAGTACTTGTATGTCACTGGCAGCTATCAATTTTTGTAAGCAGCTGTCACACTGGCTATGGGGTAGCCAAGCTAGCAGACATAGCCAATTACAGACATGTAGAGTTTTTGTCAAGACCAGTGCAATACAGTAGCAGCACAGCATCGTTGCCGCTTTCAGCCTGAAGTGGAATGAAAGTTTCTGCTGTTTACAGTATTTACTGCCTGTCTTCTTTTCCCTTCTCTCCTCACCTTTGTTTTTTTAGTGAGTGTTTTTTTTGTTTATACTGTGTACACGCACGAGGATGGGGGAGGGCAGAAATTAAGGGACAGAAGAAAAGAACAGGTAGACAAGCAGGCAGACAGGAAGAAAGTATCATTAGGGAATCAAATTGCTTAAAGTGCTGCTTAGAAGAAATTCCAATGATCAGTCAGTAGCTCAGCTCGCCGCAACAGGAGACACTGTCACCTCACAATGGTGTGTGTGTGTGTGTGTGTGTGTGTATGTGCATGTACAATTCTTAACCAGCACTGCAACTACTGTGCCTCTGTGTCCATGTTGAGTGTAATTGTCTGTCCGTGTTTATTACTATAAAGAGTGTGTATAAGTGTGGGCACATGTCTGTATTTGCGTGTGCGTGAGGGTGCATGTCTGCGTGTGAGACCAGAGAGCAAAGCCCATCATTTAAGAAGCAGCGATAGAGAGGAGAGTCATCGATAAGTATTGAACGCTGGGCTTGTTCCAACCACACTACCATCGCATCGGATCAAGCAGACAGACTGTACACACAGCTGTCTGTCTGTTCCGCTTTCTCTTCGCACACACGGACGCATACACACTTGATATATGGCACTTCAGAGCCAACTAAATACAGCTCCATCACACTAGCACTTATACTCTGAAAGCCAAACACCACTGGACATTGATTTGCTATTCTTAACACTTGAGCTGAGTGAGAAGCGACATTCTCACTCACACTAAGATGTGCAAGGATTTCAACGGCCAATACAATGGTGCAGGTAATATTCAAGTTTTAGGTAGCTAAGGGGAGCTGACAAACAACTAACTTTTTAAGAGCTGACCATGAGGTGTTAGCATGGAGATATAAACAAAGCAATGAATAAAACTGAATAAAAGGTTTCTGTGACCTACCTTTGGCTTCTGATGCTGTTTTTGCATATTCTGATTGGGGCTTTTAAAAAGGATACAAGTTCTGGTATAGGGGGATGAGGGATTTGAGAGCTCGACTGGCATTGATAGCTGTGGCTCTGACCATGGTCGGCAAAATGTTCATGTCCACTATGGCACCATCAAACAGTGGACCAAAGAATGGCACCTACAAAGACAAAGACGAGCAGAGAAAAAGGCATTAAAGCTGAAAAAAGAATCTGATTATTTTTCATTTTATGGTTAATAACGAATAATGATTCTACTGCCGATGGAACCTCTCAAGATAAACAATTCTTGATATTTTTTATGAAACAGAACAATCTCTGGGAGCCAATGGATTTAAGTGAACCAAGCTTGACAAGTACAATGTAATTCCATACTTTGCTTGTGGAATCCACCAAAGAGAATAATGTCAGGCTTTTTATTGAATTTATTAGTAGACCAGGTCTCAATGCCATGCACTCTATGACTGAACACAGAGAATATCTTATTTAACTTGTTTTTGGATTCATGATAATTCAATATATTTTGCTTGTAGAATGAATGAAACAGAATGAGGTTATGTTATTAGTGCTGTGGTATCTATGTCATACAGAAAAAGCAGCATTTTATTGTGTTAGGTCTCGTTTGAAATATAATTATGCTATCAGTGCTGTGGTATTAATGTCTGTGTGTTTTAGACTGATACATTGACCAGAGCAGCAAGACTTAGGGCAAGACTCTCTCTAGGATTGTTCGTCATTCGGATGCATATCTGCATCGTCTGGTAGGAAATATTATGTACCAACACACTGTGCGTGTCACAATTTCCTTCCTACCCAACTCCATATCCAAACAATAGAAAAAGGCTCAATCATCGATACAATATCCATGTTATTCTACAAGTGTTTAAGTGTGACATGATGACTTCTACTATGTTACTGTAAACGGTTTAATTCGGATGACTGATTGGTCTCTCTACATTTCTTCTTCTGTTTATTATTTCACATAGTGGTCCTAATAACTGGCTTTTGACTAGATGATAATAATAATAATAATAATAATAATAATAATAATAATAATAATAATAATAATCATAATCTGTCTCCAATAGTTGTTAGGACATTTCACTGAAGACCATTTACGTCCACCTCATTGTGAAAAAAAGTCAGTAGAACTGTTCTCTCATATGAACTCGGGACAATGTCAAGAGAACCAGCCCAGAGAATTGTCTGGAGTTGCCCTTTTACACATGTACAAGCACATGTACAAGCACATGTACAAGCACATGTACAACAGGAGTATTCTTGCCTACTGGTAATACTCCGCGGGTTAGGCGAGAGGTGTCGCCTGGGTAGAGCGTGCAGGAGGCAGGTCATAACGCATATTACGACAGGGTCACGTAACCCGTTAGTATTTTCTTCACAAACAATTGAGTCCCTTGCCGTTCCTTGAATTTGTCTGACGATTGCCGCATTGGCCCTTACCAACAGAAGTTCACGAATCTCGTTTACTTTCCAGTTAGACATTTTCGTCTTCGTGTAAATGAACCTTCCTTTTCTTCACCCATGTTTCTTTTCTTCTTTTTTTGGGCGAGTAGCATTGTAGAAACGTCATCAATACGCCCACTCGCTGTGAATTCTCCGGACAATGAGCTGCTATTTGGAGATTACATGTGTGCTCAATTGGAGATTACATGGAGTTTCTACTAGGGAGCTTGCAGGGTAAAGTCGTTTAATTCGGAAATGTACGTTCTGACACACAGCACCTCCGGGTAATGTCTAGATAAGTTCAGGTTTGCAGTGCATGTGTGAAAGGGGCTTAGGACTCTGGGGACCATGACTGTTTGTATTAAGTTTCATGAGAAGCCATCAAACTGTTCCAGTAGTGCCATCCATTGAGCTGTGCCACAATTACGGCAAAAATTACACCGATTGGCCAATGAGACACACTACAATTACAGTTCTGATTAGCCCAGAGGGGGACTGAATTATGGCCTGCTGTTTCATAGGCATTTCCACCCATTGATAAGGCTTATGTGTAACACTGAAACACAAAAATACTGAATAATGTGCCCAAGATAATGACAGCCGGCAGTTTGAGTCATTTCTACCTCAGGTTTTTTCAGTATATGGATGGAGTACTTGTGGTTCTTCATGGGGTAGATGATGATTAGCACGTCTCCAAACTCAGTGGGGATGATCCCTCGTCGGTAGTCTCTGGAATGTTCTGACCAAACAATGTGGACCTCGTCATTACCCAGGTGTCTTAGCTGGAAGGGGACAGGAAGGAACAGACAAGAGAAATTAATCCTAGAATCAAAATGGAATAAACACTCAGTTTTCTTCTTTCTTGCAGCATAAACGACACAATTAGTCAATGCAACCGCGCGCGCACACACACACGCACAAACGTACAATGAGCTAGATAGACTGTATCCATCATAAACCCAAGGCTTTTGATGTGGTGTGTGTACGTGCTATAGTTGGCCCTGGGGTGATGTATTGAGTGTGTAAAGATGGAGAGTGGACACGAAGACCAAGTGAAGCTCCGGAAAGATGGAGTATGGGCTTGAAGACAGATGGGATCAAGTCTGATGCTGTCCGATTCTTTGTGTGTGTGGTTCACATTCACTCAGTGGGCTACAGTCAGGGCCGGTGACAGCTCTGTCATTAACATTGATGCCTGGCAACACACACACACGCACGCGCGCACACACACACACACACACACACACACACACACACACACACACACACACACACACACACACACACACACACACACACACACCCACACACACACACACACACACACACACACACACACACACACACACCACACACACACACACCTGAAGGTATGTGACACTCCAAATGTCTGGCGCTCCTGGCCTTGGCCCTGAGATAAACACATTTGCCTTTAAATGGTTGTTTAACTAGAATCAGTTGTGTATTTTTTCCTGTCAAGATTTTCAAAGAAGTCAGATTTGCCCGCATATATGGAAGGGATTTGTTAACCCAGGAAGCTCCACATTAGACAAGGTATCTAATAATTTTAATTAATTTTATGTGTACACACACATTTCACTCAAATGTCATATATGCCTGGTCTGAATTAAGTAATATGGAAGCCTGGTGCACAAGTTATTCATTGTGTATGAAAGTGACTTCA
Source organism: Perca fluviatilis (assembly GCF_010015445.1). Taxonomy (NCBI): domain Eukaryota; kingdom Metazoa; phylum Chordata; class Actinopteri; order Perciformes; family Percidae; genus Perca; species Perca fluviatilis. The sequence continues at coordinate 26,924,373 of NC_053131.1, read as the reverse complement.
CCCACTTTCATAATGACACTTCTTGAACTTTAAATTTGAGTTATAGTTATAATTAACCTGACATTTTCTTGACTGGTGATACATTAAGTTGATATATTAAGCAGAGTCTAGAAAACACACACAGGAATAGAGATGTATTTATCAAGTTCTTCCTAAAATAAATCTTTTAGAGGCACTTCTCTCTGACGGAGCTTGCAATTCAAAGTGTCAGTGAGGCACACACAACTCACAGGGATACTGGGACCTGAAGGGCTCTGCCATTATCACATTTGGAGAGTTAGAATTATGACCTACAAGCTGTATTTTTGGGCGTCAGAACAATGAGGTGACACAGTCTAATAAGGCAAAGTGGAGTCTTGCCGTCTGATGTGCTTCTTTGATCATCACTATTTTAAAAATATTTCAACGATTAAGATCAGAGTGATGTTATCTCTGATGCCACAATCAGTTGGTGTAATGCAGCTTTAATCCTTTTAATCATGTTTCAAGCAGATGTGGTATGAGAGGGAGCAGAACACACAGCAAAGAGTGAGAGCTGGAAAAATGCCATGCAATGGACTCAAATCACCGTGCTGTGTGTGTGGCAGGAGGATGGATGATAAATGCCTGCCAGTATGGACATGTGTATGTCTGTCACTTTAACCTCTTTGTGGACACATTTGTCAAACTGTGAGTGTATGCGTTTGTAAGCCTGCGTGTGCTTGCTAACGCATGCACGTGTAAGTGTGTGTGTGTGCTTCTGTGTCCAACGTTAACACAAATTTATAGCTGTGTGGCCTGATGTGAATAAAGTGGGTCGGTGTTTGTTTCAAGTTAAGTAGGTTTATGGCGTGTGTGCGTGCATGTACGTATACGAGTATGCGTGTTTGATGGGGCCATCAGCTGATCAGGGAGACGGATGGTGTCGGACCAGGCGCTGATAATCCAATCAGGAGCCTGCAGCTACGTGATAGGCCGAGAAGCAGGAAGTATGATCTGATTAGAGGGACATTATGGCCATGTGCTGAGCGCCCAATGCCTGGGGGTTGACAGGTGCGCCCACACACACACACACACACACACACACACACACACACACACACACACACACACACACACACACACACACACACACACACACACACACACACACACACACACACACACACACACACACACACACACACACACACACACACACACACAGAGAGCCTGGACAATGATACGAGCCAACACCACGCACAAACACAGACATGATTGCTACTAAGAATTATTGGAAACATTGGTGTGCTTTAGAAACACTGACTTAAACAGATAGGTGTGTGCAGCGGCCTATGTTCATTTGCAATGTCATTCCAGGCAAATTAAGAGATTGGGAAGGAGGAAAAGGAATCAAAAGGAAAGACAGAGAGAAGAGTATAGAGGGGTTTTTTTCTCCTCCTCTCACTGCACATTTCCCCTCATTAAATAAAAAGGAGTGGAATTAGAGCATCAACGATAAGTATGCTTATTATTACTAATAACCCCCCGTCTCACCACACAGACTGCAGCTTGAGAGAGGGCAACACAGTAGATAATGAGATACACAGATGCAGAGTGCTTGACAGAAACAGGATGTGTTTCCATCCATCTGTCAAGCACATCAGAACGTTTTGACAGGCAGTGTGAGAATTAACCCAGCAACAAACAGGCAATTAGGTGCCCTTCCATTAGCGGGAAAGAAGAGAGTGAACCATGGGAACTTCTTTATAGTAAAAATAAAAATCTGGATGAAAGGTCACCAGTCAGATAGGTGCGAGTTTACCTTCTTGGTGAGGTTGTGGTCCTGGTCGTGGGGCATGCGGGTGGAGACGTGGTAGATGACCTCTGTAGTGGAGGTGGCGTAGTAAGGCGTAGTCTGGCCTGTGCTGCGATTCCTCTGGAGACCTCCCATGAAGCCACAGTGAGTAGTGAGGTCCACCTAAGGGTCACACACAGTCAAGGGACGTACATAAATAATATGGAAATATGCCTTTTACTGCCTTTAAGCCTAGAATAAAAAATAATGAAATCCAACTAGCTTCAGCCTTCTCTTTTTAACCAGCAGATAATGATAAAATGTTGACATATTACAAAATAAAAATTCAAAAAAAGGACACACTTAGGATATTTTGCCAGCTACTCTTTTGCACTTGTGTCAACACACACAAAAACAGCTTGCATTGTATTTCGAAATGGTTTAGTATATCAATGTTTCACCATCATCAGGCTGCTGAAACATCAAGACACATCGGTGGTGGTTTCATTTAACCACTGGTCCTACAGAATGTTCTCTTTGCAATCTTAAATCAATTAAACCATTAATATATATTTCATATATAATGATTCAAATATTAAATGCAGATCAAATAGTTAGTTGTAGTCCTACATTTCATTTGGTAAAACTGTCAAGGACACAATGTTAAGATAAATGTGCAATTTGTAGGAAGGCGGCAGCAATGTCTGAACATGTATGTAAATAAATGTGTGCTTACCTCCCAGCCCAGTCCAGAGACAAAGTCTTCATAAGCCTGGCTGCCTGCTGTGTTGGTTAGTATAGAGTGTTTGTCCTCTTGGCCCTCAGCCACATAAAATACTGCTATTTTATGAGTCTCACGGCTAGAACAGAACGAAGGAAAGCAATAATGACCTACTGAAAAACAGATAACATTTATTTTAGCAATTTCTGTCTGGTAGGGTGTTCCGCTTTAATGCGTTTATCCCTCCCATTTTTATCCCTTGTCCCGCATCACACACATTGAAACAATGTCCCACATTTTGATTGGCTCTAGTTTTCAAAAGTCAAACCACTGCAGGACAGACACTTTTCTAAAATATTTGGCTCTATCCATTGGCTGTTTAAAAAATACCAAAAACCCTCAAAGGGGCTTGGTCAGGGCACTCTCCAGTGTATACCTTAATTCATTATAAAAGGAGAAAATATATATAAATGGAGGAAAAGAGTGAAAGACAAAAGATAAGATTACACAAGCTAGCAGACATCAATATAGTACAACAAATAAAATTAGATTAAAATGACTAATTATAAGTCAGCAATCTACACAGATAATCCATAAGGATAACATAGCGGAGATGAAGAACAAGTGAAGAAAGCAGGGAAGGCTGTCATCAAGGGGCTGTGTTTGATGTCAATTAAACTGGGCACACTTGGGTCACTGTCTTTGCTCCGCTACACCCCCCCCCCCCCTTTTTTTTTGTGATCAACTTTTTATTAGCACCTTCAGACATACTAAACAAATTCCACAATGTGTGACAGGTAATATCAGATGGTGCACAGAACAGAGAAACACAAATTGAACAAGAACAAAAACCCTCTCTCACCTCCCACCCTCTGCGGTCTTGAGGAAAACAAAACAAACAAACAAACAAACAAACAAACAGAAACCACACCTTGCCTAGTCACTCTCCTCCAATTCTTGTGGGGTTGAGGTCATTAAGTCCGATATTTGTGCTGCTGAGCTTTCCCATAGGCTGATAGTTGATGATATGGGCTTTGTTAATCCTTGCTGTAGAGAGCTCAAGCATAACTATGTCTAGAAAATACGCCAAACACTGTTTTATACAAAGCGAGTGAGGGGAGAGCCAGTGCTGAGCTATAATTTTCTTGGTTGCAGTTGAGCCGGCTAGCCAAACTTTCCTCCGTCTCCCAAGCAGGTGTAATTTAGAGTCGTCATTGAGTAACAAAACAATCGGGTCAGTAGGAACTCGGCATTCTATCACATCAGATATTATTGATGCCAACGACCCTTTTTTAAAGCACCAGTGGTATATTTGATAGAACGGAAGCCATGACTTGAATCCCATGTCAGCAACCTGCTTGTACTGTTTTATTGTACACAGTTAAGTGAGTCAGTGCTGATGAGAACGAGCACTGTACTTTCAATAATTATTGGGACAGAAAAAGGGAAAACATAAGTGCCAGCAGACTATCACATAAGAGCGTAAGAACTGTGAAACTTCAGCTTCCTTTTTATCCTGTATTCAGTTTGCGTGGGAGTTGGGAAAGTTGCATTTAGATCAAATATATTTATTAAGTCTTTCACATGCTAAAGGCCTAACCTTAAATCGTCTATTGTGTGCTACTGAATTAACCAGAGGGCAAAGCATAGACATGTTACGAGGTAAGGGGCAGAATAGAAATTTTTATTTTTTAAGTTAGATAGACTACCTATCAGCATCGGTCACATGTCCTACATTGTCCCACACAAACATAACTCTTTGTCCCACATTTGGTTTGTTGGAATCTGGTCAGTCTAGGCGTAGGATAACTGTGACTGAATCTCAGAACCCTACAGTATACATGTCTGAGTCTTTAACAGCAGTTGAAACAATATTTAAAGAACCTTAAATGTCAAAACCTTTTATTATAAAATAACTTTGCTGAATCCTATTTAGAGCAGACAGAAAAAAATAAAGATTGTAAAAAAGTAGAGGATTCAAACTAATAAGTAACTAAAACCTAAATGATAACATCAAAAAGACGGAGAGAGTGGGTGAACGACACAAAATGCCTGACTTTATATATTTTCTCACCACTGCCGTGAGTCCAGGTTCTTCAGCTCCCTTAGTAACTTCTCATTCTTCCTTAACAAATGAAAGTTACTCCTGTAAGACACAGAAACATGCACAGGTTAGGAATCATTATCCAAAGTAATCATTAAACCTGCCTCACCACCTTTATCTGGCTACCACCAGCGCCTCCCTTAATTGGCTGGTTGCTTGTTTTTGTCACTGTTTCCGAGCAAAATACGACAAATCCCGTGTCACCTAATAACACATCAAGTAAAGCTGGCAGGACTTTTAGTGAAAAAGACAAGAAAAGCTTAAGACTAGAAAGGGGGGTAAAGAAAAACACTACAATATCAACAAGACATCAATCATAAAAAGAGGGAATGTTTAAGCTTTCTGAACATTTTAATTCAAAAGTAGCTTAATCATAAATTCTCAAATCATCAGTTTATATTGACCAGTACTAAAGAAAAATGTTCTCTTATGTCAGACTCCAAGACACTGAAGAGTGGTCTAACTCAGTAGATTTTCACAGTCACGTACATACATTGTCGAACATTGCCTCCATCAGCATAAGAAGTATTTACCAAAGCTTGTATGTAAGCGTAATATATGAGGTTATTGCTTGTTTGTTTTTTTACAAATTTGAAACCTCCAGCATGATAAATGTAAAATCTGCCCTCTCCAACTCCACTGATAAACTCTTGTAGATAATACATGTAACTAACTCCTTAAAGATAGGTCAGCTAGATGCTCGGATACCTGGTAAATATATTCCACAATTTGTCAGATGCAACCTAAATTTTATATTTGAAAGACATGGCAAAGATTTAAAAAGGAAGAATATGGAGGGTTTAGAAAGCACAATACTGCAATTAGTGCATGAAGAATATTTAGGAACTATGTCACTAAATAACCAATTGTTATGTTATGTTTTTGTGTGTATTTAGGAGTGATGCCCTCTCCAATCCAAACTGCTCAATTGTTTCTACTAGAGCAGCAAAAATGAATCGATTAGTTGTAAACTATTAAATTAATCGCCAACTATTTTGATAATCGATTGATCGGTCCTTTAACAAAGAAAAGTAAAAATTCTCTGATTTAATAGCCTTTAATAATTAATAACCAACTAACAAGTCCAGGGACCGTTCAAAATGTCCCAGCCACCAAGCTCTGCATCGCTGATATAAAACCAAGAGTTGAGCAGTGAGGCTTGGAGTGGACTGATAATGACACGTCATTCTTTTCACTCTTTGAGAGCGAAAAAGAGTGAAAGAGCAGGAGATAGAGAGAGAGAGCAATTTGCTCTTTATTAAACTGATACTTGGTAATGGCCTCATTCTCTGCACTCAAAGACTCCATTTACACCCTGGATTATAGGGAAAAGCATAAAAGGACACACACACACACACACACACACACACACACACACACACACACACACACACACACACACACACACACACACACACACACACACACAAGTATCTTAGTGTCTGATGTCCCATATAAATACCTGGAGAGACATAAGAGGACTATAACAGATAATTAGACAATGTCTTCTTTTTTTCTGATCTGTCTATCCTCCTTTTCCCCCTAACATCCAAGCTTCTTTAACCTATTTTCTCATTCTCCTCTGTATTCACTCACTTATTTTGGATCCATTTTCTTTTTTTCCTCGTCATCTACATGTGCCGTATTCATCCTGTTTTCTGATTTGCCACTTCTCCCACCATCATTCTCTTCTTCAACTACTGCCTTTTATTCTAACTCCAAATGGCTCGAGTTTGATCAATAGAGTACCATACTCATTATCACACTCTTCCACACTCAAAAACACACACACAGTGTGTGTTAAGAAGTCTATTGTGCAGGCTGAATGCAGACAGTGTAATTCCCTGGATAAAGTATAAAGAGCGATGAGTGTCCATTAGCTGTCCAGATACATTTAAAGTGATACCTTGACATTGTGTATTTTAGCCCGGAGTCGTTGAGAAGATGAAATGCTGTGCCATGTGAAGGGGAAAACGTGGTGTCTAATTAGCACAATTTTTCTTTTTTGAATGTGAAATATTTGTCTTACTTGCATTTAAAAGCTATTTGGTTTGTTCTAGGGGAGACAAACAATATAAAGGACTTCCCACACAAGTATTACAGCAACCTGAAAAAACATCTCTTACAAGAAAACTTAATTTTTACTTTTCAAGTTTTTCCTACAGAATTATGTGCAATATGCAAGCAGTGGGGTCTCTTAAAATAAAGTAGATTCTTATCTACATAAAAATAAAGTGAAAACCAAAAACATTATGAAGTTATGAATGTCCTCATAAAGATAAAGAACAAATAACTGAACTATCATTATCCAGTTTCCAAATTAATCAAATGCTGTGAATGCTGAATGTGTTCAGTTGCAATTTACAACACAAAGTGATGCATTTTCACCAAGCAGTCCAGTCCAGTTCAGTTAGTTAGACATTGGAAGACATGGTTTCCATTAGCAAAAGATCTGCATAGTACCTGGTACTTTTTTTTGGGTACTATCCACAGTGGAAAACGAAAAGAGACAAGTACCAAAAGAGTGAGCTGAGTGTTATTTATTATTATTGTTACATTAATGTTATTGTTTTTCCAACATAAAAAAACCCACTTTAATATGGTGTCTATGTGTATGTCTGTCTGCTCTCACCTCTTCTCCCAGGAGTTGAGTCCCAGTATGTTGATCAGTAGTCTGCAGTAGTAGAAGGCTGACTGTGGTGTCTCAGTCTCTGGTTCAGTCTGCTGCACTGCCCTCATGTTCAGCTCCTCGCCTCTCTAAACAAACATTCAACCATTCAGATTCATGCAGCAAAAAAAAACCCCAAAAAACAACAACAGAACTTTCAAAATAACACAACAACGAGACCTTTGTGTGGATAATAGCTTGTGGTTTATATTTTACTTCCTGAAACCTAAAATGAATTAAATTATTGTGAAGCAGTATATAGTATCAAACTATACAATGGCTCGTGCTGCACAAAACTCTTTTTAGTCATATAAATATGGACACTACGCACATGAAGGACAAACTCTCTTTCAGCAGCGCTCTGCTTCAGGATGGCATTGATCACATCATTCTCCTGCTTTTCTGAAACACACGCTGGAGGAGCGGCTGGGATGTTGAGCGGCATGCCTGAGTTAGGAGAAAACAGGAGAAAAGGTTAGCTGTGTTGTTGTTGTCAGACGTTGTGTGTTTTGTTCTTTTTAGAGCTTCAGGACAACAGTTAGACTGATGTGTAACAGGACCTTGGTTAGTCAGTGTCCACCTATGATTTGATGCAGGGTCCTCTGTTTTTACAGAGCAAATTGAGGGATGCGAGTCTGGAAAATGTTCACTGAAACCCTGACTCAATAAGTTGCTGACCGACCGAAAGGAAATAAATCGTTATTCTGGCTTTTAATGGATGCTTTGCTTATTATTGGTACTGACCTTTAAATAGACATAAAAACTCATTCATGTATGTTTAAACAGTATGTGTTTGATGTTTTATAAACTGCACTGTAGATTGAATAACCATTCAGAACACAAGTACAATAGGTACTTGCTGTGTGTGTGCGTGTGTGTGTATACCTGCTCTCTGTAGACACTCAGGACTCGAGTATCCCAGGTACTGCAGCATTTCATCCAGTGAATCGTCTCCCTCCCTCAGTGAGTCCCATGCTGGCACCGCCTCCCGACACAAACGTTTAGCCAAGGGCGGAGCTAGAAGCTGTTCCAAGCCTGTCTCCCCTCGAACCCCCTCCCCATCCATCCTAAGCTCTATCCTCTCCTCCTCCTGCTCCTCCTCTTCTCCTTCACCTCCTCTTTGATCTCCCATCCCCTCCTCAGTGACTTTCCTCTCCTCCCCTTCCTCATCGCCCTCTCCCTGAAACCCTTGCCTTTCACCCTCCATCCCTCTTCCCCCCTCCTCTGCCACGCTCTCCTCCTGCCCCTCCTCTTCGCTGTCTTCTCGATTCACTCCCATCTTTTTCGGCGGACCTCCTGGTGGAGTGTGTAAATGAAGATTCGCACTCTGAGGTGTTTGTGTGTGTGACATGAATGCGTGTGTCGGGCTGTTTGGGGAACATGGTGGAGGCCCGTAGAGAACAGCAGAGTCCCAAGAGTGTTTTCCGGCTACATCTCGGATGATGACACGAACGCAAGCAGGAGCAGAGGACAAACCAGCTGTCATTCCGCCTCCTGGTACACCAGACTCTGATCGGATCTGGGAAATAGAGGACAAGGAGCAATGGTTAAAGACTAAATGTACCAAAATATTAAAAGATATTATTCTGATCTGAGTTGCGGCATCTTTCACACAATCCAAATCTGAACTGCCTTAAAGCAAAACTCAAACCTTCTTAAAAACATAATTGGCTTCCTTTTAGCTATATCTTCGAACTGGTAGAATCAATGAGAATCCATTTTAATCAGCATACTTCAAGGAAACGTATGTGTGCTTAGTATTAAATAATTAAATATATTCTAACTCAATTTACACTGCAAAGCATCACAAGCTGTGTTATGTTTTACTCTGTCAACCTGCCTATACTTAATGATACCAATGCATGTTAACATGCTTACAGTTATTAATATGTCATGTTAGTGGTAACATAAGTAGGGCTGAACTATTAATCGTTTTCAAATCAAAATCACGATTTGAAAGAATGCGATTAGCTAATCGTGTGTGTGTGTGTGTGTGTGTGTGTGTGCTAATCAAATGTGAAATATTTAGTTGAATGTTTGGTGTAACATTTGGCTAAACATTTTGTTTTCCTCTTTTCTTTATGATATTACTGTTTCTTCATAAGATAAATGCTGGAATATTGTTACGTATCACAGAGTGTTTACAGACCACCAGGATGTAACATTCTGCTCTGCAGCGCAGCAGCTGCCGCTCAATTCAATTCAACAACACAGATGGTGCATTCACTTAAAACAGGTAGCCTCGTGGTGCATTCACAGTAATTGTAAAATACCATTTTCCCATCTGGTGGTTGTTTTTGTTGTTCAACAGCAATTTACTGGTGAAATAAGTTATTGTTATAGTTATTACATGATTATTAAATCTTTAATTTTGACCATGGCATTAACAATAAACAAGTTCCTGACTGTTGTTTAGTACCCTTCTTTTTTTTCTTTTTTCTGCTTTTGTTTACAGTAAATAAATAATAAACTAATACAAATCTTAAAGTCAAGTTCATAAAGTAACTTTCTTTCCATTCATTTGATTCCCAATCAAGATACACTGGTATGAATTGCTTTCCATTGTTAATATGTACTTAAAAACAGTTCTGAAAAGCAAAATAAGAGAATTTTAATCATGTGATAAAACAGCGATTAATCGCGATTAAAATTTTTTTATCATTTGACAGCCCTAAAAGTTGTGTTTTTTGCCTCGAATCGAAATCGCAATATCTGGCAGGAAAATCGCAATTGGAATTTTTCCCCAAATCGTTGAGCCCTAGTGGTAAGCACTAAGCATGTAAACTTTTTACATAGCACCTCTAAAACCAGAGTTACAGGTGCACATACCATGAAATACAATAAGACTGCTGAAACATAGAAAGATAAACAAAATTTAAAAAGAATAATGTAAAAACATTAGTTTGATAAGTTATGAAAATGGCAGTCTACAAAGGTGACTTTTTAAAGGCTTTTAAAAATGTGGCACAGACTTAGTTAATCTGTTACTTTGAAGGAGCTGGTTCCACAGTATTGGACCTGAAAAACTAAACAACATAATTCTGACAGACTGTATAACGGAGCCAAACCATGGAGGGCTTTAAAAGGTACTGAATCCTAAACTGAATTCTAAAAGGAACTGGAAGCCAAAGTAATTCAGCCTGGACTTGTGAGATATGTGTCCCAGCTTTGTGGTTACATTCTGTACCAGCTGTAGATGGGCAGTTTCTGCATCATTGAGGCAAGTACATTATGAAGCTAAAAGTACAGCTATGCCAGACTAATGTTTAGATGCTTACCACTGACATTTCCATCCCTAGAGTGGCTAAAAATGAATAGTAGTATTAGTAGTAGTAGTATTAACTGCCACATTGTTAAGAGAATGGAAAACTAATTCATTTTAGGTATGATGTAAAACAGTTATAAACTTGTCTAAAGTTGAACTTGGTTTTACTTTAAAAACATACAAAGCGTCACATTTTATCATGGCTTTCAATGAATGCTTTCTTTCAATTGAGGTTACCTGATACACAGAGAGTAGTGTGGAGCCATTCAGAACCAGAAACTGTAGGTTTGGTGAATGGAAAAGCTCTGGCCCAAGATCTGCACTCTCACAGAATGGGTTGTCTTGGTTTTCACACACCTAGAAAAACATAGGCCATAGTGTTGGTCTAACAAAAAATAAGTATTGAAAACTGAAGATTTGTATTCCCCTTTGGACAAACAAGTAATCATCACCATACACAGTTCATCGCTGCCATTATTACCAGCAAACACACAGTAAAAGTACCTGACTAGACAGAGTAGCAGGCCCTCCAGACATTGGATAATGTCCTAGATGGTTCACCAAGTGTGTAATAACTGTTCTCGCTGCGATGGAAACCAGGCCCTGCTGAATACGGCTACGAACTGCAGACAGAGTGGGAAAACACAGACAAGAAGACATATTACTAACAAGGTTAAAGTTAGGAACAATACATTTAGGGTACCAGATATTAAAAAATTACAGTTGATTTCTAGATTTTATTGTTTAGTGGGGTAAAAGGTTTAAATCTGAGATTTCTCTTGCAGGACTAAAACAACTTTTGAACGTACACGTTCCCCCAAAACAACTTCCTTCCTGAGGCTATTTTGCAGAGACACCGTTGCTCCGTCCGACAATTGATTGGTTTAAAGAAATGCCAATAAACCAGAGCATGATTTTCTCCCATTCCGGAATACTGTGTGGACTAGCCAGACCTTCCTCCGCAGCGCTGTGGAGATAGGCCTTGCAATGCGAGAATAGGGTCCAAGTTAACAAGTTAACAAAACTACAAAAAAACTAGGAAGAGGTATAAAAACACATTCAGTTTGTGCATAGTTTACCCCATGCTGAGCAGAAGCCAATGCCATCACACACTGTGCTGCCAGCAGACCTTGGCTAATCAACATCATTACACACACACACACTGTGACACACACACTTCCCAACAGCTCCTTATTGACAGGGCTGCGTGTAGAGTACAGATATGTATTGACCAGACATTCTCAACGACTCCCTAAAGCTCAGGAGGAGGAAGGAAAAAAAGAAAAGATAAATGAACAGGTGAAGACAGGTGAAACTATATAATAGAAGTGAAAAGAATAGTAGCAGAGTATAATGTTAAATGAATAATAGAAGAAATAAGAGAAGCAGTGAAGACAAGAAGATACAAAGAGAGGAGAGGAGAGAAGAGAAGCATGGTCTATCATGGCGCTCCAGTCATTAGACGAGACACTGTGTCCTGGTGGACCACAGCAGGGGACAATACACACTCTCACACGGACGCAGACAGGTGCACTTGCATACATACACGCACCAAACCTTCATCTCTAGTGCTTGTCAATGGTTTGGTTAGTCAGTGTGTGTGTGTGTGTGTGTGTGTGTGTGTGTGTGTGTGTGTGTGTGTGTATTACGGACTAGATACTGTATGTACTGGGTGCGGTCTTGTAATATATTTCTGACCATCTTAATAGCAAAATACATATTCACATGCTTAGACTCATTTCTACATCTTGGAAATCAGTAAATGATGGTTACAACAATGGGCCTAAAAGTTACATAGTGTGTCCCTGGTGTTAGATAAATTACCTTCAGTGACAGGCTGCAGTTTGCTGGAGCGTTCAGAGTCCGGGCTGTGCAGTGGTTCTGGTTCTCGGAGGCTCTCTAATGGCAGGAACGGGTCATAGTCTGCACTCAACAGGTCCGACAGCTGCAGCGGGTAATACTTGGGACTGTTGAAAGACTGGGCTCCATACACGCAACCATGTAATACCTGGACAATAAAAAAAAAATTTTAAAAAAGGGATTTCAGATTGAATTCCATTCTGCCTCAATTATAGCCCATTTTCAGCTTCACTGCACTGAAGCTTACATTTCATATGATAAAAATATATTTTCAATATGGGTCGTATTTTGGGGGAACATAAAACTTAAGTGAATAAGTGACTCTGTGTGTGTGTGTGTGTGTGTGTGTGTTAAGGGTTGTGTCACCTATGCGTACCTTATAAATACAGCTGAGCAGAGTCTTGGTAGGCTGGTCCCTCTCTGGAGGGCTTCGTGTTTGAACAGGTTGAAGAAGAGTCTTTGGAGGCAGAGCCATCACCCAGTCCAACAGACACAACAGGAGGGACACTACGAGCTGCAACACACATACATGGGTATAAGGTTAATTTCGAAGCAAAATTTGTAATATAGTGAGAACACGTGAAAGAGAATTTGTGTATGCATGTTACCCTTTTATCCAGTTCATGAGGAGAAGACTCGGTAGTAGGCAGCAAGTGTGTGATGGTGGCAATTAAAATCTAAGGAAAATGAAATCAGACAAATTATTATGTTATAACTGTTACTACAGCAACTATTAATGCTACAACTAGTAAACAAATAAAGTAAATTGGAAGACAATATGACATTACATTTGTTTTGAAACAAGACTTTAGAGCACCAGAGTAGAGTGGTAAGAATGAGTTCTGACTTGACGTCTCACCAGAAAAATCTACCCACCAAAGCAGCAATATTTTTGAGACCTCTAAATATTTTTTTTAAAAGTGAGATGGCAAATTTAAAGAAATGCTTTAGCTTTACACAGTATGGTTTAATCCATCAGGATGTGTGGACATGCTGATTGGCGACTTGATGAATAATAATTTAATAAATGAAATCAGGCAGTATTTGGAAATATTCCAACAATTGTTCAGAAGTGTACAGCAATTTATGTCCCACCTCAACGATCTTCTTTGGAGTGTCAGGGGGGAATGTCTGAAGATGATCTACGTGACTGATCAGGAGGTGAAGGATGTCTGACGCCACCAGCGCTACATTCTTATTGGAGTACTGGTACACAACAAAGTACTTGTGTTAATTCACAGATTTTGTGACTACATTAATGTATTAGCCAACACACATATACATTCTTTTTAAAACATAAAAAAATTACAGTTATTCAAACAATTATTTTAAGGTTGGATGGATCCATCTTTTTTTCAGATTGCTAACATGCATTGGTTAAAACTGGAGTCACATTGTCAAAACTCTTCACACAGTCAGCGAAACAGAAGTCTATGTGGACCAAACTGTGAATCATTTTTCATTGCTTTCACACCAAATGCATTTAATGAACCCATTTTCCAAAAACCATTAACTTTTTTCTCATTCATAATACACCACCTGTATATATGCTGCATTTCTGATTCATTCTTGTTTCATATACTTTAGTATAGTCAATAAAAGTGAAAATGTGATATTCTCTGATTTATGTGAAAAATCATTCAAACTTCAAAAGATAAAAGTTCATCATTTATGTAAGTCAGTTATGTCAGTGTGTTATGAGTGACAATGTTTGCTTATGAGTGAAAGTTGTTGCCAGTGTTTGGGTCCAACAGGCTTATTTTGAGACATGTCTAAATTGTTTTGGTGGTGTGAGTGAGTTTTGGAGGTGAGATTAACTGTTTGGCCGAAGTGCATGGTAGTATTCTGAATACGTTTACTTGTAACTGTGGTTTTATATTAAATACTCATTAAATGTGTATATATTTTGTTTTTAAATAAAATAACATACAGGTCAATTAGTGGCAAGAGAGAGAATTTATAGAACAATCAGGCTCTAATGAGGATCACCACCACTGAACAAAAAAATGCTTCTAGATATGAGGAGGACAACAGGGAGAAGTGGCTTTGCATGGAAATATGACAATCCCTAAAGCTTTGTGTATGTGTGTGTGATTGTGTGTGCATATCACAGGGCCCATGTCTGAGGCTACTGGCTGCTGGTATGAAGGCAAGAGATGCAATTGTACAAGATATGTGTGTATATATGCGTGATACTATGTGTGTGTGTGTGTGTGTGTGTGTGTGTGTGTGTGTGTGTGTGTGTGTGTGTGTGTGTGTGTGTGTGTGACACAGCTTGCAGCATTCCCCCTGGATTAGTCTCCTATCTGAAGGAGGACCAAACATATTGACTGTCCAGGGTTTGCTCCCAGGAGTAAGTGAATGCAAGTGTGTGTGTGTGTGTGTGTGTGTTGCTGTAATGTCTTAGCAGGCCATTGGCTGCCGATACACAAGCTAGGGATTCCAAGGTGGAAAAGGTATGTGTGTGTGTGTGTGTGTGTGTGTGTGTGTGTGTGTGTGTGTGTGTGTGTGTGTGTGTGTGTGTGTGTCCATCTAGAGCCACTTGGCTATAGATGAGACAGTAAATATTGGATAGTATTATTCTGATCCACAGGCCTCCCAGTCTCGTGGCCTGAAACAGACAATACCAACTGAGGCAATTTCACCGACACCAACAATCATATCCAACAATGTTTTCCATCACACTTTGGCTCCTTGCAGCCCGCCATGTTGCAGCCCGCCATGTTAGGGTAACCATGCAGCACATAACAATTCAGTTGTCATTGTGTGATATCAAACCCCATACAAATATGCAAAAAGAGGATTGTTAATTACATTTGAAAAAGAATTGCTGTGAAAATGCCGTAAAATAACCCTGCTGAATGTACTTAATGTTATGTGTTCTTTTAACTAAAGTAGGTCGAATCAAACATCCAGAGCAAAGAGGAACAGATGTTTAGACACTACAGAGTTGTGTAGATCAGTGTTACGGGCGGTCAATCAATAGCCTGTTTGATGCAGATTCATTGCTTTGGTTTGATCACACTGGATCACAGTCCGAGAGAGAGAGATTGTACAATGGTCAGCAGGGACAACGTTTGAGAACAGGCAAAGGCTAAAGGCTGTATGTGATAATCTCATTCAGCTGGGTTGACATGATGTTAATACATTTATTGTTCAATGAGCAATTCAAATAATGCTTTGAAAGTAGCATAGAGTTGTCACTGACCTTCAGAGTAACACAGATGACGTTGAGAGCATCTTTAATCTGTGAATGTTGAGTCCCATGAGCCAACTCCTCGCACAGCCAGATACCCAGACTACACAGAGCCACACACCTAACACAAATTATAGTATGATCCACAACAATTCTGTATATTGGACAAGCACACGCTTTATACATGTATTTATAAACAAACAAACTAACAGAAAATAAAACCATATTTGCAAGCAGTGAACACTAATCGTTGTAGTCAGATGTCCTGCTATTACACAAACAATACCTACAGGTAATTAACTAGTTGCTTACACAGATTAACAATTAATTTTTCTCAAATTGTCAGACCTATGTCCAGTGATGGAAAGGAACCAAGTACATGCACTGTACTTAAGTACAAATATGAGGTTACTTGAACTTCACTTGAGTCTTTTGTTTTCATGCCACTTTGTACTTCTACTCCCCTACATTTCAAAGGGAAATATTGTAGTTTTTACTCCACTACATTAATCTGACAGCTGTAGTTTATATGTTTTATTACAAAGTAAACTACCCAACAATATATAGGCCTACAAGTACAGCTAAAATTATTAGCCGATTAAACACTTAGTTGATCGACATGACTGTCTGGATCGTTTCCAGTTTTCTAAAATGTGAGGATTTTCCTGTATTGAGTACTTTTACTTTTAATACTTTAAGTACATTTTCCTGATGATACTTACATAATTTTACTTAAGTAACATTTTCAATGCAGGACTTTTACTTGTAACAGTGTATTTTTAGTGTGGTATTAGCACTTTTATTTAAGTAAAGGATCTGAATACTTCTTCCACCACTGCCTATGTCCACAGTGCTGTGTCAGTATGGTATGGTTTAGTATGTATGGTTAGGCTACGTCGCTGGGGTGGTGGGAAATTCCCTCTCGCTTGTTTGTATTTCTTTAAACCAATCACAACCGTCCTGAGCGCTAAGCCCAGTGACGGTGCCCTTGCAAAATAGACAGCAGAGATAATGGACGTTTGTGCAGACATTACTCTATTTAGTTGCTGATGAAAGGGTTCAGCGAGTGTCGCATTGAAGATGATGTTACTGCAGTTTCGCGGCATTACTATGGCAATCAGTCGAGAATCCCGCCTACACTGAGGGGGGGTACTACCTGCAGTAGACGGGGTAAACACGGGATTGGGTGGACTAAATATTAGAAACACCTTTTAATATAATGCTATCCAACACAACCCCACCACCACAAACCATGATCTCAAAAATGTGTTCAGTTACCGAGCAGGAGCAGAGGGTTCATCCCTGGCAGAGGTCAGGATGGTTTTGATAATGTGCTCCTAAAAAAACAAAGCATACAGACAAACACAGTTAATTAAAAACAATACAAGGCATTAGTTATGTAAATATCTACATACCGTGCAACATCTTGTTCAGGTCTCACACACAAAGTTAACCTTTCACACACATTTTTTTAAATAATGAGAAAAGTGATTCATGGGATTACATGATGAGGTGTTAATATATATTTCTTGCGCCCGCACGCATTACACCATTTTGTCGCAGCAGCACATACACACACACAAACACACACACACACACACACACACACACACACACACACACACACACACACACACACACACACACACACACACACACACACACACACACACACACACACACACCCCTCCCCCCCACCCCCTGCGGTCAGTGTTGATGTCCGCTTAGTGACAAGTTTGTGCCTTGTAAGAAACAAGTGAGATGCTGCCACGCATGGCATTAACTGCTTACACAGCAACAACAACAATAACAACATTACTCCCATAGCTCTGGACCGTTACAAGAATGACTAATGAGACATTAACCTATTAGTCTGGTTTTCACACCCCCTGTGGACAGCAGACAGGTGTGTTACAAGGTTTGGACTGACCTGGATTACACACAAAAGTACATAGACTTTGACCCAATGCTTTGGTGGATGTCAGTTTTAAAGTATACAGACCTGTTTTGATTCAGTGAGAGTAGTGTATCTGTGACAGATATCTCACTTTTATGGTACAATCTGACTCTTCTCAACATTGAGAACACTAATAGGAACAATAAAGTCATAATCATGTGATCGCCTGTCTACCTGGCAACTTAGAAACGTTTTTTTTATTATTCCTCTCTTCTCCTAATTCTACTGTGGTTTACTATCATACTATCACAAAGGATAATTATATTTTGCCTAAGCACAGAGGCATGATGACTTGTCTCAGCCCTTCAAACCCAAACTACTATTGCATCCATCTACCTTGACGTCAGGAAACTTGGTAAGCACCACGTCGGCTGTAGTGGGATGGAGGGCTGAAAGCTCCTCATACAAGTTGGGAAAACACACCAAAGATCCCAGCAGGATCTGGGCCTCCACTCTTGGAGCCTGGAAAGGAGGAGGGGTAGGGATAGACACACAAAGAAAGTAGAGAGAAGGACAGAGGGAAACAAAAAATAACAAATGTATGTGCCCACTTGTACTGTACAGGTGTCACAATAGTTGCAAACAACACAGCACATGCAAGTGTGTTTCTTACATTGAGTGATGAGCAGGCGGTGACTCTAGAAGCTGCAATGATGAAATCCAGGATCAACATGGTGGCTCCAGGTAGACCAATGCTGAAGAACCTTGGACTGCAGTGTTTTATGATGGTGTTCACAATGTCCTGTAGAAAACACGTTTATTTTTAAATCATTGCTATAGCAGTAACAGCTGAAACACATTTGCAAAAGACCATATTCCATCCTTTAATCTGAAGCGGTATTAACCTTTCAACTAATAAACATAACTCTACGTTAATATTTTAATTATTTCACCTTCATAACACACACACACACACACACACACACACACACACACACACACACACACACACACACACACACACACTCTACCTGGTCTTGATGCATCAGTCCTTGGTGCATGATGTTGTAGAAGTGTGTGAGAAAGTCTGAGTTTGGAGAAACATCTTGCCTTCTCTTCATGATCCTGCAGATCAGCTTGTAGGCATGAAGTTTCCCCTGCTTGTAACGCTCTGTCAACATGGTGGCCTAGAGGAAAACATGCATATACTGTATATATACACACACATATGAAAATAAACCTACATATGCAAGCAAGTTAAGGTGTTTGCCAGCCTGTTTGTGGAGGCCTCCCCCGTCTCTGTATAAGAGGATCTTTTATCTAGCAAACAATTTTAGTTTTTGTTTATTAAAGGAAATTAATCGAAACATGGCAATTCCTGAATAAGACTAATGTGATAGTATTAGCTACACATGAAAAATAGATTACTGGATATCAATGTAATGAATATCAAAAGGTCCTATAGTGATCCCTCAGTCACACCTACCTTAAAGAGCCAGGGGGTGAGGATCCTCAGGGGTGGGATCAGAACAGGGGGTGGGGGAGATGACTGGTTGTCCAGAGAAATGCCCAAATTATCTCTTATCTGAAAACAACAGTGTCATTTTTACACAAAACCCCCACAATCTTAATAGAAAGTGTTGTCTCATTTTTAGTAATGTAATACAGTAACTGTGTGTTAGTACACACCTTGGCCAGGTTTTGCCACAGTTCACACAGATAGTCGAAGACCTGAGCATGGATCTCTGGGTCTTTGATGCTATTAACATCCCCCAGGATACCCAGCATCCTCCGCCACATTACCGTGGCAACATCTGAATGCCATCCAGTTAGAGAACCACCCGCCATGACACTGCAGTCCTCGCTGGGGAACTCGCTGGTTTCTAGAATCAGTCAATAAATCATCAGTAACTCTTGCCCCTCATTCACAGCTGAGAAAAAAATAACATGTTTGGGAGTGTGCATGAGTATTACCCAGGTCGTCTGGAGTCTGCAGGACAGAGTTGTGGAGCTTCTGGTCCAGCTGTAGGTGTGTGTGTGAGTGGGAGTGTGCATGATCAGCGTGCTCTGCTGTCAGTGTGGCAGGGGAGGGCGTCTGGGAGCGAGAGCCCCCAAGGGAATGCATGGGAGATGCACTCTCAGAACCTGGACACATACATATACAGTACACACAAGAAGGAGATTAAAAAAAAAAAAAAAAAAAAAAGAAATTTGAAAAACTCAACTGCTATGTTTTTTCATTGAGTGGTCCAGGAGACAGAATTCTTGTTTAGGAGTTATCAGCCAAAATGTAAAGCCGCTCGTTTAAGTAACATTATGTAGTTTTGTCACATGCCGGGAAGAGATTTCAAAACCTATCCAACAAATCTGATATCTCTAAGATGGTATGTGAGATGTACATCACAGCTGTAAGGAGGCTGATGGAGAAGAAAAGTGATAAATAATAATGTGTCTTGGCCATTTACAGAACAGCACACATATTTTAAAAGGGCATTAAGTTATGTTTAGACATATTTTTTTTTTTTTTAAAAAAAAAATTTTTTATTTTTTTTTTTTTTTTTTTTTTTTTTTTTTTTTTTTTTTTTTTTTTTTTTTTTTTTTTTTTTTTTTTTTTTTTTTTTTTTTTTTTTTTTTTTTTTTTTTTTTTTTTTTTTAATTTTTTTTTTTAATTTTTATTTTTTTTAATATTTTTTTTTTTTTTTTTTTTTTTTTTTTTTTTTTATTTTTTTTTTTTTTTTTTATAAAATAATATTTTTTTTTTTTTTTTTTTTTTTAAAAAATTTTTTATTTTTTTTATTTTTTTTTTTTATTTTTTTTTTTTTTTTTTTAATATTTTTTTATTTTATTTATTAATTTATAAATTTTTAATTTATTATTAATTTTTTTATAAAAAATTTTTTTTTTTTTAAATAAAATTTATTATTAATATATAATTAATTTATAAAAATTTTTTTTTTTTATTTTTTTTTTTTTTATTTTTTTTTTTTTTTTTTTTTTTTTTATTTTTTTTTTTTTTTTTTTTTTTTTTTTTTTTTTTTTTTTTTTTTTTTTTTTTTTTTTTTTTTTTTTTTTTTTTTTTTTTTTTTTTTTTTTTTTTTTTTTTTTTTTTTTTTGGGGGGAGGTGGGTTTATGTTTTTTTTTTTAATGTTTAAAGAACAAAAAGAAAATAAAGTTAAATAAAAAAATAATTTAATAATTCTTTTAATTTTACTATTTTTATTTTTTTTTTTATTTTTTTTTTTTATTTTTTTTTTTTTTTTTTTTTTTTTTTTTTTTTTTTTTTATTTTTTTTTTTTTTTTTTTTTTTTTTTTTTTTTTTTTTTTTTTTTTTTTAAACTTTTTATTTTTTTTATTTCCCCTTTTTTTTTTTCTTAATAACTTTTCACCCCCCCTACATACAAATGTGATGTGAACAATTATTTACAGATTAACGGTCCCATTATATTCACAATGCAGAAAAAACGACTATGTAACTATCTATGTGGTATGTAATATTAGGCTGGATTTTGGTTTGGATATTTAGATCTGCTGAAATAACACAGTAGCTAGAGAGATCTTTATATTAAGTGCCTACCTGTAACAGTTACAGTGTGGCTAAGGCTGCTGGTCTCCGAGTCGATGTGAAGTGTTGTCAAACTGGCTACTTCATGTTCATCACAGGCCACTCCCCCTCCCAGGCTGTCTTGGTCCAGTGAACTGCCTTGACCTCCTCCCCCAGACCCAACACCTCCTCCACATGGTTCTGAACTGAAAGTAAAATCTACAAAAAAAATGTTGACCATTATATTTATTTATTTTTTTTTTACAAAATTGAGTCACATATTCTGTAGCAGGGCCTCAGCTGGTATATATTAGTTTGATAGTTCCTTACTATCAAACTTGCAGTTGGAGTACTGAAAGGCATTAAAGGAGTCCGACTGGCTGTCTGAGCTGATGACATCAGAACCGCTGGCACTTGCAGGTGATGTCCATTCTGAGGGAACCCCCGGATCATCAATAGGACGGGGATCATCTGAGGGTCGTGATCCAGGACTCTGACCTGCCTCCAGGAGCTCCGGCAGGTCCCTGGGAACCTCCAGACTTCCCGGGCTGCTGCCACGACGGCCCTGTGTATCCAAAAGAAAGCAGCGTGTAAATGTAATTTAATGGACCAGCGCTGAGCACAAGACCAGCTGTTGTTGACTTTAATCTTTAAATCTGTGTGTGTGTGTGTGTGTGTGTGTGTGTGTGTGTGTGTGTGTGTGTGTGTGTGTGTGTGTGTGAGTGAGTGAGTGAGTGTGTGTGTTGTACTCACCGCTGTTCCTTTGGCCCTCAGTCTCTCCTGGATAAACTCATCCATGAGGTCAGAGAAGTTTGGGTTGGTGCTTCCTACGTCACTGGAGACTGGACGAGCTTTCTGGACCACCTCCTCTTTGTTAGCTAGAGGCAGATACATGATGATCAATGTCAAAGACAGAGTACCCGTCATACACACAGAAATGACAGAAGAGGGGATCAAGATTCACAGGTGGACACGCAATAAAAAAATTATTATATAATCAAGTAAAATATATAATGAATGTGAATGTAGCCTTGGAGTGTCCCAAGTTATTGCTGAGGATACTTGTCGTGAGTTGCTGTTGTTGTGTGTTCAGATATTATATTAAAATATTACAATAACCATACAAAAAACTGGAGCTTCTCTCTGAATTGTAAGAGCTATCCTGATGTGTATGTACTGTAGTCCCTGAAGTTAGCAAAAGACTGATTCAACAAAAGCCACAACACAGCAGGCAAACCCACCAGAAAAGCAATGCAGGAGTTATTCACAACATGCACAGCGAGAGTGTCACCTTGTTAGGTCCAAACAGGCAGCATATCAGAGGCCTACATTAGTGCGGTTATGTTACTATGAGTTATGTTGATGTTAGCTTGGTAGCAATGACAGCAGTCAGTGTGAGTTTGTGAACTCTGAAAGCAAAGAGCATCCATCAATCCCAAATCAGATGAAAGTCAATACGCTGCCTACAGTATTGAACAACTGATCTTTAATTCCTAAGCCTGTGGCTGATGGAGCTGACAGAGTCTGGTCAAGTCCACAACCCAATACCAGGACTTAGATCAATAAAGCTAAGCTCAGTTATTGGACACGGAATGAAAATATTTACTTTGCTGCCACCTAGCTGATGAAAATTTCACCTTGCTGCACATTTTTCCTTCAAGAAGACCAGAAGCCTCCACTGACAGCATGGCCTCTTACCGCAGGACAAGACAGGCTGTGTTCAAACTGCAATGCCAAGTGCAACTTTACATCACTCGGGGCAGGACACTGTCCGTCCCAGATGTGGTCAGATGTGCAACAAAGCAAAACTTTCAAACCACAGAGGTCAGTGCAAAAATGCCTTTCTGTCATTTTAGTTTTAAATGCGTATTAGAAGAATCAGTATCTTGCCGCGGTGATCATATGAAGGCACCTGAATTTGGTAGCAAACCAATTTACCAACACATCCCAAAATTGCATTTTGTTCTGACTCTTAAGCATAAACCTTTAACATTACGGTATATCTCAGCTTACAGTTTATATGTTATTCAGATACCTCTTCTAGCCTGATGTTAAATACCATGAAAATAACGGTCTACAGGTAGACTGTTCGTCAGTTATGGTTATTCGCCATCATATCACCAACAATAGGACTGAGACTTGTATACGGTACAATATGTTGGCCTGAAAAATAACATCCCAATCCGTTTTCCAGTGACATTATTGTACTCACATGCCTGCATATACAATGTATTTCACACTGGGACTACAGCATGAAAAGGTAGATGTTGCGGTTCAAGTAAAAAGTAGCAGTATAGAAATGCTATGCTGTGACGTTAGCTGACAGTAGTTATATTTTGCTCTGCAAATCTGTGCACTGAATATTTTCATGTTCTGTATGTGCTCAGCCCATCAGGATGAGCCTATTTCTGTGTGAGAAAAGCTGTCCTACGGAAGTTATGCGTTTGACAATGACTCTGCATGGTTTCCTTTTAATGACTCTGCATGGCTTCCTTTTAAGAGGGGCAGTCCCCATATGGTTTTGCAAGTTCATTCAAATTGGTTGAGGAAATACATGCACATTATTAGTGCTATGATCTCTGAAGTTTTGTGGTTAAGCTTATAAGGCCCTGATGGAGGACTCCACCACCTGTGTTCATAGAACAAGGATTAGGCATAACCACCAGCAATCATCGAGTTTAAGTAGTTCAACACACGGCCAGACAGACAACCAGACAGTCACGGCACATATTGTCTA
This sequence comes from Perca fluviatilis, assembly GCF_010015445.1. Classification (NCBI taxonomy): domain Eukaryota; kingdom Metazoa; phylum Chordata; class Actinopteri; order Perciformes; family Percidae; genus Perca; species Perca fluviatilis. The sequence continues at coordinate 26,900,628 of NC_053131.1, read as the reverse complement.
GTTTTAGTCTGCATTGGGTACCGGATGATTGGGGTGGATTCCACATCAAGACGGATTCAGGTGATGAATCACGGTGCTTATCAAACATCTGATCCTCAGGACAAAATCATTTAAACCCAGTTCTGCAGCCCCGAGAATTAGAATGAATAGAAAAAGCTGTAGATGCTGATTCAAATGTGCACTGGTCATGTTTGATATTATCTTATGGCAGTGTACATAACCATTCTGGATTGTTGGTTTAAAAGTGCATACCTTTTCTTATCCATTCAAATTCTGTGTATACTACTCTTATCAAGATGGCTATTCTCACATAAGGTCTTATGCTGCATTCTAGTGGTCTGAGAATGAACTACAGCAATATGTTAACAATGCACATTAACTAGTGTTTGCTTTTCTAAAATAATCAACAAACTCGAACCTTCACATCTACACATGTAAATCTAAATGTAACAAAGCGCTGATGGAAAATGCCACAAAACATTCGTGGGCTTTTTGTGAGGTATTATGTAAAGCCAAGTCGGTTTTCTTTTTATCTGTGCTTTTATCTTTTCTACAGGCAGTTGTGTTTTTCAGGTGACTGTGGTTTCCTCCTGTGCAGCTGAAGAGGGGCCTGAGTCCGGGGAGGCGGTGAAGGAGGCACGAGGAGGCCGCATGCAACATCGAGGAGAAGGAGGAGGAGGTGGAGAAGAGGGGTAGGAGGAGAGGATGTTAAAATCCCAAAGCCCTTAGAAGGAAGAGGACAGGAGGAGGGGGAAGGGGGCTTCCGAGGTAGAAGAACAGGTGGGAAGTAATGGGAGGAGGGGGGATCCTTGACAGGAGGCAGGCTGGAGGAGGGGCTACGTTCAAAAGGAAACACATCAACAGGGAGTTTGAATTTCAGTCCAGCAGCAAGATGATGAGTGTCAGCCAAAAAAATATCATTCCATCATAACAAACCAGTTAAAAACAGCCAAAAAGGAAAAGAGAGCTGTTGGTGTTTGTGTGCTGATGAGTATTTCTTTCCAAAGTTGTTTTATCTGTGTCCTTTGTGAGCGCTTCGTTCGTTGCGATCCTCACCTGGCGTTGTCGTCTTTCGCCCAAAGTAACCCAGGACATGGGAGTAGAGATCTCTGAGCGATGCGTCACCCATGGTGGCCCGGCCCTGTCGCTGTGGCGACGAGCCTTGGGATGACCCCTGACCTCGGGGCCGTGGCTTCGAAGACAGAGCGTGAACAACAGTCTTATAGACGCCACCAAGAAGAGCCCCCTGGTGGTGGCGTGAGGCAGAGCTGCCAGGCTCCTGGGACCGTGAGCGGGAGGCTCGAGATCGCAAGGCGGAACGTCCCAATCGGCCACGCACACCTGACGACCCGCCAGTGAAACCGGAACTGCTTGATAACCCCTCTGAGTGAGCCTCAGAGCCCAGGTTGGATCCCACACAGGATCCGGGATGTTGCTTGTCCTTGTCCCCTCCGGTCCCAGCCCTGTTTTCCAGGTCTTCAGCAATTGCTGCGTTCCCTGCACCGCTGTAATCAGTAACAGTCCCAGAGGCCACAGAGCCAAACTTACCTGCACCTCCTGTGCCCAGCTTTGCCCCTGACCCTGCTCCAGCTCCAGGCCTCTCCCCAGCTGAGTGGCTGTGTGTGTGGAAGTGACTGAGGCGGCGCAGCCTGGCTTTCCAGTGGGCCTCTTTACTCTCAAGGGGGTTGTGGAACTGTACTGACTCAGTCGAGGGCCGGAAGCTGACATGAACACCCCCAGAATGGTGCCTTTTGGTGCTGATACGGGACATCTTGGCTTTAGTTGGGTCTGAAGTTTGATTTAATTCAGTGCTAGATTCTACTGCGGTAGTGTCTTGTCTAATTAAAATGGACCTCTCGTTTGCTGCTGCATCTTTATCACCCTGTTTCTCTTCTGCCATTTCCCTCCATCCATCACATTTCCCTTCCCATCCTTCTGCCTTTCCTGCATTCCCTTCTTCCTTTTTCTCCCCACTGTGTCTTTCTAAGCTAGCAGTCCCCTTAGCATTGGGTGAGGGCCACTGACACTGCAACTCCAGGCACTCATAGATGCTTCGCTGCTCTGCTTCATTCTCCTCTGTTGAATCCACACTGCTATGTCTCACTGATTTACTTACCGGTCTGTCCTCTTTACAAGTCTGCCTGTAGTCTCTCACCACCTGTCTTGCCTCTCCTGCCTGTCCTGTGTATTCCATTTGTGTTCTAGCAACTCCCGTTTGCACAGGTGAAGTTACAACGCTGTTTTCTAGTACATGACCAGGACCATCTCTCTCTCCTGTCTCCTTCTTCCTTTCACTTCCTTTGTTAGTGAGGTAGTCCCTGATAGAGGAGAATAAATCATCCTCCTCTACCCCAGCCCCCATTTCACCCTCCTCTACATCAATTTCCTTTTCAGGTGAAAAGTTAAAGGCAGAATCCCAGTCGCTTACCCAATCCGTACTAGAAACTCGGCTTCGAGAGCCAATCTGGTGCCAGAACTGGTCATAAACATTACCATCATCTTGTCTCTCAGAGGAAACAACACCATTGGAGAAGGTGAAAGGGGTGGGAGAGGGGGAGGTGAGGGGGTGTGGGAGTGGGTGAGCTGCGTGGTTGTTGGCTGCGAGTAAGGAAGAAGTTGTGGAGTGGAGGTGGGGGGGGTTCGGGATCGAAGTGGTATCCCTCTGGGGGTCTTCACCTTTGACCCGCTCAACGATGAAAGGCTCCATGATGTCAGAGGCACTGCTGCTCCTTGCGAGGGAGGAAGGGGCATGGGCATCCAGGTCACAAGCCCCTCCCTGGAAGACCTCAGAACAGGAGGTGGGAGGGGCCTCCTCGCTCTGGGAAGAGTGGCGCATTCGAGAGGTGCGAGATGTCAGTGTGATTGGCGGGTCCTCAAGGTCTGATAATTGGGAGAAGACGAAGGAAGGGGAGTGAGGTTAGTGGAGGGGTAAATGGGAGTAGATACAAAACGCACATATACAGATACCTATATAGATACCTAAAAGAAAATCTGCAAATGCATAGAGCCAAAAACAAAGTATTATAAATATTATAGATTTAATGAAAACACTGATATTATTATATAATTTGTTTGTGTGCAACGAAGTTAGTGCTGAAGCAATCTAATCTATGGTCCTTAATCAATTCAGAGCAACATTACTGGTGGCTGAGACAGTTTGTTTATCAACCTCAACCAGCAAAAGCTGTCTACACGAAGACCACCTCCCCGTTAAAGTCTACTTTAACATAACAGTATTTACATCTTGAGATCATTCAGGAGTGAAGTCATTGTAATAGCACCTGACTTGTGGTTACATAATGAGTAACAATAATCCCATGAAAAGACAGATTAGGCTAAGCAGGAAAAGTCATACCACAAAGGACATGCACTAACTCCTTGTTCAACTGTACAAAAAACAAACCTATTGTATTTAATATTTCCCTTGTCATTAGTAACATCTGTTATGTCCATTTGACGGTTTTCCCTTTAAACGGATGTCAAATCGTAAATAAATGGCAACCTTTAGAGAGCTGTGAACATTTATAAGAGACCACCACAAAACACACACCACAATTAAACATACAAACCCCAATTCCAATGAAGTTGGGACGTTGTGTAAAAGGTAAATAAAAACAGAACACAATGATTTGCAAATCCTTTTCAACCTCTCAATTCAATTGAATATACTACAAAAACACAATATTTAATGTTCAAACTTTATTGTTAATTTTCAATTTGATGCCAGCAACACGTTCCAAAAAAGCTGGGACAGGGGCATGTTTACCACTGTGTTACATCACTTTTTTTTTTTTTTTTTTAACAACACTCAGGTGTTTGGGAACACATTTTCAATGGGAGACGGGTCTGGACTGCAGGCAGGCATGTCTAGTACCCGCACTATTTTGTAACACCTACAGAATGTGGCTTGGCATTGTCTTGCTGAAATAAACAGGTACGTCCCTGAAAAGGGCGTTGCTTGGATGACAGCATATGTTACTTCAAAACCTGTATGTGCCTTTCAGCATTATTAGTATTATATTTAGCATTGGTGCCTTCACAGATGTGCAAGTTACCCATTGTCATGGGCACTAACACAGCCCCATACCATCTCAGATGCTGGCTTTTGAACTTTGCACTGATAAAAACCTGGATGGTCCCTTTCCTCTTTGGCCCGGAGGACATGACGTCCATGATTTCCAAAAACAATTTGAAATGTGGACCCATCAGACCACAGCACACTTTTCAACTTTGCATCAGTGCATCTCAGATGAGCTCAGGCCCAGAGAAGCCGGTGGGGTTTCTGGGTGTTGTTGATATATGGCTTTCGCTTTGCATGGTAGAGTTTTAACTTGCACTTGTAGATGTAGCGACGAACTGTGTTAACTGACAATGGTTTTCCAAAGTCTTCCTGAGCCCACGTGGTAATATCCTTTACATAATGATGTCGGTTTTTAATGTAGTACCGCCTGAGGGATCGAATGATGGTTTTCAGCCTTGTCGCTTACATGTAGAGATTTCTCCAGATTCTCTGGATCTTTTGATGATATTATGGACTATAGATGATGAAATCCCTAAATTCCTTGCAATTGTACATTGAGAAATGGTTTTCTGTATGCTTCCGCAGTTGTTCACAAAGTGGTGAACCTCGCCCCATTCTTGCTTGTGAACAACTGAGCCTTTGGGGGGATGCTCCTTTTATACCCAATCATGACACTCACCTCTTTCCAATTAACCTGTTCACCTGTGGAACGTTCCAAACAGGTGTTTTTTTGAGCATTCGTCAACTCTCCCAGTCTTTTGTTGCCCCTGTCCCAGCTTTTTTAGAACGTGTCGCAGGCATTCAAAGTGAGTGAATATTTGTGAAGAAAAAAAAGTTTATCAGTTTGAACATTAAATATCTTGTCTTTGTAGTGTATTCAATTGAATATAGGTTGAAAAGAATTAGCAAATCATTGTATTTTGTTTTTATTTACATTTTACACAATGTCCCAACTTCATTGGAATTGGGGTTTTACAAGCAAACAAGTAAAACAATAAATGACTCTAGCAGAGGATATGATAACAAACAAACAAACAAAAAACAGAACAGAAAGGGAAGAGTCAAATGAAATGCCACCCCAAGAATACATGGCATGAAACATCACCCAACATCGGTGATAGGGAGGTCAACGAGAAGGGCATAGAAAGAAAGGGGAAATAAATGCTTATAATAGGCAGAAAATAATGCAGGCAAAAGGAGTTAAAGAAATGACGGAGGGACGTCCTGTGCAGGCATGCAGGTTAACAGGAAGAGAAACAAGCAAGCAGACAGGAAAACAGGTAGGTCAAGTGCCGACATGTCAATAGAAACCGAGACACATAAGCTGTCTCCAACTACCTGTGAAAAATTCTACGAGAAATAGTTAACACTAACTGACAGATGTCATTCTTTGGTGTCGGTTTGGTAACATTTCATTCTCTAAATAGGCAAAATTCAAAAGAAGCATCAACTGTTAAAAACAATAACCCAAATAATTTAGGGAGACTGTGAAGGAAACAAGTTCTTAAAGGTCCCATGACATGCTGCTCTTTTGATGCTTTTATATAGGCCTTAGTGGTCCCCTAATACTGTATCTGAAGTCTCTTTTATATAGGCCTTAGTGGTCCCCTAATACTGTATCTGAAGTCTCTTTCCCGAAATTCAGCCTTGGTGCAGAATTACAGCCACTACAGCCAGTCTCACAATGAGCTTTCCTTAGGACGTGCCATTTCTGTGTCTGTAGCTTTAAATGGTATTGAGGGGGGGGCTTGACCAACTGTCACTTTGCTTGTTTGCAAGCCATGATGTCTCGCTCTCTCTCTCATGGATGGGCCAAATTCTCTGAGCGGCCAAATCAGAGAAAGGGGAGGTAACCTTGCTCCTTATGACCTCATAAGGAGAAGATTCCAGATCGGCCCATCTGAGCTTTCATTTTCTCAAAGGCAGAGCAGGATACCCAGGGCTCGGTTTACACCTATCGCCATTTCTAGCCACTGGGGGACCATAGCCAGGTTGGGGGAATGCATATTAATGTTAAAAAACGAAGTGAAATTGTCATGCCATAGGACCTTTAACAGTATTAAAGATGCAGTAGGTAAGACTTATAAAACTAACATTCTGTCACATTTGCTGAAACTGACCCTATGTTCCAGTAGAACCACTTGAAGCAGGTAATTAAAAAACAAACAAAAAAATCCGGCTCCTCTGGCACCACCTATAGCCTGTAGTGCGATTTGCAAAAATCCACCACTCCCTGTTCAGATGCGCCAATCATTGCCGGGGGGTGGGTGTCTAACTGCGTGTCAATCACTGCTCATGCACACGCATTCATTCTCCCTTGTGTTGGGAGGGGCTTAGGAGACCGTCTGGGCTTTAGCATAAAGGGGGGAGGGACTGAGAAGTTGTCGATGTTCAAATTCTTTGGCTAAAGCCTGGATCTTCACAATCCTACCTACAGCACCTTTAAGACAACAAGCCAGTGTCAAATAAAATAACTCAACTTTGTTTATCCATTTGTCACATTCAATCTTGAAGCAATGCCGATCAGATTATTGCACAGCTTCAGGAGAATGATGCATCATTTGTAAAGCATTTCTAAAAACTGATTATCCCAGTTACAGTCAAAAAGGGAAAGGCTGTATCACATGCAAACTGTTCAGTAATGACAAATAGGCAGTCAGAAAAATGATCAAGACGAGACGACAGGCATAACGTTTCAGTTTCTGACAGACGAAGAGACAAGTAAAGTTTCCAGGAAGACAGGCAGGCAGGTAGTGCAAAGAGTGTGTACCTGCCAGCTGGTCGGCAAGGGGGGGTAGTAAAGGGTGGTGGTGGTGGAGGAGGACAGGAAGAGGCGGAGCCAGAGCAGGAGCACTCTTAGCACTGCGGATAAAGGCTGAGGACAGCAGAGAGTCCCCCGTAGAGCAGCTACGCAGGGCTGAAGAGGTTGGAAGAACAGATAGAAAAGAGACAGAGGGGAAGAGTGTGAGACAGACAAGAAAGGAAAAGGCAATGAAAGAAGGAAGCAAGAGGGGAAAAGAGGGTGTTGTTGAAGTGATGGTGAAGAGGGGAGTGGAAGAAAGGTGGATATATGGGCGAGGATGGAAAAGTGAAAGGAATGAAAACAATGACATGTCAAAAGTAAGACAAATTATTTATAGGGAAGAGACAGATGACAGGACAGCGTAGAGAAGAGGAAGGTTAAAAGACGAAGAGGGAAAGAGACGGGGAAGGTGAAGGAGTAGTGAGACAGGGTTAGCTCTGGAGGAGAGACAGTGAGACAGTACGACACTTGCGGCAGCTTGGCACTCTACAGGTCAAATCTCTTCGTGAGACCACGATACACAGGAGCACTACATTTGTTAATGCTCGTCAGATCCACGGTTTACTTGCAGTCAAAACACATGAGGTTATCTGCAAGTTTGACCAAGTCTATGACTTTTTAAAATACATTCACAGTTGAATTATGCAACTGAAGAAATGCGACAAAACAACTGCAGACCTGTAAGAATGTTGGTTAGCATGTGTGGACTCATTTCTCACAGAAAAAAAAACACATTGAGAGGTTTTAAAACTTGTACAAGTGGTGCTAAACCACATAAAATGCAGTTTACAGGCCCAGAGAAGCTGCCAATCTGAGCAAAGGGTCTTTTTTATTTATTAAACCATTTGGACATTTTTAGACTTTAGTGGTTCCTACAGTTACCCTGCAATCACCATATTCTTGTATGTGGTTGCTTCTTAGAGTCCAAATATTTTACCCTGCTCGGTCGGGTTATGCACGTATCATCACTGAAAATTGGAGCAAAACCTAATTTATTGAAACAAATAACATACTATAATAGGCTTGGGCGTATTCCTATTAGTTCCCTAATAGACCCGACTGGTAGTCAACTTAGGCCCGGGTGGCCACCTGGCTTGCAATACACTGGTTGAAACCCTGCCTCAATACAGCATCTCCGTATCAGTTTAATAGAAAGAGGAGCGCCTGTATTTTTGACACTATTGAAAACCCTACCTTCAAGATTTCTAAATACCCTGCTATACCGTAATTGTGTGAGACAGCTCAAGCCCCCTCTCCTTCAAAGTGGCAGAAAAAATGTGATTACAATTCATTTAGTTGTGGGCATTGTGAGAGATCCTTGTTGATACATGCTTTTAAAGCAATTTAAGATATGCATGTGCATGAGTTGTCATCATCTTGCTCTAAGCTAGTACTGGTATTTCACTATGGTCTTATGACCATTTCTTTCGCACCAATGGCCACAGTTGAAGGCTTTGCATAAACAAGACTCTCCTGAGAAGAAGGAATAACAGTACGCATAGAAAAGAGGTGGAGATGTCAAGTCAAATAAAAGTGACTTAGAGGAGGAGAAGAAGACTTCTTCAAGTGACTATATGTAACTTTGAAATATTTCTGAAATTTTCCATCTGATGATCATAAATGACCTGTAACAGCAAACGAGACTAACAGTGAAAAGAACGCTATTTTTATATAGTTTCTATTAATGCCTTTGCCCGGGTCTGATTTTGGGTGGTGATGGGCCAGTGGATATGACACATGCCTTTGGTGTGGGAAACCGGGGTTCGATTCCCACTGTGATACATCAACCAATGTGTCCCTGAGCAAGACGCTTAACCTCTAGTAGCTCCAGAGGCGTGCGACCACTGACATATATAGCAATTGTAAGTCGCTTTGGATAAAAGCGTCAGCTAAATGACATGCAATGTAGTGTTAATTTCGTCAGACGAGACGAGACTAAATATGTTCGTCAACGACCTTTTTTTCAATTTTTTACGTTAGCTAGCAGTTGGAGTAAACATGGTTAAAATGCTGACAGCTAAACGGTGTAAAAGTATCTGTATTTCACCATGTAGGATTCCAACACTGAGACGTATGACAGTCTGCAGCTGCCATTGTCTGAAAAACACATATGTTGCGTTCACTTGAAATACGCCTCGCCAGTTTCGTGCTGCATTTATTTTATTGTAAAATATCCTTTTCCCATGCAGTGGTTGTTTTTGTCTTTTACTGGTGAAATAAGGAAGAGGCTCAATATTTATATAACTTTATATAATTTATTTTTATAACTATTTGACTGAAATGGTTATCAGAAATAATTTATTTAAAAATAGACTAAAATGTTTTGACTAAAACTTGACTAAAATGGCGAGACTTTTAGTCGACTAAAACTTGACTAAGATACCTTGAGTTCTCTTTTGACTAAAACTAGACTAAAATGACGAGACTTTTAGTTGACTAAAACTTGACTAACAAAATTTTTTGGCACAAGACTAAGACTAAGACTAAATTAAAAATAGGTGACAAAATTAACACTAATGCAATGTAATGTTTCCTGCGAAGTTACAAAATGATTTACTGGAAGTAGACGGCACTACAGAGCACACCTTCTGATGGGTTACAGATTTCAGCATAACACCGGAAAAGCCCACGTTATTGTATCCAGCCAGGTAAAGGGCAGCACAGATTTCTTTATATAGGCCTGTAATTTTTTATTTGAGATGTTATCTGCTGTAGTTATGGCTGATACTGGGGCAGGGCCATCACAGGAAAGACGGAAATTAAACGAAAAACAACTAAAAGCTAAAAGGGAAAATGACAGACTACGGACGAAATCCGATACACACTCAGTCGGTCTTTCAACAGATGGAGACAATTACGTGATTGTAAATGATTCAAAACCGACCCCGAATTGGCCCTCAGGTATGTAATATGTCTATTTCTTTGCACAACATTAGATTATGCAATGTGGTTGTACGTCATTGGCCGACATTAAATTACGTGACCCTTCCATTTAGCACGGACGTTTTATTTCTTTTAGTCCGTGTTTGTGTTGGCCTATTCTTTTTCTCCTTGTCCCCCTGTACTTGTGTAAAGCGTCCTTGGGTTTCTTGAAATGCGCTATATTAATTTAAGTTATTATTACGTTGGGTGCTACAACAATCTCTTAATGCTTTGGCTCGTAACACAGTGACAGTGATAACGTTGTTACCCGGTTTAGCTCACGATACATCCAAAGTAGGCTAAGTTACCGTATGCAACACTTGAAATGCAACCATGAATAACTTATTCTTTTATTGTAAATTAATGATTTTCTGTCTGAGCAAAACATTAATTGCAACTATATGACCCCTGTAACACTAACTCCAAGACCTATACGACAGCAAGTGTGATAAAAACACTACTGCTTTTGTCCAAAGGGACCGCTGAAATCAACACAAACTGAAAGTTACATATAGCCACTTTAAGTACGCAGAGGAAAGACAGGGCACTAGTTTTTTCCAATAGTGTTCCTCTTCAACACTTGCATACACACACATGCCAGCCAGTTTAAAACAAATACACAGTACAGTGCCTTGGAGTTTGTGCTATCAACATGACTAAAACCAAAGTTGTATGGCCTTTAAACGTAGAACTTGAGGAGGACAGTCGTATAAGAGGAGGGATACTGACCTACAGTCTTCTGGCGAACAATACTCCTAGCCTTTTCGATGCCTGGGGAGCCAGCGGTGGTGGCACTTCGCTGCCTCATGGCTGCTGCCTGGCCTGGTTGGTCTCTGCTCCAGCCTTTAGAGAAGGAACGATCCACAATCTGCCGCTGGCCCTCCGAACCTATACCTAGTGTAGATGGATGGAGTGGGACATCATTTCTCAATGCACATGTAATGGTACTTATTTCAGGAGATATGTTACCTCTATCTGTAACAATGCACTGATATTATGAGTAAAGGAAAGGTTGAGTGTACAGATGTTGTTGGTAGGAAGTTCTGCATGTTTTTATACGAGGGCTAAAAGGGTCTCTCGTGACAGACCAACCTTTTCCTTTATGTTTCTTCTGTTTTTGCTCACTGAGTTTGTCCAGAGGCAGCTCATTCAGATCAACACTGTACAAGTTCCTGGCCAACACCTGAGACACAAAGACATGCACACTGCTTTAAGACTTTCATGTTTACAATTCCATACTGATTAAGATGGCAGCAACATCTCTGACTTAAATTAGTGCTTAAGGCAAAAAGCAGATTTTTCATGAATTCATTCATCGACAATAAGTGCAAAGCACATGAGAAATAGAATAAAAAGTCAACAAAGAAGCAAAATTAACAGACATGGAAACAGGAATTAAACTTCTGCTTCCTTCATTATAGTTCTCTACTTCTCTAACAACCATTTTTGACCTGCGATGTCATACTCAGTGACTGAATTGAAAAACTCAGGTGACTCGCTTTAAAGTAAGTTCATTTATAACAAAATGTTTGTTTCTTAGTCAAAAACGACGTGCTGAAATCCGGTGAAATGATATTATGTTAAAACACTGAATGAAGTATAATGCTTGGAGGATACGTGATTAAAATGACTTCCACTACCTTGGTGAGGGTCTCCATGGTGAGTGACCACTCAGTGACCAGTTCATCCCAGCAGGTAAGAGAGGAGAGGACGGAGAGGAGGTCGTCCCACAGTTCTCTGCTGATGTAGACGTTTAAATTCCCCTTAATCCAGGCTACTATCAGCGTCTGTGCAAAAAGAGGGGAATGAAACTACAGCTATACTAGAAAAGGGTTGTACTCCTGCTCTCTATTCATTGAAACTAAATACTAGTCAGCTGGGTCATCACAATTAAACTTCATTAAGGTGTTTTGAAAATAACTTTCAGAAAATAATATCACACCATTGTTCAAGCGGGGCTTTTTTTTTAAATTGCGTTTACTAATATTACTGTATTTTAAATTGAAAAGATGAAGGCAGCTGGATACTTGAGAACACAAGACCAAGATCCTATAATTCAAATAAACGACTATTTTATTAGTGCTTTTTACATAATTTTGACTGAAAATAGACAAAGTACAGCTTTGTTTTATCAATCTTTGTAGCCAACTACATGTTACGTATTTAGAAAACCACATGCCAGTCTGTCTCCTAGAAGCTGTGTTGCTGTAAACAATAGCAATCTTATCATGGCTGCAACAATGGTTCTATTTATTCATTCCTTTTTTTTTTTAATGTACAGTACAGGCCAAAAGTTTGGACACACCTTCTCATTCAATGTGTTTCCTTTTTATTTTAATGACTATTTACATTGTAGATTCTCACTGAAGGCATCAAAACTATGAATGAACACATATGGAACTATGTACTTAACAAAAAAGTGTGAAATAACTGAAAACATGTCTTATATTTTAGATTCTTCAAAGTAGCCACCCTTTGCTTTTTTATTAATAAGGGAAAAAATTCCACTAATTAAACCTGACAAAACAAACCTGTGAAGTGAAAACCATTTCAGGTGACTACCTCATGAAGCTCATTGAGAGAACACCAAGGGTTTGGAGAGTTATCAAAAAAAGCAAAGGGTGGCTACTTTGAAGAATCTAAAATATAAGACATGTTATTTCACACTTTTTTGTTAAGTACATAATTCCATATGTGTTCATTCATAGTTTTGATGCCTTCAGTGAGAATCTACAATGTAAATAGTCATGAAAATAAAGAAACACATTGAATGAGAAGGTGTGTCCAAACTTTTGGCCTGTACTGTACCAAAGAGACAACTCTGTCTCCAGATGTTTGGTAAGTGGGAAAACATATCTGGCCAGTTTGATATAATGATATTAATGTACCTGAAAGATAGGTCCAGCCAGTCTGCCTGATAGTGTGTTGTTCTTTTTGCCAGGGGGCATGATGGATGGAGGTCTTTTCATCACAGACTCGGTCACCCTCAGCAGAACCAGCAAGACCTGCTCCCTACAAACAAATACATTAAAAATTAAAAAGCAGGCAGATGTGATGGAGCCTTTAATGATTCCACTAAAATGTATTTAGATTAGGGCTGTCAAACGATACATTTTTTTTTAATTGCGATTAATCGCTGAATTTCTATAATTAATCACGATTAATCGCATATTTTATCACATGATTAAAATTCTATTATTTTGCATTTCAGAACCGTTTTTAAGTACATATATACCTTACCAGTGTATCTTGATTGGGAATCAAATGAATGCAAAGAAAGTGACTTTATGAACTTGATTTTAAGATTTGTATTTGTTTATTATTTATTTATTTACTGTAAACAAAATGTGTGAATCTAGTCACACATTTGAATCTAGAGTCAATATAGTGTCTCCTAAATAATTTTGATTACTTACTGACGTCCAGTGATCACCTTGCATCACTTTTCAGCAGTTCTAGTTTGGCTGCTTTCTCCTGGTCGTACAGGCCACCCATTTCGCAAGAGCTGTAGTAATGTTTTGGGATTTGGTTTCATTCGCAGGTCGGCAACTAGCACTCTCCAAAATAGTGCTTTGTTTGAGCCTGCTAGCATCAACCTGAGTCACGTTAACTGTACTGCTATGCTTTTAATGTGGCTTTACACAACGTGCATATGGCTTTCGCCCCGTCCGTGAGTTTTGGAAAATAAAAAGCGCCATTCAGAATTGTGTTGCCGATGTCTTTCTCCCTCATGCCTGCAGCCTGCAGCAGCAGGATGTATTACTAGGAAGTCACGAAAGCCGAGTGAAGTGAAAATAAATTAATAAATGGCAGCATGCAATTTAAAAAAATGTATGCGTTATGCCTGGCCCTTAATTGCATTGCGATTAACGCGTTAATGCTGACAGCCCTAAGTTAGATGGCCATTCAGTGTCTCCCAGTCCACAGTAACATGTGACTTATTGTGTATCTGGTGTCTTTGCACCCAATTGTTTTTTTACCATGTTTTCTGGTCCATGGTCTCATGCATAACAAGGCTGCGGTAGATGTTCAGGACACGCTTGCACATGTCGACATGCTCCTCCAAAAGGATCTTGATGTCGTTGGCTGGCTCCAATAGGAAAACGTTGGAGGAGTGGGTGATAAATACCTGGGAAGGAGACAAGCCGTTGGGATGTAAAATGGGTCCATAAACTATTTCTCCTGGACGATTTTACAAGGTGAAGAAAGAACAGTAAAAAAAAAAAAAACACTGCAACAATGAGACTTTTGTGTGTTTGTATGAAATGGACCGACAGCCAGGACCATACCTGTAGTGTGGTCTGAACTCCAGCATGAACGCTGTACTCCAGCAATTCACTGTCAACCGCCTTGTTTATTCCCTGAGGAGAAAAGAAAAAAACCTCACAATTAAAGTTTAAGTAACATTACCTAAGCATATACAGGCAAATGGACACATTCTCTTCTCTTGAAATAATATCCCAGTAAAAGGTAATATAATATTGTAAAAATTGAGATTTCCATGTTTTGTTCTTTTTGCACTTGGTTCTTAATAAAATGACAAATACTCAGCACTAGGAGTATTTGGTTATTTAATATAGACTATTTATTTATTGAATTACCAGAAAACATGCTATATACAGGATATATATTGTTATCGGAATATGAAATAACCTGTAACGCTCAATCCAGAGACAAATGTACACAGTCCATTTTCAGAAATTGTGCCTTTAAACGAACCGTCAGGTAAATCCTCACCTCATCCTCCTTGTCTCCCATCTGAGAGCCAGAATCCAGGCTGATGGTTGTGGGATAGGGGCCCTCCTCTGGCTCCTTCATAAACACTGGCCGGTCCTCCATGGCGATCCACTCCTGGTAAACACGGACCACTTTACGCATCGCTGCAGCTTCACACATGGGAAGGAGAAATGCCTATAGATAGATAAGGAAAGACAGATGTAAAAGATCACGTGACTTGTACATGAACATATCTTATTACCAGAGAAAACGGTGGACTAATAATGATAATGCACATACAATGTAATTTTAGAAAAACACCACGTAAAATCCACTCCAGCTGTAGACACAACCATACATCAAAGATTTGATACATTGGAACTTTCGTCTTTCACCTGTCTAAAGATCTCAGTGATGAAGTTGACGTTGGTTCTGGAGCTGGTCAGTACTCTCCTCACCACCTCCATGTCCGTAAGCTGCTCTTCATCCATGGAGCAGAGTGAGGAGGAGCTGGGCTCCCTCTCCGTCAGCGTGGATGTGTTGGAGTGGCTTTGTTCAGGCTCACCCCCAGACCCTGGACCCCCAGATAGCCCAATGCCACCTCCGCCGGATCCAGATGAGCACCCGCTACCTTCAAGGTGGCTGTCTGACCGAATCCCACCTCCGCCGCTGTCATCTGAGCTGCCTGCAGAGCGAGCTGCCAGTCCGGCTGCTGCTCGCTGGAGGTGAAGATTTGGGTTATACGATGAGATGAGAGAAAATAATATCCCGTGTAAATATTTGTGGAGAGTAACATTTTGTCATCCATTTCTGTTATGCGCTAATCTGGTGTTATGGAACATTTTCATAGTATTTAATATACTTTTTGGCTAACATCACATCAACTTTTACATTTGCGGTTTGAAACACACACCCTCTGAATAACAAGTGATGTTAAAAAACAGGAGCTCACATATTACTAGAGCTCCAGCGATTAGTCGAACAACACAAGATTGATCTGTACATATTCAGAATATCTATTAATCTTAGGTCATTGTTTAAGAAACAAATGTCAAAATGTGTTTATTTCCTGTTTCCCTTTGTCTATTTTAGGTATTGGACTGTTGACTGACCAAAACAAGACATCACTTTTGGACTATTTTCTGACATTTTATAGACAAAATAATTACTTGATAAATCAAGAAAATCTGCAGGTCAATCAATAATGAACATGATCGGTAGTTACAGCCCTGCATATTACCACGTGGTGATGTCAACATAATTAAGTACAAGGAACTTTACAGTGACTTGAACCATACTTGGCACACCCTGTCTATAAGCAAAATATGTATGTGCTAACCTGTATGTTCTTGGGGACGTTCTCTCCCTCTGTTCCTGGGATGTTTGTGTGTGTGTTGGGCCGTGGCTCGAGCCAGAAGGAAACCAGCCAGCGGATGAAGATGACTCGGGCTTGAAGAAAGCTCTCCTTGGTGCAGTACACGGTTTCTCCACCGTCTTGTTCCCTGCGCACCACGCTGTAGTAGGGCTTAGGACGCATCGGAGGCACGTCTACAGAGAAAGAGGAAAATCTTTATTCATGTGGTCTTGGGTTACAATAATACAACATTACTGGTCAATGTGTTCCAATGAACTGGGTTTACCGTACCCAGAAGCTATTTAAAAGCTAAAGGAACTGACCCAGTATTGGGTTGTAGAGGCTGGTTTCCATGGCGAAGTTGGGAAAGATGTGAGGAAGGTAAAACTTCCTGAAGTGACCAAAGAGGAAGCTGAAGCCACGTTCATGGTTCTCTTTACAACGCCACTCAAGAGACTTGGCCTGGTGGACACACACAAAACACACACAACACACACACACACACACACACACACACACACACACACACACACACACACACACACACACACACACACACACACACACTTGTGTTATAGACAGAGAATTACACACACAAAACAGGGTCAAGCGGAGAAGAGCACCATTGTTTTAGGGCAGAATGTTATCAGTGTGTGTGTGTATGACGGAATGTGTGTGATAGCAGCAAGAAGAGGAAATACAAGAAACAAGTCTGTATGTGTCAATAAGGGATGACATTTGTATTTGAAGGAGTTAGTGATACCAGTAAGGGAGTCTACCATTAAGTTTCTATTCATGATAACGGTCAGTAAATAACAGACCTAAAACCTGGTTTCTCCCATAAGTTTGTTTATGCATTAGTGAGGCATTAAGACATTGAAAAAAAGTGTAATTAAATGGTGTTAGTAAGGAATGATGATAATACCTGGTTTACCATGTATTTGAGTAGCGCTTCTAAAAAGTAAGCAGTAAGGTCTTCCTGGTTCTTGTCCCCTGACTGGGGAGGAACCAATGGCGTGATCTCTTCTGGGGTAACCTGAGCTGTAAAGGGAGGGGGAAGCAGGGTCATTCAATGTTTATATTACAATGAATACTGCAAAATACATATGGGGTTCAGAATCTTTTCCAAGA
This sequence comes from Perca fluviatilis, assembly GCF_010015445.1. Lineage (NCBI taxonomy): Eukaryota > Metazoa > Chordata > Actinopteri > Perciformes > Percidae > Perca > Perca fluviatilis. The sequence goes on along the minus strand of NC_053131.1, from coordinate 26,883,681 downwards.
TTTTATATTTTGTCAGTGCAGTGAATGGCTGGTGGCATTTTTTTAATGATAGCTGAATGTTGAGCCCATGTATCAGTCTAGCCCCACTGTGTGCGTGTCAGTGTTCTACTAACTCTCTGTTAAACTCAGCGGTGGGTTGATCAGAGTGTCCAGGGTGCGTGGGGTCCCATGGCAGAGTGGAGCTGGGAAGCCAGGAATCAAACAGGCAAACATACAGAGCTGCTCACGCTCCGCATTACTCTGTAATGCCTGCATCCATAGCAAGAACAAGCGCACACCTTCACGACGGATCTACAACGTAGATGAAAGATGGAGACGAGGTGTGGAGAAAATCCAAATTAGTACACTTTTATTTATTTTATTAAGACCCTTAAATTAAAAGGAGGCTGTACACGTCCTCTTGGGGAGGATTAGGATCTAGGGGCTAAGACAGACAGGTAACACAAGAGTCCACAATGGATCAGAGCGGTACCTTCAGAGAATTCCCAGTGTGCAACAGCTTTTTGAGGATCAGCCCTGAGAGAAAAACACATTATATGACAGTAAATATAACATAAGGATAGCCAGCTCCAATAATATTAAAAGCTGATTTTACATACTTTTGTATTGGTAAAAAAAAAAAAGTAAAGACATTTTAAGGGAAACATAAAGATATGGGTACAGGGTGTCAATGAAGCTAAACGTTTGATAACCCTAGCAGAAATATAACATTCAGGATGAGAGGACAACAGCTGCCCTGCACCATGCCGTGCACTAGGGCTGCGACTAACGATTCTTTTCATTGTCGATTAATCTGACGATTATTTTCTCGATTAATCAATTAGTTGTTTGGTCTACAAAATGTCAGAAAATTGTGAATAATGTCGAATGTCTTGTTTTGTCCACATTTAAAGATATTCAGTTTACTGTCACAGAGGAGTGAAGAAACTAGAAAATATTTGCATTAATAAAAAAAAAAATTTCATATAAAATAACTCAAACCGATCAAAATAGTTGGTGATTACTTTAATAATTGACAACTAATTAATTAATCTTTGCAGCTCTACCGTGCATTATTCTCTTTGCAAAGTTTTGGTGCTGGTTGGTCTCTGACATCACACGAAATAATCTATTATGAGTGGCCACGCTGTCCAAAACTAGTTTAACTTGATTCAACACATAGTTTGCTGGGACAATCTGATCTGCTGCACACATGTATAAGGTCTGTAATGTTTTTCAAGAAAGGGTTGCATGGTTTTGTGTAAGTTACCAATGCTGTGGAACTGCCATCGGCTCTGGATTCTCTCGGGCAAAAGCTGGAGAATTTTCTGAAGAAAAAAAAAACATTCAGACATTGAGGATCACTTTTGCGATGAGATTTGTTATGCAATATTAGAGGGTTTATATATTTGCTACTGTCCCATTTATCTTGTTAACAATGATTAAGATTTCACTGGTTGGTTGGTTCACGGAATTCCAATGATTTAATGATGTAAAAAAAACTGCTATATTAATACATTTAAGTCAGTATGACATTCATAAGTAGATCAAACAAAATGTCTATAAACTCAGTTTATTGTCCATCCTTATTCTAACTAATAACACTCAGGGAAAACCTATTTTAAGCACAATCTTTTGTCCAAGTACTCACTGGGCTTGTCCTTTGCCCAGCTGTGGCCTGAATTTAATGTGAGGGGCCCAATGCAGGTCAGTAACACACACATACTGTCTCTGCTATCTTATCCTGGCTACTCTAAGCACCACCACCCATTTCAGTGTTGCTAAATGCCAGTGGTCTATGTCTGAGGTTCACGCCAGCTGGTGCTGTGGTACTGAATAAGAAAATTCATGGAATCACAAACAGTTTACTGTTTAGTTTCACATAATGTCAGAGCCCCATTCTGAAGTCATGTTGCATCAAGCTTTAAGTAAGAGTTTTCTCTAGATTTCCATGTTAATTGGAAATGTGCAATATTTTATTACCTCAAAGATGAAGAGAATTGAGTCCAGCTCCTCCCTCTGAGACTTGTGACCTGAAACACACAGACTAGCTTAAAAAAAACGCACAATAGGACTAAAAGGCAATGAAGCATTGCATTATTTCTATCCTGTACAATAGAAATAACAATCAGAGCTCATCTTAATTGTTTGGTTGACAGTGAGTAAAACTTACCTTTTTGCTTGAGGCTGACCTCAATGATGACAAAGTTCTCAAAGAAGACATAGTAGATATGAGAGTAGTTCAGGTCAAAGAACTGTTTCAGCTCTGAAGGCTCTGCATTTTCTAGAAAAAGAGAGGGGAAATAATTAAAACAGACACGCACGCACGGACGATGTTCTGGTTCCATGATGACTAGTGGGTATCACGATTCTCCAAATCCACGATTCGAATCAAATGATGAAAAAAATAAAATTCAACAGGGACCTCAATGCCACAATAACAGCCACTGGATGGCAGATAGGGTACTTTACAGTTTGAGTTTCTCGTGTTTAATGGCAGTTACACACCAACCAGATGGCCAACCGTCGGCAGAAAAGCCAGTCGGGCTGATCAGTCTCCCGGAGTTGGTCCAAAAAGTGCCACAGAACACACCAAAGAGACGAGACGTAATACGTCTCCATAACAACAGACGGCCCTAATCTGTATTGTTGCCCAAAAAATGAAAACCGGCAGCTGATTGGACGAACGTGTCACATGGGTTTGTTTTCTCTGGAAATTCAAAGCCAGACTGTCATGGCGGCCGTTCAGAATACGATCTCATATTGTACTAAATAGTTCACTGAAACTTGTTTCTGAAAACATTTTAAGCGAGAAATAGGCCATGCAGTTGTTCATTTCAGATCAACAAAGGTCAGTTTAAAAGATTTTATCAGATTTTGAGAGACTCTAGTCACGCTCATTCTGCTCGCCATTTCCAGGTGAGTCCCGACTGCCCTGTCTCCGACTGAACATGTCAGCTCGGCCAAAATGAAGGCCGACAGCCCCCCAGACTGACGACGGCACGGAACACACTGAACAGACTCGAGTCACTGACCTCACCAGACTGTCCAACGACCGATTATTGGGTTAGTGTGTCAGCGCCTTAAGAGGTGCAATTGAATGCACCATTAGTTTAACGAGGTGCGACGGAATGCACCATGGAGTCAGGTAGGAGCTATTTACATAACTCGCTCACTCACTGTGAAGGCAAAATGTGTGCCGTTGTTTTTTTCTTCAGACGTGCACAATTAGGGAGGGGTGGAGAGAGAAAAAACTACTGGGGGAAATCACCGATCCTGCTTTTGATTTCAATAGTCGAAATCAAGAGAAAACTTCACAATAAATATCAAAGTAATGTGATTTTGAAATAGAAACAATTGAACCAGTTAAAGGCTCTTCTCTATCCATATTCAGTCTAAATGTTGTAGAGATAGAAGTCTAAACACATCTATAACAGTGTAGTGAAGACCCAACCTTTCTGACTTTTCATAACAGGAAATATATTTGAGCAATGTACCTCAACCGCAGCATCTAGGTTCTCTAAATACACTTACAGTATGTCATGTAAAACAGACTCTCTAAATTTAGACTTAAATTCTTTATTGATCTTTTTGGGATGACTCCCGCAAGGAAATTGGATTTCCAGCAGCATATTTTAGCAGTTTACAAAACACTCTTTAAATAAAGAGGTATAAAAAAAACACAGTATAGAAAAAATACAGTATAAGAATAACAATAAACTTTTAGCTAAATATTTTTACAAAAAAATAAACAAACAGTAAACAATAAACTACAGATATATATATATATATATATATATGAGTAGATTATTAATTTATTGCACAGTGAATGAGTGAGTGGCTGAGTGAGTGGCTACCACTCCTTCCCTTCCTTCCTGTTCTGTTCGTTCTGTCCTCTTTACCCTATTTCCTCCTCCCCCCGAGTGAGCAGTTGTAGAGTATGAAGGCATGAGGGACAAAGGAGTTCTTGAGTCTGTTGGTCCTACACTTGGGAAGGAGCAGCCTTCCACTGAACAGGCTCCTCTGGTTGCTGATGACGGTGTGCATTGTCAGTAATGTCCAGCAGTTTGTCCAGTGTCCTCCTCTCTGCCACCGTCACCAGTGAGTCCAGCTTCATGCCGACCACAGAGCCGGCCCGCCTGATCAGTTTATCCAGTCTGGAGGTGTCCTTCTGAAATTCTCTGCTCTAAAAGGATGGGAAGTTTACCTTTATGTGTTCTGGACTGAATATCTGCCTCAACAACACTGGCTGTCAATTAGGAAGGAGAAACACCGACTCAGACACAGAACAAAAGACACGCTCATATGGAGAATACCACCACTGTAGTTCAGGGTCAAAAGTGAAAGAAGATACACAAGCATGTAGAAGGACATTAGGCAATGCTCTCAGAAGAGCTTCTGGTGATAGTCTCTGGGTTTGTTTACATGAAGTCTGAACTGTGCTATACACACACACTCACACACTGAGGCCGTCTGTGTTCTATGCCATAGTGGTTGCCCTTGTAAGGTCTTAGTGGCCTAGCTGAGTGGTTTTCTTTTCTTTTCCACAGGGCACGGACATTTTTAACACCACATTTCTCACTACCTGACTGCACATGCCATGTCGTAAGGTGATGTACAGAAGCTGTTTTTCTACAAAACCCATAGCAAATTATTTAGTCACTCTTCACATGCATTGACATTACAATATTGGGTAGTGGCACTGAATGCTATTTTGGTTTAGACCTCAAGATGTTTGAGTCCACAATGACGAGAGCTACTGTACATTTGCTTGCTCTCTAAAAGTGAGTGGCATTGCTCCAGCTCTTATCAGTGCTGCAAATAATAGTCCCCTTGTGCATTTTCTTAAAGTGGTGGTCTGGCACCATGTTGATTGTTAAAACTGTGTGGTTAGCCATTGTTCAGCAGTCTGAGTATTCCTTCGCAAGCAATGTGACTGCAAGTGTGTTTGTGTGAGACTTTGCGTGTCTCTGTGATTGTTATCAAGGTCTTGTATTCCCCATAGAGCATGGAGAGGGGCACACCCCTTTCTCTCTCTGTCTCGCACACACACACACACACACACACACACACACACACACACACACACACACACACACACACACACACACACACACACACACACACACACACACACACACACACACACACACACACAGCAGCTCTTACAATAGAAGCAGGAAGTCCGGCTACTGTACTGGACATAGAGAGGAAATAGTAGAGGCTGTTTCCCCTCTCCGGTCAGTGTTTGTGCGTTGTGGGTGTGTACATGAGTGAGAGCCAAGTCTATGCCAATAAAAGATACACACGCACGAATCACAAATTCATCACTTATTCATACCCTTTACCCTAACATCCTACAACACATTCACAACACTGCAACTGGTATGGTGTGTGTGGAACACATCTTCACACGTTTAAAAAAAACGTCATTATTTCTAATACACAAGGTCTTTATCCGGCACACCCTTGGAGAAATCACAACAGCCTGACTTACCAACGGCGTATATCATCAACTAAATTGTATGCAGACAGCTTCATACATACGTTATCACAAGGTAATAAAAACATTAACGTTACATCCGATTCTCCTCTATAAAGCGACCCTAAGACAGACTCCATTCAATACCTGTGACAATGCAATGGAACTGCCTCTTACACAGTTTAAGGCACACCTTTAAACCCTCTCTTCTACCTCGATAGATTCTGTTGACAGTGGAGACAGCTCGCCTCATTTTCTTTCAAAAGTATTTAACTTTTAGCCTGTATACACAAAGCCCATCAAGTCTACTGCCCATCATAGTCATTCTGAGAGAGAAAGGAGAAAAAAAGCGATAATGAAGATCAACGAATGTGGAAAAAATAAAATAACTGATCAAAATGCTTTGCAATGGACTAATGTGAGGTGCCGAATTGATGGTACTAAATTGTGATGATGCTAAAACGATCTGAAATGTCTTAAAGTATGATATAAAAAGGCTGCGTCTCTGTTTACATGCAAGGCAACTTTGAAATTCGTGATTTTCGAGGAGAGTTTGGAGTGGCATTCCCTGTATCCACAGACTGGCACGTATCACGTTAAGCTAACCTGTTAGCTGCCTAATAATTATTTTAACTTACCTATGACTATTCTGAGATGTTTTAGCCTCGTCAACACGTCCTTCTTTGGGTCCAACACTTTCTGTGTTGATTTTTTAACGTCCCCATGAGGCTTTTTGGAGAACATTCCTGGGGCAGAAGACACAAGAATGCGATGGTAGACAGCAAGGAGGAGCTGCTAGCTGTGTAACGTTAGCCACTTAAACAGCCTCTGCTAGCGTTAATCTTCTAACTATAAAGAAAAAATGTGCTCCTGTATCATGTATTAACGTTGCGAATTAGCCGCAATTGCGCGGAGTATATCAATGGGTAAATTTTGTCGGCGCATTCTGTTTAAACAAATTTAAACGTTGCGGGGCAAAGCATCCATCCATCGCACCTCCCTTCCAAAACAGTCCGCAGCCTGAAGGCTAAACTAGCTGATTAGCTAGCTCCGCTGCTCTCAACTCCACTTAGAAAACATAATGGCGGAGGAGGGAAACAAGATAATAGATAGCAGAGAAATCCAACGTCAACATGCCATAGTTCAACAATAAGCAAACTTTGGTTATCTAGTTTGAACTAAATTCTATACGAATGTTACAAAACTGCAATATATTTCTGACACAAACAGCGTTTCCAATTTTACTGCGTTAATGTTTTAAAGGCGTTTAAAACTGTTCTGCTCGAACGCTCCACCTGAAGCTACAGTGCCGACGGGTAACGTAGTTTACGGCTGGTTGTTAGCCCTTTAGTGGTGTGAACATTGGCGATACAGAAAACTACAGCTCCCTACACAAATAAGGGCGCCCTACTGAGATTTGTTTTTAGCTTAGCTGGGACACACGAGTGAAATTGTAACCGAGGAACAAAATTATAATTTTAAGTATATATTGCTTTTCTCTAAACATTCTCGCAAACGTCTTGCGCATCCCCATCTTGTGAGTTATGATTTAGTTTTAAGCTTCCTTGTTAATATATTTTTGTAACAAATCGTGCTAATCTTGCTTGCCATCTAACTATACTGGCTTGCTAACATGCTAAGTAATGCTAACTTGATGTGTTCTCGTTTGTTATTGTTTATTTGTCTTGTATAGTTTGATGATTAAAAAGGCGAACATATAGATAATCGAGTAAATTCAAATTGCTTAGCATAAGTAACATTTAATAACTAATCTCAAGCAATTTAATTAAGCCATACATAGGGGTCCATTCGTGTTTACAGTGATAATCATTGACGTAACAGTATTTGCTACATTTCAAAAATAATTTTCCAAATTGATCCACCATGAAAAAACAGTTTGTTTAGTGATGTAGTGATGTGGCTGCCCCACATCAATACCTGCATTTGGTAAATATCAATGGGGGTAATACACAGTCAAATGAATGATGAAAAAAAACAGAAATGTAGAAACATTTCAAGTGAATTTCAGTGAACTGATACTTGAATGATGGGTTTTGCTTTTTTGTTTGTTGATACTGCAGTCACCCTACAACCCTAAGATGGTTTTTCAGAAATTCTATAATCATGTCCTGATAGAGAAACTAAATTATTGTGTTCAGCAAGTCATTTGTAATTAGTTTGAACGGCCAAGTCATTTAATTTGCCTACAACCTAACAAATGGAATCAAGTCATGCGTTAAAAGTACAAGCTGTATTTGATGTAGTTAAAACTGCCCGAAAGAGTCTGACATTGTCTCTCTATCTAACACTACCAGTCTGGAGTTAACTTGCTGCCATGCCGGTGCACCGTGACCGGGAGAAGAAAGAGATCACAGCAGAGGAGATGGAGGTGGAGGAGCAGGAGCAAGAGGCGTCCAGCTCAGAGGAGGAGGATTCTGACACTTCGTCCGTTTCCGAGGATGGAGACAGCTCTGGTGAGAAAGTCTTAAACAGCAGAAAATGAGCACAACATTCTTATTGTAATTGTGTTAATGGTTGCCTTTTAAAAGAAACATTATTTCAGTGTATGATTCTGATTAAAAAGTAGTTGCTGTCAAAGGTTTGACTGTAGGTTTGATGTACCCCACTCAATGAGTTGTCCAGCCTTGAGACACTTCTTTTATGACTGGCAGACAGGGCTGGACGATATGGAGAAAATCAAATATCACAATATTTTTGACCAAATACCTCGATATCGATACAGCAACGATATTGTAGTGTTGACTTTTGGTGCTTTCACAAAATATTTACACAATGAGATTTTTGATAAATAGTCATCTGTAATGTGGATATAATGACTACGTGGGTAAAGGCAAATAATACAACAGTAACAGTCTGGTAAGTTCAGAAAATAGCATAACTTTACTGTAATGCAGCCTTTAAAACCAGGAAAAGACAACACTTGTGTCATATTACGATATCCAAAATCTAACACGATATCTAGCCTCATATCACATTATCGATATAATGTTGATATATTGCCCAGCTCTACAGGCAGACACATAATCTAGCAGAAATATGTCTACCAGGTTTTGCTTCCATATCAGCTCCTGAGACAGCTTCCTTCTTCCATCATTAACTTCACAGTAGCTTATATAGACGTGTTTGTGAGTGTGTCTTTATCATGTTCCAGAAATGGATGAGGAGGACTGTGAGCGGAGAAGGATGGAGTGTCTGGATGAAATGACCAACCTGGAGAAACAGTTCACAGATCTCAAAGACCAGTGAGACTGACATTGATTCTTGTCAAGTTTTTCCTTTTGAATTTAAATTCAAAAACAGGAAATGTTGAACGAAAGGCATTAAAAGGAATTTGTTCTGGCCATGCATAGTTACACCTGTGTTTGTGTGCAGGCTGTATCGTGAGCGTCTCAGTCAGGTGAACAGCAAGCTGTCGGAGGTGGAGGCTGGCCGGGCAGCAGAATATCTGGAGCCTCTGGCTGTACTGTTGGAGAACATGCAGGTCCGCACCAAGGTGGCAGGTAACTCCAACACACAGACACGCTCATGAAGTCTGATACACTCTGGTCTCCTTATAAATCACAATCTCATTGTGTGTTTCCCTCTGCCTTTGTCAGGTATCTACAGAGAGTTGTGTCTGGAGTCCTTGAAGAACAAGTATGAGTGCGAGATCCAGGCTGCATGCCAGCACTGGGAGGTCAGACACACACTCTCACACACTATCCTTTTATGTATTTATATTCTCACACTGTCTTACAAAGAAGTATTGCTGAGGTGGTGCATTTTCGCCTTGGCTCTGCAAGCCATTAATAATTCAGAATTTGATGAGAATTTAAGTGAGTGTTATTTGATGTATTTAATTGGCAGTGGTGTATGTACATATTTGAATGTGTGTGTGTGTGTGTGTGTGTGTGTGTGTGTGTGTGTGTGTGTGTGTGTGTGTGTGTGTGTGTGTGTGTGTGTGTGTGTGTGTGTGTGTGTGTGTGTGTGTGTGTAGAGTGAGAAGCTGCTGCTGTTTGACACAGTACAGAGTGAACTGGAGGAGAAAATTCGAAGACTGGAGGAAGACAGACACAGCATAGATATTACATCAGGTGACGCACACAGAACACGTTGTTGTGTAATGTCATGAATGTGCAATATATTACATTTTAATAACAGTGTTTAGAAGAACAAGCTACACGTGTCCAGCATTGTATATTATATTCAATACATGCGCAACACATTTTAATCTGTCTCTCTGTGTCTCTCTATCAGAGTTGTGGAATGATGAGTTATCAGGAAGGAAGAAGAGGAGAGATGCTTTAAGTCCAGATAAGAAGAGGAGACGGCCTTCAGTGGTGTCTGATATCCTTTTTTTCTGTTACTGTTCACACTGACGCTAATTTGTGTTTATGCTGCTTCTATAAAGCCCAAATGCTGTAATCCAGATGTGTCCTTCGGAATTGAATTCATCCCTGCTCCCTGTGGCACCGTCCTTAACTCCGCTCACGCCCATATATTGTTTACATGCTCCCTGACTTGGACATCCTGGAAGACTGGACCGCTATCCGAAAGGTGTGCAAATGTGTCTGTTGATATTCAGAGCTGTGTCTTTGTCCCCCGGTGGCATTGGTGGGTGTGTGTGTGTGGAGGCAACTTTTAACAAACCATGGTACGTGTGTGTTGTCTTCCAGGCCGTGGCTACGCTGGGTCCCCACAGAGGGAAGTCCGACTCTGACAGCCCTGTGTTCCCATTCAGACAAGACAGAAGCAGGCCCATTCTCAACTGCTGAGGAACACACACATACCCATACACACACATACAATAGACTATATATATATATATATATATATATATATATAGTTCAGTTCACTTTTGCAAGCATGAAAATGACACACAGCTGGACATTTCTCGGAATCTTCCCACAATCCACTACACTCCTCTGCTAACAGTGACACCAGTCGGTAAGCTGCCTCTCGTGCCAACAGACACACAATAAGGACTCGCAGGTTTAAATCCCTTTTAAAGGACAACAGGAATAGAAGCGTTACATTTGCTGACGATAGTACCCAGTACTTTTGTTCAGAATTGGGCTGTCGATTTCACTTGTTTCTGTTTACTCAGTGGAGAGGTAAGAGATTTACCTATTAAAAGTTTCAGTTGAAAAAAAAAAAATAAAAAAAAAATAACTTCTGCCATAACTCATTTTTGCTCAAACTATCTATATCCTGACAGTATGACATGAGACAGTTAGTTAGTTAATTTGTGGAAAAAAATCATGTTCCTCTGCCTCCTCCTGGTGCTCCTAACGGCATTAGGAAAACAACCAATCAGAGCCGAGGAGTCTCTACCGCGGTGTCAATGGCTCGTGAGCTGGTGTCTGTTAGATGTAAAACGACAAAGTTCCAGCTAAACAGTACACTAAAATATGTTTCTGGAAACATTTAAGTCGTAATAGGCTATGCAGTAGCAGAACCTTGATTCATATTCTATCAGCGCTGCCTAGCTTTACAGTGGGGCCGCAGTTTCCTAGCAGTCAGTCTTGCAGATGCCTTTAGGAGCACTAGGGGGAGGCAGAGGAACAGATTATCTGTCTCAACTACTACTGTCAGGATATAGTGACAGTTTCAGCAAATATGACAACAAGTTATTTTTTATAAAAGTTACCAACTGCAGCTTTAGTGGACAATAATAACATGTTGTTCACTTTTTAAAGAAAAAATCAAGCATTGAACTTTTTATTTGGGGATACTGGAGCTTTTAGAATTTTTTTTTTTATTTTTATTTTTTTATTGAGTATTCAAACCAGTAAGTTACAACCCTGTCAGGTTTTGTTTTCCAGACTCCACATTATTCTTTGTAATTGTAAGCACTGAGATTATTGACGAAGCTTCCAATGACATATGGGGAAACGCTGGTTTATATATGAACCCGTTTGATTGTGCCATGACCTATTTAAAATTGTTGTACTTCTATGTGAGACTAATTATTACTTTTTCTGATGGTGTTTTGAATACAGTGGTTAGGTGGTAATCATATGACATTGTGTACAGTTTTGCACTCCACAGTGCCTACCTTTTTGAAGTTCATTTCTTGTCACATCCTTTTGGTTTTGTGATGCATCTTGCATTTTTAAGAGTTACAGTTTGGTTGCTGTAATTTTGGTTGAGACAAACTTAGTGCTAGCAGTAATTAAAATGCTAGATAAGGCAAAAGATATTTCAAGATTGTGTGTGCATACGTGACCAAGACAAAACTTAGTCAGTACCTTCAGAAAGGAATAATAGTTCCACTTTCCTTAACCATATAAATATAATCCAAATTATATAATATAATCCAAATTACATTTATACTGGACTATTTTAGGCTTCAGCTAACCCTTTTCAAACTGCCAGTGTACTTCCTCATACCACCAGCTGTGTTGGTGGTGAAAAGAGCATAGAAAAAAAATAAAGGGATATTTCAGTAGATCATATACAGTTTTCATGGGATACCTGGGCATTTTGAATCTTTTTTTCCTTAAACTCCTTTAGGAAAACCTATATTTTTGTTAAAATAGCTGGTTATTTCCATGTGGATCGTCAACTAAAGTCAATTAATTCCCCTCTTTAATTACCACTGCAATTGCAAACCAGTATCAGTAATGCAATGAGTTATTGTAACATTATTAACAATTATTTTATAATAACTGAGGGGCAGAGGGACTACAGACAACATAGGAAAAGATGAAATACCAAGGTATCCCTTTAAAGTTGTTATTCAACAGATATTACTGTTACATTCTCTTCTTACACATCTACCTCTTCTCTCTCGCTCTTCTCTCATTCTTTAAAGCAATATCCACATTTGAGTTATTGCTCATGAACATGAAAATGCTTTTATTTTTTTTTAATCTTTAAAAGCCTACTGTGATGATGACTAAAGACAGGGAAGGAACCAAACCATGGCCTTCCAATCATACCCCACCACTGAATCTTCATATATACAACTCCACTGGTTATAAAGGAGGATGAACAAACTGCCGTTCCATAATATAGTTTTTATAAAGAGTTATTTTGAAGATAAAAGTGGTGGGGATGTTAAATATTCAAATCAATAATTTGACAGTTTATGTAAATACTGTGTCAGGTCCATTTGTGTCTTTCTTGTTGGTGCTGTGGGTGGGTTTTACAATTAAAAGTTGTTTTTATAAGTACTTTGTGGTGTCTCTGTAAACTGTATTTTCTTTAGCTCTGCAGACACTGACAGAAAGGCACATTGATGGTTTACTGTATGTTACAGTAAAAGTTTTGCCAGACCAAGGGAGTCTCCATATTTTTAATAAGCGATAACCTTACTAATAAGAATTAAATATTTAGCAGTTTTTCATGCCAGCATGCAAAATACCAGGACCCAGGAACTGATGTACCTAACTAAAATGGAGCCATCATTATCATTAACATACATACAGTACATGCATTATTACTTACATACATTAGGGCTTTTCCTGCTTTGACATGTCAAAATGTCTGCTGTTAAAAAGGTCTGTTGTGACTGTAGATCAGGGCAAATTTCTATGAAAGTCATCTTGTCTGCTAAGTAGCCATACCATAACAAAACTGCTACGTATTCTAGTATAAAGTAGTTCCTCGTTACCACACACAAAGGTGATGTTATCTATGTAGAAATTGGACAGGAAAAACCAACTATCGTTTGTATTTCCATTGATTAGGCTAGGCAACATCTGAATATGCGCTCCGTTGATCTACAATTCAACCAAATGATATACAGTGTACACAAGTCTTATAATTTAAACTTGGAGTTACAAATTTATTTTCAGAATGTTTTGTTCACCTGTAAATAAAAGTTCTGTAAAAGTTAAAAATGACATCACAAGAGCTTGGTCGGGAAGTTTAGGTAGAGATCGTTACATATGAATTGTGCTGTACAATCAAGGTTACAGTAAATATTTTTTTTTTCAACTTATCATATATATTTACCATATTTAAAACATTATCATCGCATGTCATATGTACAGTATTATAGAAAACACTGATAACTACCCAAATCTGACTTCCAATTATATTCCAATGCTCGGTTACCCCTGGTGGCCGCTGATGAGTTGCACAACAAATTGAACATTAATACATTAGTGAAATATGGAGACATTGACAATTTGACATTGTCTTTATTTATCTATTAATAATCACTTTTATTTTTTACAAAATTCACATGGGTGCGATCTTTCTGGCTCTGAAGGTCTCTTCCAGTCAGTCCATTTAATCACCGCTCTGTGACTGCCACGATGAGTCACAGTTTACTTCGACAAAATACAAGTGGCTACGATAAGCCGCTTTTTTTTTTTTTTCAAGCTTAGGCCATATGCAAGTCACTGTAACATAGTCAAAAGCATGGTTTACTTGCTGCTGTTTGAAATAATAGCTTTGTTGAGGAAGGCGAAATCCCACAGGAAATCAGTGAAATTCAGTTATGCGCTTTAATTATATTTTAAGAAACTCCTTTTACCTCTGAGGGAATATTTAGAGTTTAAGATCATCTCAGTTCAGTCACAGACAAAACATGATCTGATGTGATCTGATTTAGGTCAACTTCGTAGATGCTGAAGGGCTACGTTTTTAAAATGATGGTGACAATAGCAAGAGCGTTAGGTATAATAAAATATATTGTATTAGACCTTAAAAGATGCATTTCTTCCCTGATGGCCCATGATCATTTAGATTTCTTTCTGTGCCACTGGGATGAAATGTTGACTCATGCCATCCGTAAAACACTCTCACATTCTCAGCCACACAGCAAAAACAATAAAACTTTAGTGGCACTGTCACACACACACACACACACACACACACACACACACACACACACACACACACACACACACACACACACACACACACACACACACACACACACACACACACACACACACACACACACACACACACACACACACACACTTCACAGGTGATGTAGATGGATGATGATTGGGCAGGGCGAGAGTACCAGAAGAAAAAAAAAAAAAAAAGGCAAGTGACGGAGCAGAAGAAAGAGAGAGGATGTTAAAAGAGCAGAAAGACGGGGCCGAAGCAAACAAACGACAACAAAGTGGGCTAATGAAGGCTGATACTTCCCCTACGCTAACACTCTTCATTAAATACATCCTGGGAAGATGGAAAACCGCAACCTGGCCAACCATCTGTCTACCGCTGAGTTCAACTTTAACCACAAACGCGTCATCTCACAGCTCGAGTGGAAAACCTGGTCGGGCTCAAATGGCGTCTTCAGGCGAGGGCGTGTGCTCCTCTGGCGACTGGCTGTGTGGCGGGGAGGGGAAGGACTGCTGAGGAGGGGGAGGACCCATGGAAGGATGTAGGTGGCCGTCGGGCAAAGGGGGCCGCATGGGGGGAGCGTAGTGAGGATGAGGAGGTCCACCTGGAGGGAAACGAGGAGGGAACATCATCCCTGCAGGAGGAGGAGGGGCCCACACTGGAGAAAGAGGAGAAGGAAAGCGAGCATAAGGTTAGAGGACATTTAGAGATAATAAGGTATTCCAAAAGTTGTGATGATAGCTGTGACTGCTTACTAGGCATCATGGGAGGGCCCCCAGGTCCCCTAGGAGGGTAGAAGTCAGGAGGTGGTGGTCCATAAGGGGATCTACGAGGAAAGGGACCGTCCATGGGCCCCATCGGGGGTCCAGGTGGGGGTGCGCCCCCCATCCTTGGATCCGTTTCAGGGGGAGTCCTTCGGTCACCAGGACCCGTCTGGTGACACATACGGAAAGGTTACAGAGGCTGGACCATAGATGCTACTCAAACAAAATCACACACACACCTACACACCCCTAGTCACACACACCTCTTACCTCTCTGTGTTCCTGTTCACCAGGCCCATGGCTGTTTTCTCTGTATGAGCCATCTGCATTGAAATGAATGAATAGAAGAAATGAACAATCATAAAGTTGATATATATATATATATATATATATATATATATATATATATATTGCATTCGAACACATGTCTAGATATTTTTTTTAAAAGTTTGCATTCTGCTTTTTCATTTCCATTTGTGCACGTTCAAATTCACCTATTTGCAGTCCAAAAGCATTAAAGATAGCAAGACAGTAAAGATGAGAACATAATGAAGGGACGACAAGCAGCTATACAGATAGCAGTGACTCACCCGCCATGTCTGCAGGGTGAGGGGGTAATGGGGGGAGACCCCTAGGATGGAGAGGGCCGGGTGGAGGCAAGAGGCCCAGAGCTCCGGGAGGAGGTCTCCTGTACATCGGACCTCCTTGTTCTGGGAACATATAGCCTGAGAGACAGACACACAGAAAATATGTTCAGATTTATCAATATTATATCGCCAGCTCTTTCCGAAGATGTAAATAATAACACGGCTCTAATCTGTTGTGTTATGTTGATATTTTTGGAGGTTGCTTTCCCTCTCAGGATCATGTTATAAGTGATCGGACATAAACACTTTTATCACAGAGCGTCAAGACAACTGTAGTTTCCAGTGTCAAAACTCAAAATGCATTAAACAAAATACACATGCACTGTCAACATGCATTTGGCATGCACATGCACACTATATGATTTGACTGTTGACTTGCCAAACACAGGTGCACCTAATAACCTTAACAATGTATGCACTCCATTTGGTTTATTGTTATAAGCTCCACCTGTGCACTGACTGCTGTAAGTCAACATTTCAGCTGTGAAAGAGACCTTTTGAGTGTGTAGACACAATACCACAATGCCTTTAGAACAGAGATGAAATATTGGGCCTAACAATATCCAGGTGCACATGGTGCCACACAGAGTCAGAGGTATTTATTTATTTTTTTTATAATTTTTTTTTTTTTTTTTTTTACAAATGTATAAATAATGTAATAATGACCATGATGAATGGTGAATGACACAGCAGAAATCCAGCAGTGCCACATCCAAATGTATCCGCATGAGAGTGGGACATATAATGAGAAATGTTCCTTGATCTAGTCTAAAGGCTGATTCTCACTATGACACGCAACTACAAACTGTTTTCATTTCTGCAATCCCAAGTCAGTGCGAGTATTCTCAGCACAGCACTGTTGTTTTTTTTAATTTGTATTAAGGCCACCTCTAGTGGGCTACATGTTTTTTTTTTTACAACGTCGGACCACAGTAAAATAAAGACACACAATATAAAATATCATAAACAGCACAACAGCTCCTTTAAACAGTTGTTTAACTTGTATCATGAAGGAGTTTTAACTTTTGAGCACTTACCTCTGCATTGTTTTGTTTTAGGAATTTCTGTTAAATAGGTTTACATCGTAATCCTCAATATGATATCTCCATATCAGAGGAAGGTCAGGCCTGGTCAGGTTGTGTGAGCGTCACCAGGCCTTCCTAATATTACAGACTGACGACCTACCAGACATTACTGATTTACTCTGTCTTTCTCTTTGTCTCTCTCACACACGCGCGCGCGCCGCACACACACACACACACACACACACACACACACACACACACACACACACACACACACACACACACACACACACACACACACACACACCTGGGGGTCCTAGGGGGCCTGGTGGGGGGCCCCTACGATCTCTCTCCCATGTTGGAGAGATTGAGCCACTGTCTGAATGAGGACCTCCACTCTGCTCCATCTCTCCTTGGCCACCTGGGGGCTCCACTGGACCTCGAGACACTGTGGAGGAAAGACAGGGGGAAAAAGGGAGGAAAGGAGAGATAATTGAAGATGTTGATGGGGAAAAAAGAAAAAAAAAAAAAAAAAAAAAGAGAGAGAGAGAGAGAGAGAGAGAACCCAGCGGCCAAAGACAAAATATCACTAAATAAGGCCAGAATGAGTGTGATTGCGAGACGGGCAAAGAGAAAGTGTCATGTCAGGATGAACTGATGAGATTTAGGACAAACAATCACATTCCAGAGTGCTAACAGCATGCCAGCATACAGACCATGCTTAAGCATAGATAGTTGTTCATGCTACAGCCAGCTGGTCATCTCCAACATGCCGCAAGGGTTTATTGTGATGACTTTGTGAGACTGAATTAGCAAATGTTCTATCATGTAAAGTAAGATAAATGTTTTGTCATTTCAATCAGCAAAACCTAGCGATACAAAACATGGCTAATGAATAATAAAACAGGACACGGCTGTGCTTGAGATAACTTGACTGAACTCGCAACTACAACACTAGAACATATTAGGAGAGTGTTCTGAAAGTATATAAATAAAAATAAGGAAAACTATATTCAGGTTTGTGGGTTTTTTTGTGCACCATTCCAGGGGGTCTTATCTGGTTTGTTGTACAGCTGCAGATCGTCTCTATATATGTGGATTGTGGCTTTCTGTGTGTGTGTGTGTGTGTGTGTGTGTGTGTGTGTGTGTGTGTGTATACCTCGTGGAGACAGTCTAGCAAGTGGTCCATCCATTAATGTAGGAGGAGAAAGAAAAGCTCTGGTTTCAGATGCAGGTCGACCCAGGGGAGATGGGCCATACGGTGACCTTTCAGCTGAAGGGTTAAGGGTACTTTGGTGAGTGCAAAGTCAAGGGAATCTGTGGCCTACTGCTTCCAGGCTGGGGTAGATTAGCCACAAAATATGTTAGCTTAATAATGCATGCTTTGGTTTAGAAGTGTGTGTGCTAACCTCTGAAAGGCAGTGGTCTAGCCAGGCTGTCCAAGGCGTAGGGATCGTTGTCGAGGGCGTCCAGTTTAAACTGTGTGTCTGTCAGCCTGTAAACAAACAAAAATATATTTTTTCAAGTGAACATATGACAAGTATATTTCCGGACCCGAGTATGTCATTTATACAGTATAGAAAAACTGTAATCATACAAATCATAAATTGAATTGTATCCAGTTTTAAGCCACATTTTTTATGATAACATTTTTAGATCGTTTTATTTTAACTATACGTTTGAACTAGATGAAGGATTTTAAATCAGAATCAGAAAGGGCTTTATTGCCAAGTACGGTTTTTACACATACAAGGAATTTGTCATGGTGTTGTTGGTGCATGACACACATTCATATAAACAATATAAGTATAATCATCAATTATACTTATAGCAAATGTTAACGGCAGCTTGGCTCGCAGCCCCTCGGGGACGTCCTTTGTCCGCTGAATTCTACCCACTGATTTTTAACGTAAAACTGCTTTAGTCCGTGTTTTCACTGTTTTTTTTTTTAATCACCAGGCCCGTTGTCTTGGAGAGCAGAAGACCTCTGTGGATATTTCGGCTCCCGGTAAAAACCTCCTGACTGAGGAACACTAACGGAATCCTAACCAGGAGAAGCTGACTGCAATGGTGGTGAAGACAATTCCCGTGATCCAACACTACTTCACGACGTCACCGAACTCCGCCTTTTGTAATGGTTTTGATTGAGAGACCCCACAGCGGCAAGAAATGACATGTTGTGCGTTTAATTGCGGTTCAGTTGCCGTATGCTCACTTCTGTCTGAAGAGGCCGTTCTCTCTCCGGATGTCTGCTAGCTCTCTCTCTGCTGCGCGGGCTGCCAGCTGGGAAATCAAGCAGAGATCAGTAACATGACATGACATGTACATAGATACAGACACAGTCAAGATCAGAGCACTTGAATGCACTGTTAAGATAAGTAATTAATGAATGAATACGCAAGTAATTAATGAATGAATACGGCACTCATAACATCATGGATTAAAAGACCAGAGTAGATGCGTGCTGCAGTGACAGACGGGTAATGTAATAACCCCCATAACCACACCAGCTGAGGGGTTTTTACTAACCCAGTTATTGTGTGCCTTCTTCTCATGTGCTGATATTTGAGTCTGGTAAGACTGTTTGGTTTTCTCCAGCTCCTCCTCCATCTCTCCTGCTCGTTGTCTGAAGAAAAAGGTGACGTACACGTGAGACTCAACAGGCGTATGTGGGAGGCTCACAAACGTCCCCTTGCATATTGCATACTATCAATGTGTTTGGCGACACTTTGAGGGCAGCGGCTACCTATAGTTGCTGAGTTCTTCCATGGCCATGGTGATGTTTTTGTCGGCTTTATTTAACTTCTCCTCTTTCTGCATGCGCTCCTTCTCCTCCACTGTCAGCAGCCTGCAAACGCACACGTTCATTAAAATCCTGTACGATAGCTTTCAACTTATCAATGCACTTAGTGCCCGGCTGCACGCTGGATGCGTGGCGTGAGCGTGGCGTTTCTGTTGCGTGTCGGCTGCGTGGCGTTTTCTATGTCTTCGCACACCAGAAATGTGTCTGACGCGGCGCTGCAGCTGCTAGCCTTGGCTGTACACATACACATGTATGATTCCCACTGATAAACTGCACTCAAGCTGTAGTATACTTCATGTTAAACATAAATATATATACTGATTTGATTACAGCAAAGACAACATCGGCAGTAATGATGGCAAAATAGGCAACAGAATATTTTTTTAATTAGATTTATATCTGCATTTATGTCAAAACCTAGACACTTTCAAACATAAAAATGTCATTTATTACATGTATTTGTGTCAAAATGACATATAAACATCTTTTCGCATTATATTTTGCCTGGAAACGCTTCCAACAACCTTGCGTGTTGCGTGAAAAATAGGCGTCGGTCCTATTCCAAGCATGCACGCCTTTTTTGGCGCGGCTCGAGTGGCGCCTGAGACGTGCGTGTCACGCAGGCAGTGTGCAAGCTCTAACCTGTAAACATGGGAGCCAAGATAAAAACGGACTCGCCACGCAGCTACACATCCAGTGTGAAGCCAGCCTTATCCTTGTGTCTATACCTGTGTAACTTAAGCTCATTCTCCTGGTACATTTCTGTCATAATCTGGAGTTTCTGTTGTAATCTTTGGACCTGTAAACGTGAAGAAAAGAAATAAATACAAAATCAAATTAATGTGGAATGATAATATAATAAAATATCACACTAACACATAGTTGAGGGCAGCTACCTGATCTGAGTACTGCTCAGTGTCCGACTGCAGAGATAATTTCTCATTACCCAGCTCCTCAATTCTCACTAGAGCAAAAAAACAAAAACACACACTCAGATGCTGATATGTTTCACACACTACATACATTACTATATCGTTATATCATTACATAACCTCTGACTTGTTTGTTCTTTATTTGACATCTTAATACCAACCTTGGTAAAAACACACCAGTGGACAGTTAACTCACCTTGCAGGTCTTCTTTAGCTTTGACTTCATCATTCAGTTTGGCAAATAATCGGTCTTTGTCTTCATCTACTGATTTGAGGTCTGCATTCAGCTACACACAGATACAAAACGACATATCAGTAGGCATTCAGTAAAGTGTGCAGGGATGTTCAATATGGTTTTCAGCTCTCCAGAGAGTTTCGAAACATTTCAGTGTTCATTAACACTGTGTGCTCGTGTCCGTTTAAGTCAAATACCTTAGCAGCATAGATAAGTTTCTGGACTTTCTGGAGATGGCCTTGTGTGTCCAAAATGTCTCCTCTTCCATTCTCCTCTCCTCTCCCTGCTGTACCATTGGACGCCTCCTTCCCTTCTCCTTCCCCATCTGCCTCTTCCTCCAGGTCTGAATCCCAAGCTTTCATGCTCAGCAGCCGATCTGTCAAGGACTGGAAACGGACACGTTTGTGTGTCAAACTTATAACTAACAACCCAAAGTAAAAAAACTGAATCCATTAACTTAGGCTGATCTTTTAATCTTTTACATCAGTCTGCAGTGCACTCTTCTTCTTCTCGAGATATTATTATTATTCAAAAATTCAAAGTATATTATAAATTGACTAGCAACAATATGTTGACCAGCTACAATATGTATTCTATATGTATGTTGCTGTAATTCCTTCTGGATTATGAAAGTTCTATCGTATTTTATGTTAAACTATCATCAATAGCAGAAGCAACCATACCATTATACGCTCATCCTTGTTGGCCACGTCCTGCAGCATCCCCCTGTGGGCGACCTCACACCTGCTCATCTCCGCCTCCAACTCACTTACTCTTTCTGCCCATCCCTCCACCTGCTGCCTCAACTGCAGAGAAAGAGACGGAAAGAGAGGACAAAGACACAAACGATGCCATGAACAGATCAGACTTTCAACAGTTTTGCGTAACGTTAAAAAAAACATGAATCTAGTACAGTATGTGATTGGATGGACTGAATGGAACAAACTGACTAATTAGTACTTTAAAGCTGTCATTTTAACCATGGAAAGGCTAAACCACCTCCCTTGCAACTGTGCACAGTAAAGGCACAGTCACACATACGTGAATGCAGGCGAGTGACCATCGACTGCTGAGGCGATACCGGCTGGTTAGACACAGCAACAAAAAAAAATCAACATTACACTACAGCCAAGAGGGTTCAACCAGAAACTGCTTTGCTATAGGTTGAGGATGCGATTTGATGGTCAAAGTTGAACTCCATGCAATACGAAGATGCTAAATGTATGTGACTGTACTTTGTGCTGGAGCTTGTTGCAGGAAACAGTCAGCTGTTACACAAACTGCTGGGCAGTTAAGTGCTTGTGTTTCATTTTTTTTAACCCTCAGTGTTTTGAAACTTTCTTGTGGGAGCGATAGAGGCAGTGATGGTTACTGGTTACGGTTTACTGTATAGGACTCTCAAACCGCCTCAAAAGTCTGATCGCCAGTTACATGATTAACCACCGCAGGGCACGTTGGGTTGCGTTTTTCCAAAAGTCTGAATCTGTCCCATCTTTTCACCACAGGCCTCTTTTTTGCAGCCCCCAGGCACTACCCCCATTTCACCAGACCGCCTGATCTGTGTGTGTGTGTGTGTGTGTGTGTGTTTGTGTGTACGGCATCATACCTGAGCATTGCTCTCCTGTAGCAGTGTGTTCTCCTCTCCAGCTGTTTCCAAATTCCTCTGTAGTCTGTCACTGTTCATATTGTACACTTTCAGAGTGGTTTGTGCCTAGAGACAAACAGGCAGCAATAATATAATATGAAACGCAGAGGGACAGAGCAGAGGATGAAACCATGATGCAGGAAAGAGGAGAGGACAGGAATGTGACGGTACAAAGACAAGAGGTTAGGTAATGGTACCTGCTCTTCCTGTGACTGGAGGTCTTTGGTTTCTTCTTCAAATGTGTTCATGCTTTCTTCAAGCACTGCAATCTGGAAGGATAACCCAAAAAGAATCCAATACATCAGTATCACAATAATGCAATGGATTCCTATTCCTAATCAAATGTGATTCTTAAATAACAATTGTAGATGTTACAGTCGGTGCGGTGTATGTGGCTGTGTGTGTGTGTGTGTGTGTGTGTGTGTGTGTGTGTGTGTGTGTGTGTGTGTGTTCCTACCCTCTTTTCTTGCTCTATCCTGTGTTCTCTCTGTTGGTCCAGTTGATCCTTTAGCTGTTCAAGATCCCTATCAAGCTCTCTTTTGGCATGTTCCAACTGTCTGGCTTTAACCTGGAGGAGCAAGAAAACAAGATGTGTTCAAGTGAGAGCAAAGGAGTGAGAGAGTGCGCAGTGAACATGAAGATTCAGATCACAGCGTCAAAATGTGATACATCCTTATTCCAAATTTGGTGACGCGGTTCAATTGTTTTTCCTTTTTACTGTAATAACGTCTATAAGCGATATTTTTATAATAACGATGTATCGGACGACAATATGCAAATGTGACTGCCAGATGTGTTAAAAAGCAACTGTTTGTTTGCTAACAAGTTCGTTAGTCTCGTATTGCCAGACCTCTCTCCACAGTGCTGTGTCAGCGCTAGAGTAAGCCCCATTATCCACTAGGCACGTCTCTGCTGTGTTCCGGTTTTGTTCCGTCCTCTGACACATGCCATACCACACCGGGAGCATCTCAGAAGCGGAGCGTCTTGCTGCCCAACTCGCAGATTATATCGTCTTTACAAGTACTTTACAGAACAATCACGTGTTAATTAAGCTAGTATCTACCTTCCACTCCAAGCACTCCTGCAATTAAACTCCATGCCAAATCTTTTCTGGCATTGTCCTTATAAAAAGGGATTTGTGATGTTGGTTATATTTTTTCCGCTTCCAAGATGAATCTCTCGTCATCAGTGGTGTTGTAGAGGAGACATCAACAATATTGGGGGGGGGGGTCTTTTGGTAAACTGGATGCTCGCGCTGTTTTCACTTCCTGCCCGGCTGTCCGAACGGCCCTAGGCTTGCGTGAAAATAGACCTGGCGCGTATCTTTAGCGGAGCGGAGAGCCGCATCACGCACACTTATGGGATGCGCCGTGCCCAGTGGAAGATAGGGGGTAAGCCCCGAGATGCAGCGACGGTGACTTTTCAAAATAGATAGCGGAGATAGCAGAAGGGGAGGGACATCCTATCTCAGGCTTTATCCCAGCACTATGATCCAGTGAACCAGACTATTGCAGGTTTAACCTAAATGACATCATCAGGACAATTTGGAAAAACACTATGCATAAGTCTGTAGTTTAGCACTGGTTTTGATTTCCAAGTAGTTCGACATTTCTTAAGAGCCTTCTCCATAGCTGCCCCCTCCCTCTGGAACTCTATCCCCAATCAAATCTAAGACTGCACCAATCTGTCCATGTTCAAATCAAAACTCACTTTTTCAAAACATCTTTTAATGTGTGACTAATGTTGAGTGTTATATATTTTTAGTGAGCTGTTTTCTATGATCATTTCAACTTATGTAAAGTGTCTTTGAGTATCCTGAAAAGCGCTCTATACGTGAAACATTTTATTATTATTAATCTCCCTTTAATTATTTTTTTCCTCTGCCTTACCTCAAGATGTTCTGTCTTTTGAGTTTGGGCCAAGACACCACTGTCCCTCAGTGAGCTCTCCAGGTCATCGTACTGCAAATGAATGACATGACAAAATGCATTTCATCAGCATTTAAACTTCATAAAAGTCTGCAATGACTTTGCAATGAGAGAGTTTCTGCTTTTTGATCGCGCCTCATACAACATGCGCAAGACTCTGCATCTTCTAATTCCGACATTTTTTCATGCCATGGACATTAAAACATATTATATGAATTTGACCTCAGTGGAAAACACCCAGTGTTGTGTGTCAGACAGGCTCTGCCTCTAGTCAGTAGTCAGTCAGCATTGGAACCAGTACCAACCTCTTGTTGACATTTGCTGAGAGTCTCAAGGACTTTACACTTCTCATCCAGCAGCTGCGCAACCTGCTCAGCCATCCGCTGCTCTTTACCTGAAAACAGGGAATACAAAGCATATAAAAACATTGAAATTATATATATATATATATATATATATATAATATACTATACAGGGGCCAGAGAAAGAGGTTAAATTGACAGTGATTAGTCATGTATTAGTTTAAATTCTGTGAAGTCATAATAATGTGATATTAAGGAGTAAGTAGTGAGAACTTACCTTGATACATTCTGCTTTTGACCTGTGAAGAAATAAAAAGAAAACAATGATGAACAAGTAGCAAAGGGATTACTCAGTTGATAAGGAACAAGTGTGGTCTCATTGTTTCTACCAACAGTACCACAACAAATTCATATATTGTACCATTTTCAAATCTTTGCCATCGTTGATGTGTATGTACGTTGCTGTGTACTCACAGAGCTATAACATCTACAGGTGAACAACAGCATTGTCACCAGCCCCACCACACTGGTGATGATGACTGGTTCCCATGGCACCCCATACAGGTCTGGCCCGGGTCTGATGTCATCAGGCAGTGTTGATACAACCTGAAGGAAGAGGAAAGCTCAGTTTATTTTAGGAGTTGGGCTTAATAGATATCTTTAAAAAGAGATGTGTGATTGTACGTCTGGGAACAACATTTGATTCACTCCATTTAACTTAGCGGATTGTACACAATGGAATACTTATTGTGGACACAAGGATCAGCTTCTTAGTGCTGCAGGACTGCCCTGCAAACTAGTTCTAATCACTTGCGGCCAATGCAATTAAACATTAGAGATGGTTTCATGCAGCATGGCAGTCAGAGACCCACAAAACAGCTGTTGCTTAAGTAGATAGGGTTATGCTTCTTTCTTAACATTTATAAAACGGAGCCAAACAACTGGCTTATTTCATCTTTAAGTAATTCTAATGTTCTTACAACTGACCACAGAATGTATTAGTTGGTATAGCAAGTAGTTAGCCTCGACTACTCAGCCTTAAAGGTTTACTACACAGCTGTAGTTGATAGCAGTAGCGTAGCTAGTTGTCTGCTACATGGAAAAAAACTGCCATATTTTACCTAAAAAGATAAGAAACAGCAGGAAAGCACAACGACACTTGATCAGACATACTAACTCTACTATCAACTAGCTAGGTTAGTATTACTAGATAACGTTAACTCATCAACACACATCTAAAAAAAGCGACATAAAATTGCAATACAGTCTTGACAGCTGGTGAACAGCCCTGGCGCGACAGTCAGACGTGAGCTGTACAAATCCAAACGTGTAATCGGCAATAATACCGAGCTGTTTTCGATAGCTTGACCATCCGTTACGTTATACCAGCAGTGTCGGCTAACGTTAGTTAGAAAATGCTAATGAAACCTGCCACATAACGTACATCCTTCACTTTCTCCACGGCGATACTGTAGTAAGCTTCTACCGTCGCCTGAAAGTCGACCACTTTGCTGGCCGACTGGTCGCTTGCCGTATGTTCCGCCATTTCCGAATTATTTCATTTGGTTATTATTTTAGTGATATCTGTCATTTAAGAGTTGACATTAGGAACAGAAAGCGGAGCCATCAACCGGGCTAGCGGCGATTTCACATCCTGTACACAACACTGACGCTCAAGAGTGGACCACGTCACATTGCACGTCGCAGGGGTGGGGAGATATTGGATTCTCTCTTCAAACTCCTCGTCTAGATTCAACTAGAGAGGCATTGCATTAAACTATGTTACTACGTAAATTAAAATATATTTGAAAAAATAATTAATACAAATACATCGATTTGAGGCACTCACGAGCTCATGTAGATATTATTAGACCCCCGCCACTGTAAATGGTTCACTCGCAACGTCACCAATTGTAAAATGCCACACTGGCACATCGGAGCACTTTTAAAGTAACACCAAAAATAACAGGTGTCGGTAAACTGAATGGAGAATTCTCAATGTCGTCTTTGATAACACCCCCAATAACTAGCATAATCATTTCTTAACACATCATGTTTTTTACACAAAAGCCATCTTTCTCAAGAAGTTTACAACCACCATGTGTCACCTGTGTTACGTTACGGCTGCAAGGGCTGCAGGGTAATAAAGCTGGTTTTAGTAGGACATAGGTGAAGACTTGACTCGGTCACCAAATGTTTCGAAAGGTACTCACCGACATGGCCTCATTTTCGTCCATTTGAAACTAGAGAATCATTACCCTTCTCAAAACATTTTAAAAAGTTTGCCTTCAGGTCAGGTGGGTGGGTTGCCAGCTGGCTGAACGTTTGTAATAGACCCAGCAGCACTAAGGAATGTGAGTGTGTGATGGTGACGGAGCTAAGCCAGCTTGACAGCTGAGACGTCGAGATAGAGCTAAATGTCAGATCAACATGTCACAAGTTCAGTGTCTTAAAGAACCAGACCTCGCAGTTTGTGGTTGTATGGACCTCTGAAGGTGTGCCAGAGGGGCCCAAAGATGCCCTATCAGAATGATCAAAACTATACATAAGATTATGAACCTTTAAATTACCTGACAAAACATGTTAAAACTGGGTCAGGCAACATTTCAAACAAAATGCACACTGCTTTAACCTTAGTCACAATGTCTCTTAAACAATACTGCAAGGCAATGAAAAAATAATAAAAACAAAACAATGCTGAGTGAATAAACATATTTCATTTAATTAACCAGTGTTTTTTTTTTTACATTTGACCCTCTTCACCTGAGAAAAGGTGGTTGTTTTAGATTATTTAAGAAAAGTGCTCCAATTATTTTCTGTTGGGATTTAATTCCTTATGTTATTAAATTAACCTGAAAGAGGATGATCTAAATGTGTTGTAGCTGTGTAGTTGGATGTCGAATCACAAACAAATTGCACTAATTGCTTCAACCATTACGTGATAATTTTAGCTACATTCGGCTTTCCTTGTTTTCAATCTGCAGATGCATGTTTATGGTTTTATGTTGATTTAAAAAAAGAAGCTTTTTTTCTGTTACATGCTTGTGTTGTGAAGCAACAGATTGCAGCACTATGCCTAAGACAAATTTCCCCTCGGGGACAATAAAGTGTATTCTATTCTATTTTATTCTACATCTTACCTGTTCAGTAAGCCATATGAGGAGCTCTGTCACTGCACAAACATGAGTGGTTGAATCTTCAGCGATCTGATGAACAAAGTCCAGAATTTGATTTATTACCCCTGGAATTAGAGTCACAAACATAATGGTATTAAAAATGTAAGCTTTCCACCTTTGTCACAATGATATATTATTAGAAATCAACCCAATGTTTTTTTTATCTTTAATGTATAATATACTAGTGTAAAACAAAAACTGCCAAGTAATGTTCTGGTCATGTCATAATGTTCCAGGTTGTGTGTATCGCAGGAATGAGGATATTACTGCTTAATATCTTTGAATCATGTTTTAATCCTTCTTGATTAAGGGATACTTGAGTCATCCATTACCTTCCAGGGACTGTGGTGATCCTGGCTGAATGTAAGGACGGGACTCAGGGGACACTCTCTCTCCTCCACTTCTTTTTCCCTTCTCTTCTTTTGTCTTATCCTCAGTCACCCTCTCTTTTCCTGTGCCTCCGCTCAGTCGTCCGTCTTTCTCTTCATCCAGCCCCGTCCATTCATCTCTTGGGGTGTGGTTATCCAGGCTCACAGAAGGATCTTCCTCGGTGGCCGTTTCCTTATCTTTACTGTGAGTCGAACAGGATTCACCAACACAGCTGTCCTCGACTGCATTTAACAGGGAAACACATGCACTCTGATTGGCATCACTGCAAGTCAAACCCATACTAAAATTACAATATCAAAGTAACTTAAAGTATCACTACTATCAGCCATGATATCTGAGGCCATGACGAAATTAAAATACTCTGATGGTTTGTGTTACTGTTGTCTGATTCACCTGTGTTGAAAGTCTCTCTCACTCTCGCCAACAGCATTTCTAGCTTCTGAAGTGCGATGAGCGTTGTGGTCTTTTCTTTGTCCTCCTGTGGTGCATCCGTGAGCCTCACGCTAGGAGCGACCAGCGTCTCCCTGTGATAACGCAGAAGTCTTTCTATATCCAACAATATCGAGTCGTCATTATCGGGGTCATCGGTCGTGGTTTCTGAGCTTCCTAAAACGTAATCCAAAAACTGCAGCTTGTGTCGTCCAAAGAGCTCCTTCATAATAGTCGTCTCGTCCGCGCTCATGTAGATGAGAAGGTTCTTGTAATGTTTGGTGAGGGTCTTTGTTTGGATGGGGCTTTCTGTGGGATGAGAACGGGTCTGCGTCGGGGGAGGAGATGATGCCTGGGTCTCTGTAAAGAGAGGCTGCAGCTGCTGTTGTGACAAGGTGATGGGAGAGTCTGTGTGCAAATCTTGCATGTAAACGTGACTCGAACCAGTGGTTGAATCCCGTTCTTGTTCGGGAGGGAGAGAGGCTTGTGCCTCGGATGTCTCACCTGTGTTAGAATCCAAACTTGGGGCAGATTCTGGGGATTCCGTAGTTTCGGTGACAGGCGTTTGGCTAAAAAAGCTAAAGGCGTTTTCGAAAAGGCCGAATGCTCCTCCACTTCCAGTCTCTGCTGCTCGTTTATTGTGACCATCAGACAGATGTGAAGAACCGGATGCATGTTGAGGAGCAGTGTGTTCACATGTCACGGCCTGGCTTTCAACAGGGTCACTGGACGAAACTGAAACCTCCATTCCTTCCTCTGTCCTGAATACAGTACCACCTGTACTCAGATCTCTGCCCTCATTCACCCTTACATCATCATGCTTCACGCTGATCTCCCTCTCTTCTCTGTAAGTGTCCTCCGCTGTGTCTATCACATAATCAGAGTGTATTTGCTCAGTTTCCTTCTCAGTGGAAATCCCTTTGCTGCTGGTTTCAGTGACTTCAGACTTAGTTTTATCTCCCTGACGGAGCACATTGTCGTCAGAAAGCTCAGTGTTGTCTGGTTCACTGGAATATAATTGATCATCTTCTTTGTTCTCAGCTGTCTGACTAAGTGAACGTTGATTAGGAAGGCTGTTTCGGCCACTCTCCCCTGAATGTAGCAGATCATTGTTTTTCTGCTCAACCTGCTCTTCTCTCCCCTCGTCGGCCTTAGCAACATCATCTTTTTTTTCTTCACCCTCATCTCTCTCCGTGTCGTCAGCTGCTACCATCTGACTCACTCCTGTCCTATCTGCTAATATTTGATCATTGTCTGCCACTGGGTTTTGCTTTCCTGTCTCCTTTGTCCCCTCATCTATTGAGCTCAACTTATTTGCAGAATCATTTCCATCTTTGACCCCGACAAATGCGTCTCCACTAGCTTGAGGACAAAGCTCATTTGAACATTTAAGGCTCCCTTCTTTCCCTTTGTTCCTCCTCTCACCCTCCAAATTCTCCGTCTCCTGCTTTTCTTTAACCTCCCCCTGTTTCTTTTCTCCCTCTCTCTTCTCTTCGTCCATCTGTGGGTTTTCGGCCTGTCTCTTTTGAGTCTTTGTGGGCATTTCGGAGAACCCAGAGCTGTTTTCACCGCGTGTGTCTTCCCCGTTGCTCTCTGACTCTGGGCTTTCAGTGGCTTTCTGAGTGTGAGATAAAGAAGGGATGCTGTTTTCCATTAATACCTCCAAATGAGACTGTACTTGCTTTTCTTCACCCTCTTTCTTCTCTTGTTCCTTTACTCTCTCAACCTCCTTTAACTCTTCCCTTTTCTCCTGTTCTTTGAACTCTCCTATCTCCTGCTGCTTCTCCTCTTCTTTTAACTGTTCCTGCTTCTTCCCCTCATTTATCTCCACCTTCTTCTCCTCTTCATTTAACTCTTTTTCCTCCCCCTGCTTTCCCTCTTCCTTTAAGTCTTCCTCCTCCTGGTTGTCCTCTTCTTTTATCTCCTCCACCTTCTCCTGTTTCTTCTTTTCTTTTAACTTGTCCGCCTCCTCCTGTTTCCCCTCTTCCTTTATCTCTTTTACTTCCTGTTTCACCTCTTCCTTTATCTCCTTAACTTCCCTTTTCCCTCTTCCTTCATCTTCTTCACGTCCTGCTGTTTCCCCTCTTCCTTTATCTCCTTTACTTCCTGTTTCCCCTCTTCTTTTATCTCCTTTACTTCCTGTTTCCCCTCTTCCTTTATCTCCTTCATTTCCCTATGTTTCTCCTCTTTCTTTAACTCTTTTATCCCCCCCAGCGTTTCCTCTTCCTTTGTCTCCTTTACTTCCTGTTTCCCCTCTTCCTTTGTCTCCTTTACTTCCTGTTTACCCTCTTCCTTTATCTCCTTCACTTCCCTCTGTTTCTCCTCTTTCTTAAACTCTTCTATCCCCCCCAGCTTTTCCTCTTCCTTTCTCTCCTCCACTTCTTGCTGTTTCCCCTCTTCCTCTATCTCCTTTTACTTCCTGTTTCCCCTCTTCCTTTCTCTCCTCCACTTCTTGCTGTTTCCCCTCTTCCTCTATCTCATTTACTTCCTGTTTCCCCTCTTCCTTTATCTCCTCCACTTCTTGCTGTTTCCCCTCTTCCTTTAGCTCCTTCACTTCCCCCTGTTTCTCCTTTTTCTTTAACTCTTCTATCCCCCCCAGCTTTTCCCCTTCCTTTGTCTCCTTCCCTTCTTGCTGTTTCCCCTCTTCCTTTATCTCCTTTACTTCCTGTTTCCCCTCTTCCTTTATCTTCTTCACGTCCTGCTGTTTCTCCTCTTCCTTTAACTCTTCTATCCCCCCCAGCTTTTCCTCTTCCTTTATTTTCTTCACGTCCTGCTGTTTCTCCTCTTCCTTTAACTCTTCTATCCCCTCCAGCTTTTCCTCTTCCTTTATCTTCTTCACGTCCTGCTGTTTCTCCTCTTCCTTTAACTCTTCTATCCCCCCCAGCTTTCCCTCTTCCTTTGACTCCTCCACTTCCTCAGTCTCAGTCTCTGTTTCAGAGCCTATAGCTGACTTGAGACCACTTTCATTCAATATGTATTTCTGAAACTCTGTTGTCTCAGTTTGAACTGTCTGGAGGTTGTTTTCACCGTCTGTCTCAGTTTCTTCTACAGTCTCCTTTAGCTCGTGTGCATCACCATCACTTTGTGTGTCCCCCTGTTGCATATCTGGAGACACAGAGTCCTGGTCTGCATTGTCTTCCATCTGTCTTGTGCTCTCACTAGTGGAAAATGTTCTTCTGTCCTCCTCTGAGGCATTGTCATACATAGTTGCAGTACTTCTATTAGTAAAATGAGCTGAACCAAACTCCTGAGAGATGCCCTTGTCTCCTAACTCACCCTGATGTGTCTCTATTTCTGTGTTATTGTCATTCATAGCCAGTGAATCAGAATGATCAACGTTGGTTTCTACACTGTGAGCCGGTAAAGTGTTATCCTCATCGGAGGTAGGTTCATGTCCCTCCTCGGCTGTGCCTGGTGATAAGAAAGAAGGCTGACTCTTTCCACTGCTTTCTCCTGCTCCGCCGCTGAACCGACTTTCTTCTGCTGAATCATCAGTCTGAGTCGTGGAAACTTCCCGGTGAAGTACATATGTTTCTGCATTATTCCCTTCACCTTCATTACCATCACTACCAGCTCCAGTAACAGACGTATCGGTGGATTCTTCTGTGTTGTCTATCTGATTTGGGATCTCGGGCCCTTCCCCAACCACGTCCTCTGTGTTGTCGTTCTCATCCTCGCCTACAGATTGTCCAATGGAGTTTAGATTTAAATCCACAAAACTCAAGTCAGGCCCTGAATTGATGTCAGATTGGGTCAAAAAAACCTGATCAGTGCCGCTTGCAGTTTTACTTTCTTCTTCTCCTGCCTCTCTGTTATTATCCTCACCCTCATTAGCTATCAATTTGGGCATCTGATGATCTTTACCCTCCATACTCTCCATGGTCTGAGGAGAAATATCTTTTTCATCTACCTTGGATGCCTCATCTTTAGGTAGAACACTATCCTTGCTGCTGTCTGAAGTACCTATATCGTTATTATTACTGTCAGCATTGACTCTGATCTCTGATGGGGCATTTTGATCCTTTGGAGTTTCTCCCACCTTGGATTCATTGCTAGTTTCTTTCCTTACCTCCTCTGTCAGTACGGGTTGTAATTGACTAGTATTCACATTCTCTGAGCCAGTTTGTTGTTCTAAGGTTTTGTCCTCTTCTGTCTCCTTAAAATCGCTTCCTGTACTCTCATCAACTTCACTCTTGTCTTTCCCGAAGCCTAAAATGTCCCTGATCCCTATATCCAACCAAGAACCAGACGCTGGCTGTTCTACCTCCTCCTGGATTGTCTCCTTGGCCTCTATTTCAGGTGTTGTCTCATGCCCTGACTCCTGATTGGTCAGGCCAAACCCCAGCGTGCTTGACAGCCCGTTACCTAGCCAACCCAATGTCCCCATCTCTTTCTTCTCCTCTTCATGTAATTGGCTGCCTTCTAGGTCCAGAGACATCCTTCTACTCCTGAATGTCTCCACTGGTTCTTCATCATCTTCTCGTTCTTCTGTTTGGTCTTCTTTTGCCGGATGATCTGTTTTTTTCTCTCCTCCATAGCCAAGCCACCCAGTCATGGTTGAAGTGAAAGAATCAGCAGTTTCTCCATCTTCTTCCACAATATTCATCGCCACGCCATCATCAGGTTTTCCTTCTCCTCCAAACCCCAGCCACCCTGTCACTGAAGAAGCGACAGAAGCTTCGGCATGCATCTCTTTTCTCTCATCTTTTTTCTCTCCTTCAGCCAAATTGCCAGCTTCTTCCTCTTTAGCCAGACCTAACCATCCTGTCATGGAAGAACCGAGCCAGGAAGAGGGGGCAGACCCACCTTGTTCGTTCAGAGCTGCAGAAGTCTTCCGTGCTTCCTCGTGAATCCCGACAGCAGCATCCCTAGCATTTTTGTTTTCCGCCTCTTCTGTCAACGTGCCGTCAGCGTCCTGTGCTGGAACCGGAGACTCTGTAGAGGGATCTTCAGACGTTGAAGGGCTTTCAGCATTTGTGGCGACGGTGTGTGGAGTGGTTTGGGTGATTTCTGACTCCTGGTTTTGGATTTTGGGATCGTCGTCATCCTTATCGTCATCACTGTCCAGATGACTGGAGTCAATTGGATAACCAAACTCATCCATACAGAAGAAATCAGATTTCTGAATGAAGAGAGGGAATGAGGGCACTTCAGGAATAAGGCATTGCTTTTGTACAGATTCAGCAACTACTACTACTACTAATTCAGGAGTAAATATTATACCAGATACCAGTTTACTAAATGTTTATTATATTGGTTTACAATCAACTGCTATACTTATTATAAAAGAGTATGTTTTGTTCAAAGCTTCTAATCTGAAGAGCTACTGAAATCAAAGTCTTTTTTACCTGTGTTTCCACTACTTTCTCCACAGCAGCATAAACCTGCTCCTCTTGCACGGCATCCTTTGGGAAATAGCCAAACTGTTTGTCAATCTGAAATCAAAAGGAAGCAGAACAGCCGTCACAGTTCTGTAAAGCCACTGCAGCCTTGTGAAAGAAAGGAAGGAAGGAGCGTTGTGTATTTAGGTATACATTTGTTTCAATTATTCCACAGTAATAAAAAAAAAGGTACATTTGGTATTTATTTAGTCTTTGCTTAAGCCAAAAGTCACTCAAAGTAGCCGAGTTTGGAGCATCAATCGAATCCCCAATGTTCAAAAATCACCACAAGTAATGATATAGCGTGGGCCATTATTTGAACAAAATAATGTTCATCTTAATAAATAAATAAATGTTGCCTCTGAAAAGCAAAGTAGTTAATATACAGTGAATAAATAAAGTGTTTACCAAAATAAAAGACACACAGGTAGTAGTGATGTTGGGTCAGCACATTAATATCTCAATCATTCTGTCATTCTGTGTTAATACACAACAATATCATTATATTTAAATGAACTGGAGTGCTCTCAGACGTTTGTGTTTATTAGGTAGGCCTACTGTGTTACCATGACTTGCCAATCAGTGCTGAGAACCTAAACCATCTGTATTATAATTTTGACTAATCTCTTCAACCAAAAACCTGATCTGAGGGACTGTTTGAATTGAGTAGTTTTTTCATTACATTCTGCTTTAAAGATAGATAGATAGAGAGAGAGAGAGAGAGAGAGAGAGAGAGAGAGATATGAAGATATCAGACTCACACTGCCTGCCCAGAGGTCTTCCCTCTTTCCTGACAGTTTGTGGTAAACAAAGATGGTGTCTCCCTGTCTGAAGCTCAGGAAACGGCAGTCCTTACCACGGTGGTCCCTGATGGCCTGCACTCTGCTCATCAGGCCTACACACACACACACACACACACACACACACACACACACACACACACACACCACACACACACACACACACACACACACACACACACACACACACACACACACACACACACACACACACACAATATAGTATGAATGAAAACAGGAGGGGGAAAAAAACTGATCATCATAAAGAAAGCTTTGAAAACACAGGCGTACTAAATGATATCAGCTACAATCTAAATGTAGGCCTATATCATAAATTAGGACAATATATTTGTAGTTTAAAACTTACTTTCACACTCAGAATCTCCACAGATCTTGTAGTCAGACAACAATCCCAGATTTAAATGAGGTAAAATTACAAAAACTATGCCTGTACTCCACAGGATTGTGTAAACCCGTGACACAGCCATTCTTGTTGTTTTAACAGGAGTGTATCAAGAGAAAATGTCCATAACTAGGCCTAATTCCAAAAAGAACTCCAGCCAGTTGTGCTGGCAAGTGGACATTGCCTCTAAGCTGTTGCTTGTCATGAAGACTAAATGGTAAATGAGAGAGCTGAGATAAGATATAAGGCTACCGTGAGGATAATCATTAACATCCAAGAGCTGCTTGCAATAGGCTACATTAGCTAGGACTATCTGGTCTCTGGTCAAAGGTTTTTATTTTATTTTATTGTAGTTCAAAATTAGAGACGAGCTGCTATAATTTACCAGCTTCTACAATTTACATTTACACATTTTATGGGAATCAACCATAGACAGTATATAAACAAACATGGCAACATATAATTGTTTTGGCAGGCCACATCTTTGACGTTTTGCGGACTTCAGCCTTTATCGAAAAAGATGGCAACACGTGTAGCGTTCATCACCATGACAACCAACGCCGTCGCAGAAAGACGACGTCATCACTCCGCGTTTCTAAGCAAGATGGCGAACTAGTTAGCTAGCTACGCCACCTGCAAAAGAAGTTGTTTTGGTCTACAGAGGAATTTGTTGTTGTTGTAGTTGTAAGTCGGTGCTTCATTCGTACCTGGCAACATTAAATCTCATGTTTTAGAAATTAGCTGACAGTCGCTTCACAATGAAGTCTGACGTGGAGGAGTTAATGCCGAGGCTGCTGCCCGTGGAGTTTGGAGCCAGTGCAGAGGTCCTGGACATGAATGGACCGCCTAGAAACCCCCGGGAATACCTCCGACAAGTCCAGTAAGTTCAACAGTACAACTCCTTTTTTTTTTTCACCGTTTGGACAGTGGAGAATTAGTGTGATTCTATTGGGTGACTGCCGTCTACTACGCTCATATATATGTACTACGCTGATGCTGCCACCCCTAAAATGGTGTAAATATGGTCGATAGGTTCTCTTAATCCATCCATAGTTGATGGTAGAGGGCTCTTCAACTAACGTTAGCCAGGTTCATGTATCAAAGTAATAAAGTAGAATTTTACTTTGACAGCCAGTGTTAAACTAAACTAACTTTACTCACAAAAAAAATACCATGACAGTCTAATGTTAATGCTTTTTTTAACCCTTGTGTTGTCTTCCCGTCAACCTTGAAAAAAACACTTTTTCGACGTTTGTTTTTGCTTTTTCCAACGTTTTAAATTGTAAACTTTTTCTTCTTTCAGCGCATATTTCTACGTCCCATATTTTCTGATATAAAACAAAAATTTAAAACGGGTCAATTTGACCCGAAGTCAACACAAGGGTTAAGTAGGGTGCATCAGCTGCGCCAGTAAGTAAGTCGCGTGCTTGAATGATGTATATTATGCTTTTTATCAGGCTGGAGGCGTCACAGTGTCCTGAGGTGGTGGTTGCTCAGATTGACCCTAAGAAACTGAAGAAGAAACAAACAATCAATGCCTCTGTGAGTAAAACTACACTATGAGGCATGTCATTTCAACAAAAAAAAAAAAAAGCAAATGCAAAAACATGCAGTGCAGTATCCACCTTAAGGATCCATTTGATGTCGTGTTAACTGTTTATTTGAGTTAAGGTAAGAATGAAATCAACAGTTGAAGTATTTTGTTTTTACAAATCGAAATCCAGTCGTTCTTTTAGAAGTAGTTTTGTCTCACGTAAATTATCAAATGAGCTACAAGTGACACATGGATAATGTTGAGAAAGTGATATGAGAACAATGTATTCCATTCTATTCCTTCCACTGTCTGAGTGTGCTTATTAGTGTCTCCTGTGTTTCAGGTGGCAGGCTGCCATGCTGCTCCAGTGGGGTTCTCCCCCAGCCTCAGTTGGCAGCAGCACCAAGTCAGTACCTTCTCAGGTGTCCGACAGGTAAAACACAGAAACAACTTCCGGGGATTTCTTGTTTACTTAAGTCCATAACATTTCAAATATGTTATCACATGCACATTACAAATGACCAATACTTAAATCAATGTTTAAAAATCCCTTGTTGAACTGTCTTAAGAATTAGGAAACAAAGTAAAGCAGTAGTTCTCTGCTGGACTGGTGTAATCCATGTCACAGGATAATACAAGAAATGTTACTTGCCTGTTTTTAAATGTGTTTAAGGTAGGGTTATTGAAAAAAAAAAGGCAGATTTGTATTCTGTAAAGGCATGCAAACTCAGGAGTATGTTTACTACATAATCCATTTTCACAATCAAACTGTTTGTGAGTTCTGTATTTTGCTTTCAGAGCATCGCAAAGAACAGGAATCACTGGAGCAGCCATGCTCTGGACGACAATGTACTGATGGTGAGGAGATGGTCTTAAAGATGCATTATGAGTTCCTGGATGGTTTCGGCGCAATTTCATTTTTGGCTCAAATGGTAGGCATCTCTCCTTGCTCCGCTAGCTGCCTGCCCCCTGAACACACTGTGAAAAAGCCCGGTCTCGGGAGACAACACAGGGGTCGTAAACGTCAAATAAACACTAGGGGCACAGGCTGTGCACCAAAATACAACAAACCACGTTCCAGCCAATCACCGACAAGATGGTTGGGGGAGGGGGTTAGTGACAGTTAGTCAGTTAAGGCCGTTTTATAGTCTTGCGGAGGCTCCACGCAGAATTTTTGCCGTAGCCTAAGTAAGTGGCCTGATGTTTATACTTGTGCGCTGGTGTGTGCGTCGAGCCGGCGTGTGTGTGTGTGGGGAGTGGGTGATAGAGCGAGGGAGAAGTGAGAGAGTGACGTGATTAGCTTCGGAGCGAGTACCAACTGTAGAGTCGTAGTGAGAGAAACAAAGTGTCTCCCCTGTGCTTTCTGACCACGGTGGGAAATCTGTAGCAGGAAAAGTTAACCCTCTCCTTGATGTCATGTTGTTTATGGAGAAGGAGAACCAGGAAATGAGTCGGGGGAAATGCAACGCTACCAAGCCACGGCCGAGCGACGTGCGTCACTGCGACGTGTCGTTCCATTTTTCGAATCAGAATCAGAAAGGTTTTTATTGCCAAGTACGTTTTTTGACACATACAAGGAATTTGTTTTGGTGTTGTTGGTGCACATCACACATTCTCTAAATGTAATATTAAACAATATAAGTATAGGTATAAACAATATAAGTATATGTACACAGTATGTATTAAATTAAAAATAAAGATAGAAATAAAATTTAAAAAATAAATAAATAAAGAGCATTACAGCAGAGAGAACAGTGGCATGAAGAGCCAGGTGGAGAGTCAGGGTGGTTTCCGAGAGGTGCACGTCAGGGTCCGGCGTAGACGCAGAGGGGTCTGCGGGGGTACGCCGTCGATTCGACGCACAACGATAAAAAGGCCTTTAGTCATGACAGTTACGGAAACATGGGGGGAGGGGCGAGCTTGCTCTGTTTTGTTTTAAATTTACTCGGAACGTCAACAGAAGTGACCGTGCAGGAACTCGTAGTGCACCGTTTATTCAATAATTGAAAAAGTGTAAATCCAATTGTTTTCCGTCACATTTGAGGTTTCAACTTGAGAGCAGCTGTTTCTGAGTTTAAGACCCTGTTTACACGTACATGGTTATTTTTACAAACGGAGACATTTCCCTTCGTTTGTACCCTTCATTTACACGCAAACGGAGAATTCGCCTCTCAAACCGAGTCTTTCTAAAAACTCCGGCCAGAGTGGAGATTTTTTAAATCTTCGTTTGCACCTTTGCATGTAAACTGAGACAAACGGAGGTTTAGGCAGCCGAGAGAGAGAAAGAGGAAGTGATTGGTTGCTGTTGTTGCTATTTTTGGGATTCTGATTGGCTAACGTGGGCTTGAGCTTCTCGTTACACAACCACCTAAAGGGTTTGGCATGCTCTTGACTGCATTGACGGCATATATATACACGGGTACGTGTAAACGAACACTTCTCTGAAAACTGACAGCTGTGCACGATGTTATTTTAAAAAAAACGGAGAGGTTGAAATGTCCGTTTATGAAAATAGCCGGCCACGTGTAAACGTAGCATAAGAATGCTGATCACTAGAAAGTTCATATAGATATACTTATAAGACAGAGCACAGCACACTGAGCAGGAGATTTGCGTTTGCTGTAAATTCTTCTTTTTATGTGTGTGTCCTACAGCCAAAGCTAACCGATGAGGAGGGTTGGAAGAGATTTTGTTTCGGAGAGACGGTCTATCTGGGCACCTCGTCCGGCCACGCAGATGCTGAACCGGAGCCAGCACTGGATTATAGCAAGGTTTTCTGAATGTGCTTGTTGGAAGAAAAAGGAGACTCCATTATTGAACTATTGTTATTTAGCCGACAAGGGTTTATAATGGTCAGGTTATCAGCAAAATTCCGGAAATGTTCAAAGATTATTCTTCAAAAAGTCCTTGACATTTTCAACTGTAAAGCACTAAACTGTATTTTACAATTTGTAAAATCTAAACTTGGGAGTATCACAGCACTTGTTTCTTCTGCCACTTGTTGAGAAATGTTATATAAGTGATATATATATATATTATAGAAGAGCATGTAATATAATCAAAGCATGTGTCTGTGCTCAGGTGGGCTTCCCTCCTTTCCTCAGCATAGTCAGCAGACTGAACCAGGTAAGGAACGTCCTCACGTACACTAGTCTAGCTCACACTCTGAACCACTTCAACAGTCTGATTATTGTGTGTTTGTTTTCTCTCTCTGTCTACAGTCCACAGTGCTGATGCTGTTGGACATTCTAATCAGTTGGTTTGAGGAACACGATTTTGTTCCACAGTTGGTGAGTTTAGTCTATCAAGTCACTCCACGTGGCCAACTCCTCGGAGGCCTGGTGCTACAATCACATTGCAGCGTTGTAGGGCAAAAACTACGCTCATTGTTGTCAATACGAGAAGGACAAAGCATGACAAAAATGTATTTTGCCCTTTACTGTGGCATTGGATACAAACGGGATGTTGGCCTGTCCAGCAAAAGGATTACAGCCACACTGTATATGTACTGTATGTCTTCCAACCAAGATAACATAGCAATAAGCACGATTGTCTTCTGACCAACCAATGTGTGGAGAAGAAGAAATCATTCTAAATTGTTTACTTTGCCATTGTACTTTTCTTTTTCTTACTTTCCACGTTTTTGAAATATGAAAGTTTAAGGTTTTTACTGAATAATTGGGAACTTGTTTGATTTCTGGTGTGTCTATATCACCTGCTTGTTAAAGGGTCGCTGGTTGTATGCTTTGTTGGCCTGCCTGGAGAAGCCTCTGATACCTGAAGCCCACGCCTCCATCAGACAGCTGGCCAGGAGATGTGCTCAGCTCCGCAGCACACTGGTAGGTCTAAAATTTCCCTCTGGGTGAATAAAGTATCTATCTCTTTCTTTCTTTCAGTTCATACCACTGTCCTCGAGCCTGTGTTGCCATCCTCTCTAATACTACCAATGTGTTTGCTGTGCTCTCAGCTCCTCCTTTCTTTCCTTTGTATTTAAGTGGGGATCTACAAGTTGCTGTGTTTGTTTCATTTTGTCCGTCTTTAGTGCTAAAACCTCACTGCAGAAGTGTCGGCACTTAGTAGGTGGTACTCGATAGGTACTGTACTTTTAAATGCATACTTCTCAGAGCAAGGTCTGTTTGCTGATTGTTTTGCTTTTGTGATTCCTCAGGAGAGCCAGGAGGATGAGAAACTACCAGCCCTCAATCTGCTCATCTGTCTTGTTGCCAGGTATCACGAGCAGTTTACATTGATCAGGTCACATAACATTTTATATATCAGGGCTGTCAGGATGTAGCCTGGTCCTACCAGACTCTCGTACATTTCATTTGTACAGAGAAGGAAAATGAAAATTGAGCAGAAGTACGTAGGAGGGTGGAGCCAGGCTAGCCTGGACGTATTAAATCTATATAAATATATACATTTAAAAAAATGTTTATACAAACATTTAAATTTGTTTAAGTATATATGCATGCAATCATGCTTATTTCCTTTTCTGCAGATACTTTGAGCAGAATGACCTGGCAGACCAGCCCGAGTGAACGCAAGGTTGAACTGTTGACCAGCATCAAGGCATTAAGGAGGAATGTTGTAAGCCCTCCTACTGATGCAGCCTTCAGACTGTACAATGAAGCAACAATAAACTTATGAACACACTTGAAGATGAAGACTTTTAAAATCAGTGGAGAGAACTAAACCTATCCAAGGACAACAGTGCTAACCACGTAGAGAGCTGTGGTGATTCTGCACATTGCGATGAAAGTTGACAGAACCAGAAGGACGGGATCATCAACTCAACCTGTATTTCAATTAACCAGGTCATTTGGACCGTTTTTGATTCTTTATGAATTCTGAGGTTTATGGATGCATCAAATGCAATATTTTTTCTATTAAACTGATTTAAAAGGATAACTACTTGTGTAAGCATTATTGGTAATAAAATGGTACAACCCTACAAATAAAAGTTGCCAACTGTGGCTTTTTAGCTAGACAAAGGGCAAGGCTACAGGTCCAACACTTACAGTACATAAGTACTGCACAGATCACCAACCATGAGATGTATTCACCCAGAGGATGGTTTTTTTTTTTAACCAGCTCTTCCCACTTGTTAAAGGGTAATAACCCACTGAAAATGGTGAGACATTAAGATCCTTCAGAATGAGACACCCTCTACCACCAATTTTAATGAATTTGGTCTTGAAATGCAGACTTTTATACTATCTGAAATGAATTGATGGACTGAACATTGTCAACTATCTTGATAATTGTTTGTCAATTTTCAAGCAAAGAATTCCTACGATTCTCTAGTTTAAACACAA
The DNA here is from genome assembly GCF_010015445.1 of Perca fluviatilis. Taxonomy (NCBI): domain Eukaryota; kingdom Metazoa; phylum Chordata; class Actinopteri; order Perciformes; family Percidae; genus Perca; species Perca fluviatilis. The sequence continues at coordinate 26,841,700 of NC_053131.1, read as the reverse complement.
TGTAAGGATTTGCTGCTAATAAATTATCTTCAGATTTTGGGCTGTTGGTCAGACAGAACGGGTCTGAAGAGGTCACCAGGACTCTGGGAAATTGTGATGGGAATTTTTCTGTATTTTGGCATTCAACAGACTAAAGAATTATTGGAAAAATAATCAGTTGATACTGAAAACAGCTGCAGCACTAATATGACTGAAGAAATACCACACAACACATTTCCTCTAATACCTCACTTTTAATTTGAAGCAGATTGGTACAAAAAAAATCCCAGCATTTGAGCAAATCACACATGTACCCACATGATGAAGATACAAGGGCAATGACATTCCTCAAATAGTGAAAATACATGAGGATTAACAGTGTTGTCACATCAACATGAACACACAGCTACTGTACGTTAATGGTTACTGCTACCATAACCACGAATACCCCCAGCCTATGGCATTATTAGAATGAAAAATTGAAAACAAACATTCTTTTCATCATAGTGACACAAAGACCTTTTTTAAAACCCAAATGCCAGACGGAAGATAAAATAACAGGACTAAAATGAAGCCTCGAATAGTCTCGCCCGTCTCAAACCTGTTATGCGTCCAATTACAGAGACAGATGCACCCCTAATTTAAAGTCCAGTTTACATTTTCTTTGCAAAGTAAAAGGAAAACAGAGGAAAATTATAACCAGTCACTGTTTCAATTCTTTGACTTATAAATCCCTACACTGTGAAATAAAATCCTGTTAAAAGCTCAAAAAGCCTTTATGTGGCGTTTCAAGGGAAAATGCTAGTTTAAAAACCGTCATTTCGTGTGTCGTTAAGTAAATGGTTGATTTCCCTGTATTTGCCACCTTTACCATACAAAGGGTGAATGAGAAGCAGATTAGCGTCTCTTGTCCTTCCTGTCTCTATCTTTATGCTCCCTATCGCTCCGGGACGACCTGCTTCTCCCTTCCTTGCTGCTCCTCTTCTTGGATCCTTTCGAGTCCCTCCCTCCTCCGCTACTCCCTCCTCTCTTGCGGTGGCTTCTATCTTCTCCTTTCTTCATGTCCCTGGCCCTATCTGACGGCCTCCTCTTGCGCTTACTGCTTTCTCGGCTGCGACTTCGGCTGCTGGACGATGAGGACGAAGAGGAGGAGGATGACGAAGAGGAGCGGCTGGATCCGGAGGACGAGGAGGAGCTTCCGCTGGAGGAGGAGCCAGACGAGGAAGAGGAGGAGCTGTTACTATGACTGCGCCCCTTCTTTGGCTCCTTTGCCTTCTTTCTCCCTCTCCCGCCATCCTCTTCCTCCTTAGAGGGTGCAGGGGTGGTGCTGGGGGCCCCCTCGGAATCTGGCAGATTTTGGGGTGCTTCGTCCCCTGGTTTCTCTTCCACGGCCTGGTTCTCAGCAGCTGAGGTCTGGACCTCGAGGCCGGGGATGACAATGATATCCTGCCCAGGCCCCGTGGGGGCTGTTTGGGGTTCTGGGGTTGGAGAGGATCCCTGGGTCTCCGGGGACTTTACTGCTGGCTCCACTGCAGTGTGGCTGAGCTGGGGCTGGTGACTGGTGTCTGGTGCTTCTTGGCTGGTTATGGTTGGTTCAGAGGACCGAGTGTCCTGGATCTTTTCATTTTGGAGGTCTGTAGGCCCCTGTTTACTGTCTGTCTCTCCCTCCTCTGCCTTACTCCTGTCCACCTGCCCCAGCCCGCTTTCTACCTCCATCCCCTCTGACCCTGGACTTGCCTCCTTCTCCTCTCTGTCTTTAAACCCCTCCTCTCTTCCCTTTTTCTCCTCACTGCCCTCTTCACCCAACTCCATCCCCTCCACCTCTTCCTCCACTTCCTTCTCTCCTTTCTCCCCCTTGACCTTCTCTATCACCTTTCTATCTCCCTCCTTTTCCCGCTCCTCTTCCTCATCATCCTCTTCCTCTTCCTCCATCTCTGCATCCCCCCTGTTACCTGTCACCTTGACTGCCTGACCTGCTGGCTTACCCTCCGCCGAGTGGTCCATCCCTGTTGCTGCGGTGTTGCCATCCTGGTCGCGGTTTGGCTGTCGCCGGGGGCGGGACTCCATCTTGCTGAGGTGTTCGGCAAAAGCCTCACGCCTCTCGTCAAACACAGCTGTGCAGAAAACAAAACCAAAGATCCACAGAGGTTACGAAAAGATAAACACAAAGGCTTTCTCTGGATATGGGTACAAGAAACCCTCATCTCTTAAAAAGGAACACGCCGACTTATTGGGATTTCAGCTTAGTCACCGTATCCCCCAGAGTTAGATAAGTCCATACATAACCTTCTCCTCTCCGTGCGCGTCGTTACTCTGACGCACCCACCGCTAGCCTAGCTTAGCACAGATCCTGGAGGTAACTGGCTCCATCTAGCCTACTGCTCCCAATAAGTGACAAAATAACACCAACATTTTCCTATTTACATGTTGTGATTTGTATAGTCACAGTGTGTACAAATAACAAGGTCACATGATGAGACACAGCCATCTTCTAACCGTATACATACTGGGAACTATATTCTCAGAAGGCAAAGCACTGCTACTTGGGCGGAGTGATTAGCGCAACACCTGAAAAGCACCGTTGTTACTCTCTGCTCCTCACCACCACGGGGCTTCTCAGGTGCTGCGAGCAAATCACTCCGCCCAAGAAGAATATAGTTCCCAGTATGTATACGGTTAGAAGACGGCTGTGTCTCATGTGACCTTGTCATTTGTACATGCTGTGACTATACAAATCGCAACATGTAAATAGGAAAATGTTGGCGTTATTTTGTCACTTATTGGGAGCAGTAGGCTAGATGAACCCGATTCCGGATCTGGGCTAAACTATGGCGATGCGAGTGACAGAGCGCCAACATGCACAGAGAGGAGAAGGGTATGTATGGACTTACCTAACTGTGAATAAGCTAAAGTCCCAATAAGTTGGCATGTTCCTTTAAAGCCTGGGCAAAATGCTTTCAAAAGAAGAACCTGGCTGACCATTTAGTTTCTTGGTGGAGTCGTCGAGGAGTTTCTGTGTGGCGGAGCACATTTTTCCAGGCACGTAGAAGATATGAGGCTTGGTCTTGGTACGAATGTATTTCACCAGACGATTATTGTGGCTGGTCCACTCCTCTTGCTGGATGGAGGAAAGAGAAGGTTAATACAAGTACAAGGTAAATACAACTAGATAATTGTGAGAACTCTGTCTCACAAATATCTTCTTCCCCTCTACATTCAGCCTCATCAACAAGGCCCCGGACTCCCCACTGACTGACTACTAAATATGTTCTTACCAGCTGAGCTAATTCCACTTTTTGTTCCAGTAGTCTCAGCTCAGTCTGTTTGGCTCTCCTCTCTTCAAACAGCTCCCTCTTATCACTCTCCGCCTTCTTTTTCTCAGCCTCAGCCTGAACCTCAAGCTTCTGCTCAATCTCTGTACGTCGCTTTTGCTGTGGGGGCAAAAGCAAGAGATGGACAGAGACCGGATTAAGGAGAGGAAGAGTTAAAGAGGAAGATGAACAGAGTTGTCGTGCAAAAGCAGCCAACGTACAGTACAAATACTGTATGTCAGCAGTTGAGTTTTTGTAAATGCCACTGTGAACTGAATGGAAATCAAATGTCCTCAATATACAAATATTAAATTAAAAAGTGCTTTACCAAACAAACAATAAAACATGATGGCCCTGCTTACATCTATTACTTTTCATTCTAAAATCAGAGCACACAAATTAACCACTTTTTTTTTTCTCAGTCTGGTTTCAGTGACTAAAAACTACCATCTAATTCAGTAACTAAAGGGATAGATAGATAGATAGATAGATATCCACTGCCTCTTTACCCCTTATAAATGAACACTGTGATGGAGTCTAATCGCCAAAGAATCTAAATATATCAACCCATTATGCACCATGTTCATTAAACTCATTTCACCCTTAAATTAAATCTCTCCTGATTGAAATACAATTTGATAGATTTTTCCTCACCTTCTCTGTGGAGACGTTGGACTCTTGCTTGAATTTTTGCAGGGTCCCCATCAGCAGGCCGAACATACGCCGATTCCTGAACAAGAACACAAACCCACCATTACAGACAACTGCAATTTTCAGTTGTACTATGATTTATATATTGTCCATTAGGTTTAGATTTTTTTGGGGTTGTCCTTCCCCATTTTCTCTGTTTGCTGGTGTAATTTCACAAACGTGAATGTCAGGGCAGCGGGCCCGTAGCTCATGTTGGCCTACCTCTGTTTGCCCCTCTCGTCCATGGTTTGATCTTGAATGAGGTCTCTGCGTGTTCTCTCCTTGGAGGTAGCTACTACAGACGACTGCAACGCCGGCTGAGAGAAGAAGAAAACATGAAAGGGAGCAAACCAATTTGTTAGGTCCGTTTGTCTTTCAAAACACTGAATGTCTCAGCTTTTACTAATATTTGACATTTAAATGTGACATTTAATAATGATAATCTGTATCAGAATACTGTCGGAGCTGCCTGAGGCTTTTAACGTGTTTTGGTTTACCCAAATATATGCTGCACATATGAACGGCACTACCAACGCAGAACAGAAACTCTTTAGTCTTACCTTTTTGACATCGTCATCATCCTCGGCGTCGCTGTCGTGACGCGCGTCTCTCCTGGCCCTCTGGTCCCCCGCAAGCCTGCAGACACACACAAAAAGATCAGACGCCCATGAGAGACAGACAATCAATGCAAATACAGCAACTGCTGTTCTCATAGCTGTCAGCTAAGCTAATTGAAGCCTGACATCTGTCAGATTACGAAGAATCAAAGTAGTTCAATTACTTATGACCAGGGCGTAATCTGAACACAAGAAAAGGGTACAAAAATAACAGCAAGACTGCAACAATACACAACCACAGAACAGAGTAAATGTCGTCATATTTTCGAATTGCTGTTCGGTCTGAGGCAGTCTATGAGCTATGTTCAAATGAAACAGTTTGGATCCCCTTCAGCTATACCGGCAAGTGGTACATTTCCCAATATCAGCATTAAACGGTTATTAAAACTGCTTACATTTTGTTCATAATTGAGTAGAAATCTATTTGTTTTACTAATCTACTCGCTCATTCTAAAGCTTAACAATCATAATTCTACATTTAGGATGACTAAAGCATCATAGCAGAGTGTTTTAACAGTTTTGTTTAATTACTTTAGTTAGTTTAGAGTTTAGTGTAATTGCATCAGCTCTATGTAATAGGCTTGTTTCAGTCTACACAAGATGTTTTACCATCATGAAATTGTGTGCAGTTGCTGTTAGTATGACAGATGCGAATGCATATAAAATCTCACCTCAGCAGGGCTCCTTCGATGTCCCTCTGCTTGGCAGGGGGGCCGCCGCTTCCCATGTCTGAGAGACTACGCCTGGGAAAGGACAGACAGCAGTTTGGGGTAAAAAATGAGATAAACCGATAGATTAGCTAGCTAGCCACACACACACACACACACACACACACACACACACACACACACACACACACACACACACACACACACACACACCAAATAGTTTAAATAACAGCACAGGCAGGGTATCAGGGCTTTGCAGACTGAATCTGTGGGTTGATAAAAACCCTGGGAAAAAACAAACAAAAAAGTGATTAAAAAAAAAAAAAAACCAAAAAAAAAAAAAAAAAAAAACCACAACTAAAATAAAAAAAAAAAAAAAACATATTTTTTTTTTAAAAAACACCTCCTATAATTAATAAAAAAAAAAAAACAATACACCCACCCTAATATTCAAAAAAAAAAAAAAGAATATAATAAAAAAAAAAAAAAGAGAGAGGGGGGAGAAATTATATATTATAATATAATTATATTATATATATTATTAGAAAAAATATTTTTTAACTAATTTTTTTTTTTTTTTAAACTACTAAATTTAATACCTGCTTGGGAGACAGAAGAAAATTTGGCTAGCCGGCTCGACAGCAACCAAGAAAATGATAGCTCAATGCTGGCTCCCCCGTTGCATTCAAAATATACTTCAAATACTGAAAGTACTCATTATGCAGAATAATATACATCACTTAATTATGATTAGTGATGCATTCATGTGTTAATCACTTTGATGTTGTAGCTGGTAAAGGTGGGGCTTCATTATTTTAGATATTGCTGGGTAGTTTAATCTATAATACATAGTCATTTATTATTGATTATATTTTTGTATTTGTAATCTAAATCTGCAACGTAATTAAAGCTGCCAAAGAAGCAAATATTTGCCTCCGAGATGTGGTGAAGCAGAAGTATAGCAGTGTTTCCTCTGTTGATTTTGTAGTGGCGGCCCACCATGGCAAAATTTCTGCCACCACGGTTTCAGAAATAGGGCAGACACACAATGTAGTTGCGGCGGTTGCCTTTTAAAATTATCCTGCCGACATAATGCAAGGAAACACTGTATAGAATAAAACACAAATACTTAAGTAAAGTACCTCAAAGTTGTACTGTGCAGTCCTTGAGTAAATGTAATTAGATACATTTGGGAAAGCTGCAAGCAGCAATGCAGGAGGACCGTTCCTCCTGCATTGCTGCTTGCAGCTTTCCTAGGTATGTTTTCAACAGGCACTGAACTAGTTAGCCAAATTCACAAACGTCAGGTGTTCATTTATACTGTTAGGAATGTAGAGCTTTTTTTCTAATTAAAATGTGCATGGCTTGCAGGCCATTTGAGAGCACCCCCTGATTCTACAACTACCTGAATGAACATATGTGCCGCTGAATTTAGCCGTCAAGACCACAGGTTTACCTGAGCAGGTTGATTCCTCTGCCTCTACCTCCACCTGGGCCTGCCATGGGGCCGCCGAGCCGACGGATCTGACCCGGTCTGTAAACAGAAAGAAAAAAGTCAACACAAAAAACAATATCATTAGTTCCGAGTCACATCAGCTCTGAAAGAAAAGATTATAATTTTTTTGTTAACGGTATGGTTACTTTGGTAGAAGCAAGAGACATTTTAGCCCTAACGTTACTACACAGGAACATCTGTGGTGACACCCGGACGTCGCATGCAGGGCATGGCAATAGTTGGCCTACTGGCTTGGATATTCCACTCCTAAGCTAAGAGCAGTTAGCTAGGGTATTATTTAGTACTTTTGTGCGGCTAATTAATCAGTTTGGACATAGGTAAGGCGACCTTGAGTAAGTTTGACTAGCACAAAACAATCTAAGGAGGTGGTAATGTTTGCTAACTAACGTTAGCTAACGGACTCATGCTAGCACATATCGGTAGTCATTTGAATGCTAGCAAGATGGTTGCGTATCTCTAGAAATACGCCACATGCAAAATAATCACTCGGGCCTTTTTTTTTTTTCGTTTACCTTGATTCATTAGGATCACGTCCCGTTAATTTACGAATATTATCGTCCACATTTTTCAGGCTTTCCTTTGCTTTTTCAAGCTGGTCTTGCAAGCTACGCACCGCCACCGCCATCTTGCTTCCAGTTAGCGCGAGTCATGTGTAGTTTCTTCTTCTTTTACCTCACCTTGCTCTTTTTCTTCTTCTGCGGTTTTACCCGTGGCTGACATGCGAGTTTTCTGGTTCATTATCGCCATCTGCTGCTCAGTTTTCATCTTAAAAGCGACAGCTAAAACTTTTTAATGTCACAATGACCAATTTACTCAGTAAAAATAACATGTCCCTTAATATTTACGTCTGTGCACGTTACCGTTGCCTGAAAACGAACACGATTTTTTTCTTATAACAGTGAACAAGACTGTGTGGCTATGTGTAAGTGCATGCCTACTGTACCAGCATGTTGCTACTTGCATTTAGAATCTTCACACCTACATACAATCAAAAACCTGTTTGTTTCAGAATGTTTCCTGACAAACGACTAAAGGGAAGCAAATCAGCTATTATTAAAGCACTGAAAAATGCTTTGATACAAAATAGTAATATAGGAGACCTTTAATTATGACCCTTTCCAGGAGTTTTTAGGAGTGGTGTGAGTCACAAGATCCCCCAGGAATTATAGTACCACAACTTGTACTATAGCAGTCAGTCACCTCATAATGTATGACTGTTTACCTGTGTATATATATATATATATATATATATATATATATATATATATATATATATATATATAAACATCCCAACAAATTGCATGCAGGATGAGCTTTTTCAACCCAGTATGAGCAGAATACATAACAAACACCTGACTAATAATTGGTGATTGCAAAATGTGTGGTACGTGCCTATTAGACAAAGTTAAAAGTCACATTTATTAAATTTATAGTGTGACACTACATATTGTCACCTACATGGTAACTGTGGGACACACAAAAACGTATTGTTTCAGCTTAATTGCATAAGACCAACATGATAATCTCATTACCCAGATGTGAACAAGCTCTTTGTCTGAGCTCTGAACAAAGCAGGTAGCAAACTAAAATGATCAGTGAGCATTCGCTCTGTTGTGTCTGTGAAACAATATGGGCAAATATTTATATCATCAAGACGACTTAAAAATACGTAAATTAACGTAACATACGTAAAGATAAATAATTAGAAAGTGAATAGAGTTGCACATCTGTTCCACAGTTTTTAGGAGGTGGCTTTTGGCTGCACCATAGTTATTCTTATCTATGGCCTTCAGGTTTCTTTTTCCTGAATAAAACCTGTGATCATTGCTCACATGTAAATCCTCCACTTGAGCACCGAATGGCAAGATAAGGTAGCTCCATGGGGTGGGTGAGTACTGTAATAGGCTGCAGTTTCTCTCAATATTTCCTATTAATCTTAATTTTCTAAATCTTAATTATTTGTATCATGTCTTATATTTCTATCGATTAAAAGTGTGGGCAGGGCGAAAAGCATTATTCATCCTGCTTTGTAGCCATCAGTGTGCTTTTACTCGGTTGTTCGCTACCTCTCTCTTCCATTGACCTCCTCTTTCTCTGCTCATCACTAACCAGCAATTTCCCCTGTATTTCCAAATACCGTGTTGTCATGGTGACAGTGGTTGAATCTCATTTACATATGTGTTTTATGTTGCCCTCTTACTTAAAAAGGGGAAAGCCCTGCAGTGCCGGGAATGGGATGTGGTACCACTCCTTTCTGGAGTGTCGAGAATTCTATGAGAAGAGCTCATATTCTGTGTTTTCTCCTCATCAGTCTATTGTCTCTAACTATACATATACTATTTATGTATTGTACATTTTCCATGCTAAATAACCCTCTAAAAAACATTTTTTAAAACCCCAGGAGATTAAAGAATCGTATCGGCGTGTACCAAGCATGCTGCTGAAGCTGAAAACAGGAGGTAAACAAGACAATGGAACGCAAGCAACGTTTTAATGTTTTTATTCACTGACTAAAAGAAGAGAAGCATTCATTCAACATTAATTCAAATCGACATTCGGCAGGTTGACCCCTCAAGTGTACGCCAGAGGTTTAACATGGAGGTTTGTAACGTGCCCCTCCCTTTTCTCCACAACAGAACCATGGATCAACACTGTTCTCTATGATAAAATCTGTCCCCACAGCTGGAGAGGACTCTTTCCCTGCACACTAAAATGAAAATCAGCTGGACAGGTTTCAAATCAGAGGTTTATATTATTTTAGTCTTCAATTTAAAGAGCAGTTTCACAGACGTAGATTAAGCCAAGTTCTCAACTAAAAAGGTTCTTATACATGGACAAATACAGGTACGTTTTATGGAGTGGAACTTTTCTTTGCTGTTTAGAACAAGTCTTAATCCATGCCTTTACTCGCACTCCCATGTTTGTAAAACTGTGAACAGATCAGATAATAAAGTGTTTAAGAAACAAATGAAATGCAATTAAAATATTCTACAGGTCATTGGAAATCCAGCTGTCCAGCTGTGTTTTGGGTTACATCTGGTTACAGAAAGAAGGTAAAACCCACTGCTAATGTGCTCACTTTAACAAACACAATCACACAGGAACATAACGCTCAGAATGTTCAACATTAAGGATGGTAAACCCATTTTCGCAAAAAAATGACAAAAAAACACAACAACATAGCTTCTGATTTACAAAGTCTGTGTGATTTTATAATATACTTCATGTTCATAAATTGAACCCGGACATGTGTTGCATAAGATTATACCATGGTAATGCATCATTGATACCTAATACAAATATGCACTGTGTGATTTTATATATATCTATTTATATAGTTTATATTTCTTCCTCTATGGTTTTCTTAAGACGTAGCCGGGCGCTGTCAGCACTGCTCGTGCCCCTTTGTGGCCACAAGTAAGACTGCTGTTATTGCAAACTGTCCTGATTTTAAACAAATGCACAACATTCGTACCACGATAAAACTGGGGCCGTCTAGCCAGTCTCACAGAGACCAAGAGTGAGCCCGCCGTCACCGCTGCTGTCGCTGGGCTGGCTGACCAGAATCAAAAGATCTTAAAACTAAATGATAAAGATTTCATAAATCATCATAAGGCCAAGTATTGTCATTGCAAGTTCTTATTAGTTTACGTCTTCAATACTACTGCGTGGCAGTGAGAAAAAGAAAAACTAAACGTAAAAACTGAAGGAAAAAAATAAAAAACTAATAGAGAAGAGTGTGGATTATATGCATTCCTCTTGCATAGTTGTGCGGCTGGACTGGGCAGCAGGCCTGCCTGCCTGGCTAATTAGGAGGTTTGGCTCTCCAGACTTGACAAGAAAGACTTTGTTTAGCAGCCAGAAACATCAGAGCCATGGTAGCTGAAACCTTAATGAAGATAGTTGGCTGACACTGAGCATGAATATCTATCAGTTCCTTGATATAGCCAGCGGCTACACCAACGTCCAGGGTATGCACCACAGCTACTGACAGAGTTTGGCCAGGTTATGCTTTCATTGCTTTCAGTGCCATTTTTTTTTGTTTCTTCTCTAGAAATACAATGTGGCGAAAGTGTAAAATAAGTCCCGTTAATATCACCGTTATGCTAAGATCATCATCATCATAAGCTGGCTGGAAAATTAGTTTTAGTGTCAGCTATGGCTGAAATGGAGAATTCCAACTTTCTCTAAGGCTCTCAATGTGGCTAATGGCCTTGCTCTGTGTGAACCTCCCCTTTACTGACAATATACGTAGCCTTATACACATCTAGCTATATCTGTTACACAGGACTGATTTTATATCAGTGCAATGCACATCCAGTGTTTTTTCCTAAGTTACAGAAACAATTGTCAGGGTGTTAATGAGATTCTTCACATTGCTGTAGGAGTCCAGCCCTATGTGAGCTTATTCAATGTCTGGTAGTAGTCCGTGGTCTTAGCATTTAGGTAAAAACATAAAACAAACAGGAAGCATCTGAAATCTCACATTGTGATGAGGAAACCCTGTCTATTAATGGTAATCCCTTCAAAAACATGTTTTAGGCATCTTACTACCTCTTTTCTACAGATATTTTAAGTATAGTTTCACAACATTGCAAACATACAGAAAGTCAACATTACAAACTCTCAAGTTGGCATAGAGTCTGAGCAACGATTAAAGTGGAAATGAAACCATAATGTCAGATGTGCGTCTGCTTGTGGCTGTGAGCCTGTTTAGACTGACGCAGCTCTGACACAGTCGGCTGCTTTGGTACTAAAATAGCACACGCTGGTCGCTCACACATCTGTCCATGTCAATGCTATTACTATTGGCTATTGAGTATTAGCACCCAACTCTTTGTAATGTATATGGGGCCTGGTAGCACAGATGTACCCAGATCCCTGTATATCTACAGCGCTGCAATCACAACAGTTTTAATAAGCTGTCAAGTCCAACGGTCTCAGATGGAGTACATTAGAGGGCAGCTATGTGGATTCAATTACCCATCAGGCCACAGGGGTCCTGATTTCTTCCAGGATTTCTCTATGAATGCATATAAAGAGCACAGAAAAACAAACAAAAACAAAATATAAACTGGTCAAAAGGGCAGATATAACTGGCTGCGACCGTATCAATGTACAGTAACTGCTGGTAATGGTCTCCTGAATAACTGGACGCCTCATCTCGCCTCTGGAGCCTTCAAACCATTCAGTTTAAATGGTAGAACTCGTTAAAAGTAAGGCTCTGCGAGCACAGATCCGTCTTTCTGTGTGCACACAGTGCAGTATAGTCATACACAAACCTCCCTCTCTGCATATGGTGTATAAATAAGTCCAGCCCAGACTCAAGGTGCCCCTGTGTATCCATGGGGATTATGTACCGTCACTTCTGTGTGCATTCATGTGTATACTAAATACGCAGACACAACCCTCCTCTTACTGTATTGTGATGTTTTTTAATCTGGCACATTGATTCAATGGGTGAAACCAACTTTTTTTTGTAAAAAGAGAAGCTAGTCCTTATGTTTAGCACACAGTCAGTGTAAGTTGCTTTCACACCTGTGACCTTTTGTGTACCGGACACAAAAGGCCGCAAAATGCCCTCAGGATGCTGAAGCATCAAGTGAAAGCAGATCTTGGCATTGCAGAAACATCTTAGAAACAGACCTTTGAAAGAATGGACACACTTTAAATAACCACTTCTAAATGGTATCACACCTCCACTCGGTCAGACCAACTGGTAATCTGGTGTCCCTTCAAAAAAAAACAAAAAAAAACAGACCAACTTATTCAAAGTAAAAAAAAAAAAAAAAGTCTATATTTATATAGAGTCTAATTTTCATGTGGACACTTTAGCCTTGCAGATGGCAGATGGCCTGAGCGACCCCCAAGTGGAATGTCCTGTTCCTAGCAGATCTCTAGCAGCAAATCACTTTCCAGCTCCAAAAGCCTGGGACTAAACACTTCCCATCAAATTTGACCTTGGCCACGGGCTTGCCGTGCAACATATCAGATCAGGCACGCTGGCATGTGTCCCAGCTGGGAGGCTACAATCTGTCAGAAAGTAGCTTCAGGAAGCATCCGAGGGAATGTTTAGTCCCTGACGTGTTCTGAGATTTAACCAAACTCCTCGCCTTAAGTTTTACATTCACTCACTCCTCACAGTGAAACAGGAGATGGGGAACAAGAAAAAAAAAAAATAAAATAAAATAAGAGAGAGGGGGAGCAATATGGTGGCCAGACCTCTCTGCTTCAGCCTCTGTCACACTTTAGAAGCATACTGCGCTGGACTAGAAAGGCCTTGCTTTGCTCTATGATGCCTCAGCAACATGCAGTGTGTAGACCCTGAGTGCAATTCACAGATAGGAATTTGGCCACATTGTACAAGCTGTGCTACAACGCTGCTTACCTTCAGTAAGTAACATATGTTGGTTATACATGTCCAACTGCGCCTCCCTTAACACACATTCTACACAGCTAGTGTGAAATCCTACATTTTCTTAACATAGGGTGCAGCCACTAACACAACATTGGCCAAATGTTTGCGCGCAGGTCTGCTTTGGTCTCTTTTCACGCCAACCACAGGACGAGACTGTTGACATTTGACCTGGTCCAGCACAGTATGGTCCATAGTATATCAACAGCAAATAAATGTCGGAGGAGAAAAGTATTAGAAGGAGGTGTAGAGTAGGAAAGAATACTGGACCAGCCTCCTGCCGGTGTGCGTGTACATGGGCACTTCAGATAGACTTGTGTCTGGGTTAAGTTTGTTCCACTGTGGTCTTTGGCAGCTTAAAAACACAACAAGGGAGGAGAACAGATCCAGTGACTCCTACTATTCATATAAGTGAGCTAGAGGCCTGAGCTTTTGTAACTTTCCCTCCTCCTCCTCTTTTTGAAAACTGATTGTACCCTGAGAACAAAGGATTTTCTGTTGCGGTTTCCTGCTGCAGTAGAAGTGATAAGACTATACTGCTGAACATGAGCAAGCCCCCACTTCAATACACACACTTGCATGCAGAGAACATGACGGCTGCGCTACTGACAACTTGTTCACACACACAGTCAAACCCATCTTATTTACACACTACTATTGGGTACACTTTTCAAAGCTTACATGTAAACGTGCTCAGGAAATACAGGCACGCTCCAAGAGAAAATAAAAAGCATGTGTGCTGAAACATGTTCAGAAACCCTAGCTACTATAGCTTCTAATGCGGCTTCCCTAAAGAGTGAACTAACAATCACAGCAACAACTACAAACACAAAGCTAATAACTTGGGGAGAGCAGAGGTTTGAAAAGCAGTAAGACTCCAGAAGCTTTCAGGCACAAGATGGCTCAATGGTTGGCGTTCAGCGATGATACAAAGAGATCAGGGAGAAGTCATTTTTCCACCGATCGTAGTCTTTAAAATGCTATGCCATACAGTGACCATGTTTGTCGTTCATTTTGCCAAACTCTATGCGAGTGTAAAGTTGTTTGCCTATCAGCATTGGCTTACTGGCAGATCTTTGTCTCACCTCTTCTCTCCTTGCGAGGACAACACAGAGCTCGTTCCACACCGTCTTCACTAACATTTTGGTGTCTATTGGTGAAGAAACAAAACCTAACAGAATAAAAAAAAGATAAATAAAAAAAAAATAAGACATTGTTTTGCAGTTCCTTTCTGCTCTCATGCATATTGTCTTTATAATCTCTCATCTTTCTCTGCACTTTTCGGATTATGAAATATGTCTATAAATTGCAAATTGTCAAAACATTAACTTTTGATAAAGAATTTCTCCCGGAGCCTCCATAAAGGAAGACTTTTTCCTAAGTGTATGGGAGTGAAATGTATGATTAGAACAGCACTTTATATACATTATCCAAATGGGAATATTATAGTTAAATGAAAATGTTATCCTGCTCAAGCGGACCATAGTCTGAGAATAACCACACAGCCAATCCCCTTTTATTCTGGGCAAAAACAATTTGGCCAGCCCAAACAGTGCGATCTGAAATCTAGTGTGGAGCCAATAACGTGTGGGGACTTGAGAAGACCTGTGGTGGGTGAGGGTGGAGTTTGTAAAATCAGCTCTTTAAAATAAGTTGTTAGTAAAAATCTATTTGCTCCGCTCAGGTGACCCTGTAGTTTGAAATTACATTCTACAGTAGATTGCCATCATTTTTCCCTCCTTATCAGGCGATGCCTATACACAATACAAACAGCTTAAATCTCTCACATAAAAGAGCAAAGATGAGCTCTAAAAAAAAAAAAAAAAAAAAAATAAATAAATGAAATGAGAGGAACAATTAGGAGGAGGGGAGGAAGAAAATGAGATAAAAAAAACAAACATATTTTGGTCTGAATGTGTTACGTTGGTATGGCTATCCCCTCTGGAGTGTTTGAGTGTGCAGCTCTATATACAGCCACAGACAGCCTGAGATATGGACCAAGGACTAGAGAGATCATCATGGCTAAACCAGCAAGGTCCATTAACAGACGAGCAAACATTTGGTAACCACTGGGACCAATTCACTCTGAACCTAGCAAAGTGCTGGCACATTGTATAACTCAGGATCCATATAAGTCCATGAAAAAAGAAAAAAAAAAAATCGCTCAATCTTGTAAACTACAGACCTTGATACGGACCTTCACAGTCGGCAGTGCCATTGCACAGACCTCTAAAGCGCCATGGTGTGCAAAACAAGTGAGCCATTTGGGAGGGTAACTTTCCTAACAATGGCTAGTTGGCAGCATTTACTTATGCATGTTATAGGTGCTCTAAAGCCCAACCCGACACTCAACTCGGCTCAAGAAATGCCTTAATAAGACACTGGTCTACCACAGCTGTCATTAATAACTGTTCAGTAGTCACAACAACCACTGGAGCGTCAGATGTAACCATTCTTGGCCCAGTTATCCACTGGTCATACTCACAATTAGGTTTGTGTGGAGCACAGGATATTTGGTCAACAATGCCTGCCAAGGGCCCTGAGCGTTGACATGCTTGTACTTCCACAGAGCCTGAATAACATTTATTTCATTTATAAATTTTGGCCCAGCAGGTCCATCGACAGCATGGATTTCCTTCGCTCCACAGCCGCTCTCTGTCCTCCACAACATCTACTGGAGATATAAAACATGTGCAATGAGCAGACTTGTTTCGCCATTCTTTAGTCTATCAACCTTAATCTTTGAAAACAAATGTATATGATTAAGTTTACTGATCCCCCCCAAACCAAGGTGGAGCGAGGGTTTATCAGATGGCAAGATAAACATCATTAATAACAACAACAACAACTGTATCCAGAAAACAAGGGGCTGTTTTCAAGGCAACTGTGACTCAAGAGGAAAAACAAAACCAAAAACAACGACGACAATATCTCACACTAACTGATTGTTTTACAAACTGTACTCGACATTATCACCACCGCTGTCCTGGTCATAGTGATGTTTAAAAGCCTACCTGAGACTGACAGAGAATATTTTTCGTCACAGTAATACGCCAAAGGTTTTGACCCAAAGCCTCGTTGTGCTGTAGGTGCCACTTGTACCCAGTCTTGGCTGTCAGTGGAACCCATGTCCAAATGCATTTATTCAGTAGCCGTGACTGTTCTGAGGCAAATATAGCTATACAGGCCTTCAATATAAAACAATAACCCTGGCCAACAGAATGAGAGTGTAGTTACATTCAGTGCATCATTTTCTTTCGAAAACACAAAATCCGCCATTGACAGAAAACTACTTCCTGCATTGCTGGCATGGTTTTGTTTGCATGGCCACACCAAGAATTTGGACGTAGCGCCATTATATATAATATATTTTTTTTTTTTTTTTTTTTTTTTATATATATATATATATATATATATATAATTATGGATTGAAAACCCATTTCCTCTTCAGAATAATGCAGAACTATTTGTAGGTTTTTTTTAATCTCAGAGCCCTTCATATTATGAGGCATACTCCTTTTCTTTGACTCGATGACTTCTTTTCTTTGACTCAAATCAATTTTAATACAAAGAAAGGGCTCTGGAACCATTGATACCAGTCAGAAAGTCTTGACCTCTAATTGAGAGCAAAAGCAGCTATATCCTATATCCCGTAAATAGAATAGAAAAAAAATATGCAAACATTTACTACCAGCTCATTACAGAACAAAATAGAACAGAGCGGGGGAGGGGGTGTTGTATTGTGACAGGCTGCGTTTTATAGTTCGGCGCTGAATGTCAGTCGGAAGACGAAGCTCCCTAGTTAATCAACTAGCAAGGTTTCCCGAAAAGTCGACAAGTGAGCTGGGTGGGAAATGTGCCGGCTGCAAGCATGTAACAATATTCTCCATTACACCATCAGTAAGGTGCTCAAAATCCTTAATATAACCACTGATCCGAGCCACAGCACTGACATGGTTGTTGCTAAACACAGCATTACAACTGATTAGCACCTGCCACAGTCAGCCACATCGCAGTGGAGATTCCCACCCTGCTGCCAAGGCTCTCGAACTAGTGGACAAGTGCAAAAGGTGCTCTGTCAGAGCAACAGAAGAAGCAGCTATGGTTGTGTTACCCAGGAAGCGATTGATAGGTTAGTTTACAAACTCCAACCTTTGCTAGAGTTGAGCAGACAGACCGACACAGAGCAGAGGTTTAAAAAAAAAAAAACACGTTCACAACGCAGCCCCAAATCCCACCGGTCCATCACTCAACCCGCCTGCATGTCCTGTTCTCGCGGTTAGCAAGATAATCATAATAATAATAATATATCTGTATTTAAATACACACAAAGCCTATACAGGCAAGGGAACCACCACACAGGAAAACAAGATTATACACAGAGCAGGGAGAGATGATCAGTCAAAGAAATCAAAGTTACATCATACAGAGGCTCTGGAGGTTATTACGGTGAAGGGGAGACATCAAGCTCTGACGACTTTTCGATCAAGACCAGACCAGACTGGGCCATGCCAGACAAGAGGGCATTTGAAGCAGCACGAGTACGAGTGACCCATTTTGGCAGACAAATAAAAAAATGGTTCATGACTCAAGTCTTGTCTGTGGTCAGGGACCACAGAGTGGTATGACTTCTAACTGAATGAATATCCAGTTTTAAAAGGGATATTCTTAAATTGGAAAATCGATTTAAAACATCAATGATTTTATCTGTTTTTCCAAGACACTGGCTAACTAGATAATCAGGAGGCAAAACAGGGAATCATTTGGAAAATGGTAGGACTTGATTGTATGCTAAAACCCCCGTGAAAGAAACAAAAAATAAAAGTAAAAATAAAATCAAATCAGCTCACATAAATGATACTCATAGATTGTTTTAAGATCCAGTTTAGATTTCTCACTTAGGTCTGCTTTGGCCTGGTTTAGAGGTCTGAGTTGACTTGGACTTTGTTGGTCTGGACTGGTCTTGACACAGTTTAGGCTGTGATGTGTTGGACTTGCCATCCCTGCCTACATGCCCATGCTGAAGGCGTGCAGCTCGTGGTGGAAGTGATGGGTGGGTTCGGACAAAACCAGGCTGGAATCCAGGCAAGGGTGCCAGACACGGGCGAGGCCCAGAGAAACCTCCTTGACCAGGTTATGGACCGGGTCGCCATCCATGCACACTGCCTGGTCCGGATCAAAGTCGATGCTCTCCTCAGAGACGGTCAGGACGCGAAGGTTGGAGCCACGCAGCCGAGAGATGGCCACCAAATTATGGGCCCAAACGGTGTAACCTACAGAGAGAGATGGATTCAGGGAGGTGGACTAATCTTGCTAAGAATAAAGGATAAATAATGAATATTATATACAGTACAGCGTTACACTCAACATACCCTTAGACATAATATAAGATGATATAATGGTTGCAAATTTACACTCCTTAGGAATGGGATTCTCTTCGGTCACTTATCATTTCCTCATCTCATATAGTTGCCTAGATGGAACTTTGACCTAATTCTATACAAACACAATGCCTGTAAATGGCAGTTGAATGCACTGACAATATTAATTGCAATATCTCAACCAACTGCTGTGCAGTATTTGAAAACATATCAAACATGTTGTTAGAGATTTTGCTCCCTACCAGGACACTGCTATACCACAGACATTGAGCAAGCGTTGAAACTTCCTTATTTAAAACTTTTACATTAAAAATGGATGTAACGATGTGTTATGTTGAAGATGTCTCACATAGTGACAAACCCACAGATTCTAACCACCAACTCTGCATTTATCCTCAGCTCATTGTTTTGCTGCTAGCAACCTCACTGCCTGGTTCACTCTTTTTTTTTGCTACTTTTTTTTTTTCAAAACCCAGCACCAAACCAGACAAAGTTAGTGACTAATTGTGAACAGCTAACAAGCTACACAATTGTTCCCAGGAGTTGGTATAGAGCAAAACGGTGCGATCAGGAGAGTGAATATTGGACTTAAATCCATCATGTGGCCAGAAACACAACTTTCTGCGTTTACAGTTTCTTGTATTGCCCCTTAGTTGCCAACAAATTCATTTATTTAGGTTAAATTTTAAGCTTAACGTGATAGTGGCTATCTATGGCCAGCCATGGTTGCATCTTGTTTAGAAAAAAGAACTACTGTAAGAGTCATTGTCTTGAGTTACCACAAGTACAATTAATGATGCCTCTGAAAATAAGCACTTCAATTCTGTAAAGTTTCGATTTCCTTAAAGCAAAGCAGAGCACTTTTGCTAACCACACGTGAACGTAAAAACTAGGTATCACCAACAGAACTGGAATTGATATATCGTAGTAGCAACATGTAGGTTTTAAAGTTTTTCTTGGCTTCCAACCCATTGTCAGATTACTCCAATCAAGCCTGAGTCAATTTATATACTACCACTACTATACTAACCACTACAACCACTTGCGTTTGTCATCATAAGGATGGCCCAGCACTGATCAGAATTAACCTGATGTCACGTACTGTACATCCCCGAAACAACAAGCTGAACTCACCATGTATCACCAGTACAGCCAGCTGAGTACATCTCCATGCCAAGAGGACCAACGGGTCTTCGTTCCGATTGATGCTGAGGTCAGGGAAGTCGGGGTCATCCCTCAGGAGCAGGAAGTGAGTCAGCGTCTTGTTGTACTGCTGGGAAATGAGCTCCAACGTGGCATCAGTCACCAGTGTGCTGTAACTGTCGAGGTGGAGGCGCTCCAGAGGGAGGCTAGGCTTTAGGACCCCGAGGAGCTCTGAGCTGTTGACCTCCAGGGCCATGACGTACACTCGCAGGTTGGCACTAACACGAATCTGGGGGAGGATCAGGCAAACTTGACTGATGTACACATGAAGACTTGGGAAAAAAAAAAAAAAGGCTAACTGTAACTGCCGTTTCATTAACATACGGCATTTCAAACACACTTATCTTTTCATTATATAAGGCAAGAGGTTGCCCTGGAATAACTCTAGAAGAGGGCCAACAAGACTGAGAAACAAAGATACACGTTGCATTACCAGTGCCTTCCAATCGTCCTCTGTAGCGGTCCCTTCTAATGGTTTGAACTCCAGGGCGGCGCCATTGAGCAGCAGGGAGATGCGATGCAGTGGAGTTCGGCGTGGAGATGCCAGCAGACCACAAAGCTCAGATGTGAAATCAGAGAAATCCAGAGCCAGAGAATGAAGATTAGATAGACGATCCAACTCGGATGGCGAGATGAGGGGACCTGAGGGAAATTCAGGAGTGATTACAAGTTGTACAAACATACTACCAACATGTACTACAATGACTACTTGTGTCGTTATCTATGGGTTCAACTGTTAAGGATTTGCACCAATACAACCCAATTTCCATTTGTTTTTAATTGAAGCTGCTACTGCATTTACACAGTTACAGACAAACATTTCCAGAAACACACCAGCACATACCCAGCTGGTGGTCCAGTAAACTGAGGTGCTGCAGGGTCTCGGCTGAAGGATTTGACAGGCAGGCCAAGGAGCAGGGAGTCACCAGACCCAGCATGAAACTACAGGACAACCACCGGAGCTGCCTGCTGTTAGACAACAACTCCATGAACAACTGCTGGACTCTGCAGAGCACAGTGGAGGAAAAGAGAGGGTGGAAGACAATTACCAGCATGAACACAGCTTCCTTCAAGTTAAATTAAAGTTAAGACACCACGGGAGCAGTGCATGCCAGTTCAAATGAAATTTAAGACAAATTTCATCCTAAAAATAAACCTGAAGTGAGGAAGGAAAAACAGCCTCAATATACATTTGTGGAAAGAGAAAGATAGGTCCTAAAAAGCAGAAGATGGATGGTATGAACATCGGAATTAATATGATGCCTCCCACCTCACTACCACTGAGTTTCAAAACAAACCCACACTGGTTACCATGAATGAGAAATACTGTACTGGGATTTCAAAAGGGAAAAGCCATCAAAATTGACAATGATCTGTATACTCAGTGTTTCCTCTATGTCGATTTGGAAATGGCGGCCCGCCACGCCAAAATTTCTGCCGCCACGGTATCAGAAATAGGGCAGACGTACAATGTAGTTGCGGTTGCCTTTTAAAAATGATCCTGCCTGTTGGAAAGCCTGTCCACGCCCCCCACAGGTGGATGGCGATACTGCAATCTGATGTTGGTTGAGTAAGCGGCACTGCGCTTTGATGTCGAGAGGCAGACGACTTTTTATTTATTCCTTTTCTTCATTCTGTCTGGTTTGTGCGTTCGTGAGGAAAACGTGAGTAGCCTATTGTACATGTGGAGTTTGTTGCGTGACATCATGCAGGACAAATATACATCTGTATCTATTTAGATCGAAGTTATGGCAGGAGTTGAATGAAAGCCTTATTTTTTTCCTTTCTCCACGGCACACTCGTTAGGGTCTACTTAGCTAATCATCGCCGTTAATATTTGATAACGTCGGTTTATATCACACTGTGTGTGCTCTGAGTGTTTATATGTTAAAGTTAACATTTATAATATAGTGTAATATATGCGTAGTGTAGTAGAGTTTCACTGCCGACATAATGCACTCCCCGTTGTTTGTGTTGCAGCTTAGGGTCAGTTCCGTTTCATACGTAAAACATTTGTTGGGGGGGGAACAGACCTGCCCCCAGTGCTAAAAAAAATCCTAAAGGAAACACTGAGTATAGTGCGCTGGATTAATGGGCAGAGTATGTTGAAATCCCCAAATTGAGTATCCTGACATACTATACATGTACATATAGTGCACCATCAATATAGTAATATTACTATTATTAGGCCTAATGTCTACAAGTTAATGCGGAGATTATTTTCTCAGATTATAGAGCAGTGGCATGAACATTTTAAGATTTGACCACAGATTCTTAATATGTTCTAGTAGAGCCAATATCTGCTAATAAGCACGTTGACGTACTGGATTATAAAAAAAAAAAATTCTCAGTCTCTAAAGCATCTGTCCATGTTCAGAGACCGTGATCCACAGAGTCTGCTGCACCTTAGCAGCCTCGGCTACATTATTCATTCATACGTTAACAGTTTGTTGACAGAAAGCTGGACACACACAGTGAGCGTGTTTAATGTTGTGTGTCCTGATGTGTTGATGCTGGAGATGCTGTGTGCCTGCTGACTGGATTATGACAAACTACACATTTGCAAAATGTATTGTATGTAAACACCGTTTCCAATTCCAAACAAAAGTGCCAACAGTGCCATTTTGTAAATAATACTCTCCCACACCCACACAAACATCCATGCCAGTCATTAGCACCTTTCACACAAATTCTGCAATAGCGCCACAATGAAGGTCTGCCACTATGCTGGCTTTGTTTATTCACACAGAGGGACATGTCAGGCTTTAACCTAGCAATGTACATCCACTGGACTAAGGTCCAGATAACATTTAGGCTAGTGTCTATAAACATATCTGCCAATGAATGTAGATAAATTAAAAAGAAAAATGCTAATAAAAAGATAAATCGTCGTCAGACGATAAACGATGGCTTCCAAGATTGCATTCCCGGGCCAATGCGTTCCACCTCTTTTGCTCTCCACATGGACTCTTACTTTCACGCAACCAAAGCCCTCTCAATGGTAATCGGTCAATGCTACTCGGACTACAAACGGAATCCAGAGCGTTTCCTCATACCAAAATCTTTGGTCCCATTGCCTACAGATTCTAGCCTGGATGCCAGCCGAACTTAGCCCCGCCCACAACATTCAAGGTCGGGAAGTTCGCATTCTGACTAGAATCTGAGTATGACCATGTCAGGCTATGCAGATTCTGCATTCACATGAAGATATCTGGTTAGAGATTACAATGCAAGTAATCACTCTATGGAGAGAAACGAATACTGAATCTAACCATTTGACATTCAACAGAAAATTGCTTTTATATATACATAATCAGGCTTACTCATTGATCTTTTTGTCCCCCTGGTGAATTTGGTGCAGGTGGGAGCTGTCCAATAGTCCCTCCTGTTGGAGAACACACGTGTCTCCATACAGACTCAGCTTCCGCAGGTTTCTAGAGAGAGAGAGAGAGAGAGAGAAGAGAGAGAGAGAGAGAGAGAGAGAGAGAGAGAGAGAGAGAGAGAGAGAGAGATACAGAAAAGAAGACAAATTATTCAACAATACTAGATTGATTTATGTTAAGTAATTTTAGCAATATTTTTGAATGTTTTGACAGACAGTTAACAGGTATACATTAAAAACAGTTGTTTTTCTCTTGTGGTCGATTCCCATACAGACCTTTGAAATAAAATAAAAACTATGTGAAAGTTCTGCCTTCAACAAGAGTGGGCTTCAGTTATTTTCTTCAAAATTAAAACAATGGGAAAACATCAGTGTGCTGTGCTAGCATTACTGAGACATCTGTATCACAATAACAAAAGTATACCCCATTGCATTTTTGTCAGTATTCAAAGAACCAAACCTAGTCACATAACAATAATTTCAAAAGGATGTTTTTTTTGTCATCCGTTTACTCTGTCAACATTGTAAGTCATTACTAATGTAAGTTCTATATCTGGTTCTATCACATAAGGGGTGCTTGGAAATTTCAAACAAGCATCAGTAGCTAGAGCAGGGGTTAGGTTTAAGTATTTCTAATCCAAACAACGTCAGAATGGGAGTTATCTCTTACCTCCATCTAATCCAGCCCTGGTTCTATACGTTGCTGGGTTGTCTCCTATCAGGATAGAATTATTGCAACTATGCACTTTGCTGCAGTGCTGTCTAGAACCCTTTATATCCTGGTACCCAAAATAGATTGCCAACAATCAAGCAGCAGACTATAAGCCAAAAGGTGATGCTTTGAAAAGCAGGCAAGGTAGGCTTAGATATCACAATGCATCCAATTACATTCTTCCAAAGAGAAAGTTTGCATCTGTTTTGATAGCGATGTTTGGAAGATCACAGATGTTAAGTTGTGGGAAAGGATTCAACCACATGTATGCCGTGCAGCCACACATGACATAGGCCTACCTACAAGGTACTGTGTGCATTAGGTTTCCTGAAGCCCACTTCCTGTAAATCAGCTGAGAGCTAAGCTTTACTGCCTCTTCAGTGAAACCAACAGCAGTCTCATGTGCATCTACTTAGAGTGTGGAACCGCAAGTAAAGGAACAATAAGTTATCTATTCTCATTATCTTGTGTACCACACATGTACTAGTACCAGACAGTGGAGGTGGACCAATGTGAGCTGAATGAAAAACTCACTTTTCCTCACCTGATAACATGGGAGCTAAAGATCGATATGACAGCTGGCATTTGTCTTTATTAGTCGTCAACCGGTTTGAATTGAGAAACATGTCAAGTCAACATTTGTATTGCTGGTTTGTTTATGGCAGGCTGGAACTGCACAGGATCTGCAGTCATTCCTTTTTGGTTAACAGACTAGAGCAATTCCATAATACCTAATACTAATCTTCATGGCCTTCATATACAAGAATATCAGCATACTTTATCGTTTAACACCACATTTAAGAATCAAGCAGGTTGAATGCACAAACTGACATCTGGATGTAGTGAATGTTGTCACATTTCCAGAACAAATACGCAAAAACCTTAAAATCGTGTTAGAATTAGTATGCAGCACGGATCTGGGACACAGGCTAGGTCGTCAGTCGTTTTTATTTATTTAAAACCTCTCAGTGAGAACAAGTGAGACAACAGAAATTGTTTCAGCCCCCTCAGCAGAACTAAGACAGGAACTGCGCAGCATTGGACGGGTGCTATTTCAACACTACAAAGCACTGTAGAGAATAATAGAGAATGTGGGAGAAGGTATAATAGAGAGAAGCTCTGCACTGAAATCAGGAATCTTAACATTCAAAGTAACGCTTTACAGAACAGTAATTTCCACAGAAGAAATTAGCCAAGTGGCTAGATTTTATGTATAGATCACATATGTGATCCAACAGTATGCGACGACATACCAGAGCTAAATGTGACATACACTGTATATGTGTCTGTCTGTGCGTCAGTGCTGATATCAGCAAGTCACAGTCAACAATGCGTTCTCTAGCCACCACCAGTGCTGTATTGTATCTGCTGGTATGAAGACCCCAATGCAACAAAGAAAATAGAACTGGCAACAAAAGAAACGCAGACGAGCGTTTGACTTGACATTATCACTTAAGCAGACATCATACAGAACATCATATGATGACTGCAAATGTAAGACTGCAATAAAATACTGTCTGTTACCGTAGCTATATTAACAACGTCTTTAGAGATATTTAAGAGCCCGTGGGCTATTAACTCCACCGCAAAGACATGACCCTATTAACGTTACGTAACTCCGTCAGGGTTTGTTTATAGCTAACGTTAACTGAGCTAGCTAGCTAGCTGCTAGCTTACTGCGACGCACCAAATAATATGAAGTTACAAAAAAAAGGAGAGGGTATCATGCAAATTCCTGAAATTGAATAAAAACAAAACTCATAATGGGATTCTGGAGCAAATCCAAAGTTACCTGTTGTTGCGGATGCTGGAGAACACACACAACACCTGGTCCAAGTAGGTGGCCATGGCGTCTCTCCATCGCTGGGAGAGCTGCGGGTCGCTATCGGGCTGGTCCATCCTGGTGGACGACGGGTTGTTGTTGTTGAGCGGACTGAGGCAGCCTTCCACCGGTGCGAGTTCCAGTTGCAGCTCCCGCACGAAAGAACCGAATTTACGCATGAGGAACTCCAGCCTCGAGGTCTCCTCGGAGCTGGAGCCGCCGCCGTTACAACCACCACCTATCCGCAATTTGAGCTCGGTCCACAGCGCTGGGTAGAAGAGACACTCCCTCCATCGTGAACACACTGCCGAGGCCCGGAGCTTGTCTCGGTCGGACAGAAAGGAAAATATGTGGACGATAAGCTCGCTAGGCAAAGCCATGGCTCCGACACCCCCGCACAGAGCCATGGCGAGCTGAGAAAGCTGCTGGCCGAATACCAACTAGGTATGAAATAAATGTTGCAACCGTTTTTAAAAATCGGTGGTGCGAAAAGCTGCAACGCTTCTTCCACTCGTTGAAAACAAACCGTTTTTTTCAGCTTTGCCTTCAATACTATTGGACCGCACCACTCCTTTTCAACGCACGGGGAACAATCAATCCTCACAAACATTACAAAACAGCCTTTACCGGGACACGTGTCATAATTTATGTTTGGTAAAAATAGGATTTTATGTATTTAACCATATTAAGGCTATAGTGTACATTTCACCAGTTTTATGGCAATCAGTGATTACATCGCCTCGTTGTCAAATGAATGGTTTAGTCCTAAAGTGCTGCTATTTTTGCCATACTGCCGTGCTCCGCGGGAGGGCGGTGTTTCTCTGCAGTAAACAACTCAAGCCAACACGTGATCTTTATTTTGGAATTTGTTCCCATCCAGACCTATATACTGTATATGATCCAGACCCCTCCATTGTATACGGTTCATATCATAGACTATATAAAGAGGTTCACACCCCACTCAAAAACAGATTACAGAGGGTGAACAAGACCACACCACAACATAAAGTTAAAGTGAAGGCAGCATGACAAGCTTAACAAAAATAATATGCCTCATGAAAGTAGTAGTTAGGCCTAGTATTTATTACATGGCTGTTGCACTGGAATGCATTTATCTCACAGCTGTGCAGCACCACACTAAAATTGTATCTATCAACTATAACTTTCATTAAAGAAACCAACACATTATTTCATGTTGAAACACACCTCTTCTGCTTTCACTCATATGATTAATAACAATAACTTTAAATTGCATTCAGGTCCCCGTGCAGACCAAGTAGGCTATGGAGTGCGGACTGGCAGCTGGAGGGGGGCCAGTTCGCCTCCTGGGCACTGCCGAGGTGCCCTTGTGCCTCGAACCCCCAAACTGCTCCAGTGGCGCCTGTTGTTTATGTAAGTTGAGACAATGGTACCCAGGTGTCATTCATGTCAGCCTGCCTTTCCAGGCAGAGGACTACTTCAACTTTGTGGCTCCATAGTTGACGGGAGACGTAGCAGCTGTATGATAAGACAGTGCTGCTCACCCTGCCAAGGCCATAGAGAGAGTAAACACTGTGCTGAGATATTTGGACGCCGGCAATATCTTTGTTTACTTTGAAGGTTCAGCTAAACTTAATGCCTCCAGCATGAGTTTAAGTATTCCTTTAGGAAGACAGGGACTTCAGAAGTTGGGATGGCACAACACTGTACTGTGTAATCCTAAATTCTCCACAATTGGAAATTCATTAAATGCCCATATTATGAAAAAATCACTTTTCTGGGATTTGGGGTGTTCTTTTTGTGTCTCTGGTGCTTCCCCACACAAACTTTAAAAAATCCATCCATGCTGTTTTAAGTGAGATACAGGTTTTGAATGTGTCCTGCCTACAGTCTCCTAGTGAGCTGTTCAATCGGCTCGGACTGTGACGTCACAGTCCGAAATGAGCTGGCTAACCACAACCGTTAGCTCGTTAGCATGCTAACCGTTAGCATTAGCATGCTAACGCTAATGCTAACGCTAGCATGCTACGTCGTTCTCAATAGCAAAGCACTGCTACAACACACACAAGTTCACCATAATCTACAAAGAACTACTTACATGTGTGCCCTCATTTAGAAGTCTCCCAGCTAATCCTGCCTTGTAACTGACCAAAGTTGGAGAAACAGGCTCTCTTTTACTGTCTCTAGAGTTAGCTAGCTGACATGATCTACATCTGAACTACTGAGCATGTGCGAGTGCAATCAAAGATAGTACAGAAGAAGAAGAAGAAAAGAGGTCTCACTCTGTAGCTAAAACAGAAACCAGGTGAAAAGAGGATCTGCAGCAGTGAGGAGAGCTGTGCAGTACAACAACAATATGGTGTTTTTGAAAATTAAACCATGTAAACCTATTCTGGTACAACCTTAAAATACAGTTATGAACCTGAAAATGAGCATAATATGGGCTTTAAATACTCCTGTGTAATTCATCAAGGTCTCCCGAATCTTCTTCACGTATGTGAAATGAGTTTTGCTGCTCCTGAGTGTTTCCTTAACACATTCGCAAATCCCTCCTCATACACACAGCACACGCATGCAATTTAGGGGGTAGCGGCTAGCCCCTAAATTGCATGTGTGTGCTGTGTGTATGAGGAGGGATTTGCGAAAGATACAATTGAACCGCAAATTACAGTGTGGATTGTGTGGATTGAGAAATAGCCTAACAAAAGTAATTTGAAATTTGACAAAATATGATTTGAATGCAATAGCATTGTGTACACTCAACTGCTCCAGTGAAGCTGCTGCTGCTGTGTGTGTGTGTGTGTGTGTGTGTTTTTTTTTTTTTTTGTGTGTGTGTTTTTTTGTGTGTGTGTGTGTGTGTGCAGGTAACTTTATAAGACATGAACACCTCAGTTTGACATTAACGTTCAGTTTCTTTTGTCAACATTATATATTTCACCCAAATATTATTAATCAATACACAACATCAACTGTTGTAGAGCTCAAACCTGTGACAGAGTTCAGTCTCTCTACCCATGCAGGTCACCCTTCTGTCTATGATGTATGGTTTTTTGAGACTTAAACACTTGCGGCGGTAGCTATGACTGTTGTTGTCACTACAAGAAAGCAGTACAATGACTCAGCACAGCACCACCAACGAACCGAACCCTCCTTAAAAGTCTTCATCACTACTGTGCTTCTATCTTGTCCATTCTACTTCAGTCACAATCACTGATTTCCTGACAGGGAATTACTTAGAGGAGACGAGGCGTTGAGAGAAAAAGAGAAGAAGATTCTCCGCTTAAGTCTAAGTAGTAAACCACTTACAGGGCATTCTGGAGAAAAAAACCCTATATATTTTACTTCCAGTGATTTGCTTAGTTATCTTATAATAAATCTACTGGTATGGCTGATGTAAAAGCCCATCTTTTGTGATGGTGTTTGATCTATGAAGCCTTTTTTCTTTGATGTATTAGTAAAAGTTACCGCTGGTTAATTTATGTCAATTCAGACTTATTCTCTTTAAAGTGATGATGAAAGCACACCAAAGCTAAGATAGGCAAAAAAAGAGAAGAGAAAATAATGTGTTTTGTGTGGTTATCAATTAAGAGCCAAATCACAGGTATGACGTAGACACAAATCATGCGATCACTGACTACATGGATAACATTATATTCATTTTTATAGCTTAGCAATAAATATTAAAATTACATTACAAGTTAACAATTATAACCGTTACAGTATACAATGATTTCAAAGTCATTCTGAATCAACCAACCAACCAACCAACCAACCAATCAAGAGCCTGTAAATAAACACAACACAGAGACACATTTAAATTAATTTAACCTCTCCTTTTATTTTGTTTAACAAGACTGTACATGCTTATTTATTTAGTCTGGGTAGCTTGGATTTCTAGTCAATGTCAGAGACACTGTTAGCAGTGTTAGCTAGCTCCCATTGGCAAAAAGAGACCAGAGGAAACCATAGAGAAATGTATATTGTTGATATTCACAGAGTTGTGTGTCTTTCTCTAATGGAAAAGATCGAAGGGTGAAAGAGGGCAGAACATGACATGACCGGTTGATCTATAGCTATATTGTGTGTTCAGTGTGCCTTGGAAAACGGGTACTCCAGTAGAAAAAAATGTGGTCTCATCCATGTTTTAAATCAGGCTGCAGAGTTTCTTATGTAGTGAGATAATTCTGTCTTTGTACTGAAGTGTCCTTGAGCACATGCTTAATCCCACTTGCTGGCTGATCCAGCACCCTAACCAGAGGGCAAAACACACTTTCCCTCTTCAGAAATTAAAGTACATCACATCAAATAAGGCTTAATGTTGCTGAATACCAATGTGCGGGAAGGACGAGCGAAAACTATCAATCTCCACTACCCAATTGTGAGATAATCTGTTTTTATTTCCCCCTGCAGAGACTGATGGCACCTGCTACGGCTCTCGTGTGTAGATACCTTCACGATGCTTTACACTTTACTCTGTGGTAAAGATAAGTGCTTTCACCGGCGATGATGAATTTGTATCTTTAAAAACAAGAACAAAGGAATGTTAACTGCAGTCAAGTGTAAGAAGTGAACATTGATTGAATGCAGAGACAACAACAAAAAGAAAACTATTATGCTTGCCAGTATAGCCATTTCAGTTATGGTTTCCATTAACTAGAGCCTTCACCAGTCTGCCGTCTTTGTTGCAGCCTGCTAATCGATGATATCCTTACAAACTCTTATCTCCGTGCTCTGTTTACTTGCAGTTGGTTGGTGTCTTCCTCTGAATACTCATCAGCTTTAACTGCAGATATTTCTCTAGCTGCATTCCTCTGCACACTATCCAAGCCAACATTCTGTTGATATGTGTGTGTGTGTGTGTTTGTGTGTGTGTGTGTGTGTGTGTGTGTGTGTGTGTGTGTGTGTGGAGCTAATTTTCCAATAGAACAATGCTATTCAGCTGTAATGTAGTAGATGCAATCAACTCACTGTCAGTCTCTGTGGAGACCAGATAGTTTTGCAGGTCCACTGCAAAGCACAAGATGGCGGTGGAGCTCTATAACTGACTGCTGCTGCCTCACTGATACTATAGCTGCCACAGTGACTGAATAAAAAGAAAAGCAAAATATCTATCAGATGAGAAATAAAAAAAGCACAGCAAAACAACTACAATCACACATGGTATGTGACATGGCAGGGGGATTTGTTGGAATTGCAATTTTACACACAGTTCTGTACAGGTATGTATAATATACAGAATGTATGTAAAGGTATGTAATACACAAATATGTGGTGTGTGATATTAGATGATAATGGAAACACAAAACACAAAAATTCAAAGTTATTGTTATTGAAAAGTGCAAGTCTTTTATAGTAAACCGTATTGATGATCAAAGATAAACATGTAACATGATGAATGCCATAAAATGTATGTCAGAAGTTTGTCCATGTAGTATCTAGTTTATTTTTTTTATAAAAGCAAGACTATGTGGCCTTTGCTGAAAAACAGCATAACAGTAGAAGAAGTAGAGAAGGGGCATAAAGTCAGCAAACTGACTCCGTAATGTAGGTTACATACACAGCAAAGTACGCTAGGATTAGCCAACATTAGCCACAATAAGCTACTGGTCATACCAAGTGTCAAAACCCCTGAGTGTATTACTTTTAATTTGTGAGAAGAACATGAATATTATTTGGATTGAGAGTGGGTGGCTTGAGAACCTTTAAGGACATCGGGGAGTGCCGAGAGGACTGTGGCGAGGAAGATGGTCATTCTCTGGCCTGTCTGCCCGAAGAACTGTAGGATGGAAGACTAGGTGGAGAGGCTTGACAGGCAGCTGGCCAGCAAGCTGAGTCTGTTCTAGAAGCTCTCCCACAGCCAAAAGCATATAATAATGGATAATATCCAAAGTGCAGTGCTGCTGGTGTCTAGAAGTGTACAACAAGCTTAGATTTCTGAGCAATAATGGGAGATATTGGAGCATAAATCTGAAATTAGTTTGTGGTTTGTAAGACAAGGATGCAGACAAGAGGAAATTAGTTCGTAACAAATGGTAAATGGAGTGCATTTATATATATATATATATATATATATATATATATATATATATAGGCAATGGTCTGCCCATCAGGGGCAACTTGGGGTTCAACGTCTTGCTCAAGGACAGGATGAGCCGGCGATCAAACCGTCAACTTAAAGTATGACCCATTCTACCTCCTGAACCACAGCCGCCCAAATAAGCTGCCTGCAATGCACATGTTATATAGCACCAGCATCTTTTCAGACAAGCCTGAATTATTACTCGAGTCAAAAACATGCAGAGCTGGGGAAACATGGACATCTATACCCCTAGATTTGTGTACAGGATCAGAGATGTTTCAGGCACTAATGCCAGAAGAAATATTGGAGAACATACATACACATAAGGCCATATGAGGCAAGGACAACAGATATTGTTTGCAGATAAAACTGCATCTACGTGCAAGCAGAAACACTGAGATTCTGACCTCCAGGAAGGTTTCCTCAACAGAGCATCCCATGTCAAGGTGTGGTTGGGCATATTATGGGGAAATAATGCTGAAAACATGGTGATGTTTAAATTCATTCACCAGCTATAATCTGCCATCCCACCTGGGTTTGAAAAAAAAAAAAAAAGACTGTGGGAAGGTATTGCAGCGGTCAGTGGCTTTAAACACAGCTAGAGTGTTGTCAAATTAATTTCAGCTAAATCCAACTTGACTCTGATAGATTTTTGTGTAGTTCAGTTCAGTTATATAGTATGTCAGCGTTTTCATGGTGTCCAAGTCATTCATTTTATTTTGAATGGTGTGACACACTCTGGGCCCCTTCATTATATTCAAAACATAAATGTCATGACCCTGCTGATGAGCATAACAAAAAGTGAACCCAAGCATCGTTAACTGCTTCTATTTTAAAAACCAAAATGTACAAGATGAATTAGCAGTAGGATCAATGGATTACTCTGCAAAGTCACAGAGGGTATGGATAAAAAAAAAACAGCATAGCAAGGGCACCAGACTTCATAGAGACTTGCATAGTTGTTTCTTTGTTTTTATTGTGACAGATTGAGACACAGGTTTGGCGGCTAAAAACAGCACAGAAAGCTCTACAAAAGTTTACAAAAGATTGTCATCATGTCTGAGTCATACATGTGGCTATATGGGAAAGTATACATTATGTCTAGATCTCTTTGTAGGAGAGCCCAACCTGCATTCAGGTGTCCAAGATAAGTTTTAAAGATA
Organism: Perca fluviatilis; assembly: GCF_010015445.1. Lineage (NCBI taxonomy): Eukaryota > Metazoa > Chordata > Actinopteri > Perciformes > Percidae > Perca > Perca fluviatilis. The sequence continues at coordinate 26,808,783 of NC_053131.1, read as the reverse complement.
GATGAGAAAGAAATCACACCCAAATATTTCACTTCTGTATGTCACAATTCCAGGATGTCTGGTGCTTTGGAGAATGGGCTTTAAAATAAGCCTGTGTGGCTTTACAATACAGCGTCCTTTAAAATAGGACTAGTGTGTTAAATGCTGCGAGTGCAAAGGGAGCCTATCAGTGTTCAGTATATTACCCACAAGGAGTAATTTGCTAAATTGCTTTGACCACTCATGGTGGCATAGTATTGCTGTTGTGATGCAATTTGCAATACATGTGGGGATTTACTTCCCAGCATAATGGTAAGTAATGTGAGTAATGTGTTAAATGGATGTATATGTGTGTGGGTGGCATAATATGTTGTAACAGAGATGCTTTGCTTCGTCTCTCTGAATAAAGTATACTCCGTAGGAAGGAACACAATTCATCGGCCAGGGATTCTTCACAAACACCAGCCACTTGTTAGTGGGAATTACAACAGCAGCAGTCCAACCTTGACATATTTTTCAAGTGTACTTGTAAAAGTGAAGAGTTTCCAAATGTCACTAATAGAGAGGAAAATGTAAAGAAACTGTATCTGCTGAATGTGTATTTTTTCTAATGTCCCGCTACATTCATTGTCGTCAATGGCATTCTAATGGAGCTCAGCGTAAAATTCTTGCAGGAAGACTTCTAAACTTATGCTGCGTTCCAAACAACCTGTAACTCGTGTTTTCACAACCTTCTACAAGTGAAAGTGCCCTGGAACGGCAGTCAAACCCGTAACTTACTACTCGTGAACTCGTACCAGATGGTTGTACTCCCAGTTACAGTTTTTGACGTCACACACACATAAACAACAATGGCGACCCCCGTTGATGCTGTACAGACGCCGTTTATTAACAGTGATAAGTAGAAATAAATAGACATAAATAGGCAACGTAAAGTAACCTAAGATAGCTAACGTCAACGTTAGGTAGCCGCTAGCTAACGCTAGCTAGAAGGGTTTTGTGGTGACTTTGACTGGAATGCTACCAACTCGTGATTCGTGACTTAAAATCGTAACTTACGGACTAAAAACTGTGTCTGGATGCTGCGTTCCAGGTAACTCATAACTCGTGTTTTCACAACCTTCTACTCGTGAAAGAACCCTGGAACGGCAGTCAAACCCGTAACCGAACTCGTACCAGATCGTTGTACTCCCAGTTACAGTTTTTGACGTCACACACACATAAACAACAATTTGATGCTGTACAGACGCCGTTTATTAACAGTGATAAGTAGAAATAAATAGACATAAAAAGGCAACGTAAAGTAACCTAGATAGCTAACGTCAACGTTAGGTAGCCACTATCTAACGCTAGCTAGAAGGGTTTGTGGTGACTTTGCCTGGAACGCTACCAAGTCGTGAGTCGTGACTTGAAGTCGTAACTTACGGGCTAAAAACTGTGTCTGGAACGCAGCATGGAACGCAGCATTAATCCGATTTGTCTCTCTCTTCTAAAACTGAACAGCTGTTAGAGGTGTTCACTTTTATTTAACCAATCAGAAGTGGCCTTGAATTTCACGGGCCAATCACAGCATGACATCCCTGTTTTAAACCTGTCTCTCTCTCAAGACCAAGTCCAAAGGCAGTCGAGACCAAGTCAAGACCAAGTCCAGAACAAATGGAGTCCTGTTCAAAACCATCATAGTCAATAGTGTCTTTCCAATGCCAATATTGTGATTAAGGAGTTTGGATGGATCTGTAAACAAGTACGATCTATCTTCTAACATCAAACTAATCAATGAATTTAGGCAACGTTCTGTGCAACTGATCCCGAGTCAGCAGCCAGGGACAACTTGACCAGTTCTCAATAGCTGAGTATGCCAACAATAAGCAGAGCAGCAAAGCTGAGACTGGACTGAGAATTCTTCTTTATGTTCTATGATTATGTTGTATTGTTAATTATTGTTATTGTTATTATTTGAGTAATAGTCTCTCTTTGTTTTTGTTTTTTTGTGTTTTCGATATAACGATTTATAGTTTCTTGCCTTAATTGTCTCCAATATTGATTTCAGACCGAAATAAATAATAATAATAATAATAATAATAATAATAATAATAATAATAATAATAAAAGAATATATGAGTAGCGCATACTTATACCATGCGTCCGCATAGTGAGTAAGCTGTTTGAGAAGACTCAGCATGGTTTTAAGCTGCCAACAGCACTGACTGGGAGCTCAGCTTTCACCCTAAGGCGATTTCTGAGCCGACAACTGATATAAAGAATGACGAATACAAAGTTGGGGAAGCAGCAGCAGCAGCAGAAGCACACACAACCATTTATTTTTTCAAAAAGTTAACCTGAAACAAGAAGGACTGGTGAGCTGCAGCAGCATTCAGTGACAGCGTGATAGGTGTTAACAGAGTAATATTGACAACTGTCAGGTTTTCGAGGCAACACGTTTTTGTAATAATAGTACAAATCTGCATAACTGCACCACAGTAAAACTTCCTCTCACTCCTCGACTGGCAAGCAAGGACAGGAGCTTTCTTCAGAAGAAACATGACAGCTGCATCTGGTTATCAGCTAGTTGGAAGATTGCTACCATCTTAATGACCGGTAGCATGCTGCTCTGTGACATCTAAGGCAGTAGCCTCTTCCAGATTAAATTGCCCCAGGTTACTCAGGCAACTTCTTTTCCAGTTGTTCATCAGCCAGGTCCCAGAGCCCAGGTGAACTTGTTTTTAAGGCCACAGTGTTGAGCCTCACTCTTGCTCTAGTAATCTTTGGCAGGTAAAGCTCTATGATAAGTACTAAGGCTTCCTCTGGAACAGAGAGGACCAATGTGAAAGTGATTATTTATTAGCAATGTAAAGTTATCTCACAGCATACCTCACTGTGGTGGATAAGTAATCTAATCGACAGAGCAAGCACGAGAAGGAGAGCAAGAGACAACAATGTTTGCCAAAGAAGCTACATTTTCCATAGAGCAGAAGAATCTAAAAAGTGAAAGAGTAGACTCAAATATATTCAGAAGCACATTAATAAAACACCACACATGTATGTGACATGTATGCTCAATAGCCTCTCATTATCACTTATGATACTGACCTTTTTGGTTTATAGGAAACATATATTTTCACGGTCAATAAACTGGAATGAGAGAAGTGTGTGTGTGTGTGTGTGTGTGTGTGTGTGTGTGTCAGCAGTCTGTGGGATTTATATTTCATGTACCAGGATTGATTTCAGCTTCTCATCAGAGGGGATTTACTGTACATGTGTTACTGGTGATGGGCACACCACAACACTACAATCATCACATATTCCGAATGTTTAGAATTCAAAACAAAATTACATAATAAATGTGCATGTTTAACAATCTTAATTTCTATTCAGCAAAAATATTCCTACCATGTTCATATCATCATCAATAAAGGTCCCATATTGTAAAATGTGAGATTCCATGTCTTTTTAATGCTATATAAAAACTGTGAAAGTATATAAAAATTCCCACTCCATGTCTAAAAACTGTGCCTTTAAACAAGCAATCAGGATATATATATATATATTCCAAAATCTTAATTTTATATATTTCTGCCGGGCTGTCTTTAGTTGCAACAGGCTTGCTGATTTTTCCCCCACCATTTCTTTTGGTGTATTTGTGTTATCAGTGTGTGCCAGATCATATTCTACTGTGCTCCTTATTTATTTTTATCTTTTTTATTTTTTAATTGATTAAACTCTAACCTAACATACTGGTCTTGGACTGACTAGGCCCTTCTGAGGTCCTTTGAGCTCACCCACACTCTGGTTTCTCGCCATGCTACTAGAGGGAAGTTGTTACCACATTAATTTGTGGAACATATTCCATTAGTACTTAGTTGTAGCTCACTAACTTAATCACTGGATGCATTTTTATGTTCTCAAGTCCAAGTGTAGTCAATGTTTTAATTATATCTGCCAGGAAAAAAACAGCTTTTGACCTCTATGATTCTTCTGCCTGGCCAAGATGCTTGCCATCGAAGCAGTGAGTTCCATTGATGTGTTAGCAGATCTCTGAACAGCTCTCATGCAGCTGTCAAACGTCTGTCTGCAGATGAAAGTCCGTACAAATCTCTCCAGAAGACACTGGAAGACCTTGTTCAAGCAGTCAAATTCAAATAAAAGCAAAAAGTGACATGGGTACAAAGCTCAAATGGTTACATGCTGCCAGTCTGACATACCGCCACTCTGACATGCTTCTATTCCGACATGCTGCTGTTCCCTAACCCTAACCCCTAACCCTAAACCTAATGGAATCAAAAAGTGTCGGAGTGGTGGGACGTTTGAAAACAATGGAAGTGCCGCCAATCCGACAATTAGACGTCAATGTCGGAGTGGGGGTATATCGGAATGGATGGTGGAACCCAGCTCAAATAAATTTTGTTGTTGTTGACTTTACTCAAACGGTTACATGTCTCTGGAATCACAACCTCTGCTTTATTGTTTTGTGTGAATTGTAAAAATGACAAGTTGTGGTTTTTACAAAGAGTTATCTACTCATGACAGACGTCCAAAGTCCAGGAAGTCACTGCACCTCGCTAAGAAATAGCTCTGGCACTGTAAGTAGCTAACTGCTTCCAGTCTTTATGCTAAGCTAAGCTAATCGCCTGCTGTCTGTAGCTCCAGGCTGCAGCCAAACAGTCTTGCACTGGTGTGCTGCTGGTGTGCTCTCCATGTGCCCCTGTCCCTTCACTCTCTGCCTTCTTATAACCTCCCCCCACTCTACCTGAGCACTGGTTACACTCAGGTGTGCAACAGGCAGAGGGAGGAGGACAGAAGCAGGAACAGAGAAGGAGAGAGACAGAGGGAGAAAACAAGACACACACACACACACACACACACACACACACACACACACACACACACACACACACACACACACACACACACACACACACACACACACACACACACACACGAGGCACATGTAACACCTACATTCATACATGCAGCATTTGTTTTTTCCCTTGTGTACCATAAATCAAGCTTGGGTATAAGATTAATTAAGGAGGCATAATATTTTATGTGAACACTTGTGGCAGTAAAGACTGGATCCAATTATGGAAAAATCATTAACGCCTACTCATTGCTTGTTATTAATTCCCCCCCATCAGGATGTTTTTTGTTGTTGCTGTAGCTAGATGTTGTTTGGGCTTGTCCCCCAAGAGGGTTGTTTTTCTGTCGACAGCTACTTTACCAGTGAAGGTGAACACAGATAGAAAGGGCTCTTAACAGCTTTCTTGATATCTGTATGAGGAGTTATGTAGCATTATATTATCGATACCTATACGTTGGTCGTCCTTAGGCTCCACTTGTGTAGTAAAGTATGAGTTAGATCTGCGATCATTGCGCTCCTGATGACATCTACATCCTAAACACACACAAAAGAAGCAATCTTAGAAATATTTAATCTGTTTTTAAAAGCCTTTTGACTGTGTTTGGCAAGAGGAGTTTTATTACACAGTTCTCCCGAGCGTTATATAGGCTGCAGTAAAAAATTACAGCCTAATAAAATCAATCTATGTGAGAATTGGCAGTGGGGCAAAATTGGCACTAAAAGAACAGATGTTTTAATGCAATGAAAAAAAAACAAAAAAAAAAAGGTGTGTGCATGGGGTGTATCTTTCACAAGGGCAGCTTCTTGTCAGTTAACACTAACATTTAGATTAATGAATTAGTGTTGCTGTTGGATCAGTTTTCCTCCTCTGGCCATGCAGTCCATGAGATACGAGGAGGTCAGGTAACCTTGTGTTATTGTCACAGTTCTTGTAATGTACATGGCATCTCTACATGGCACTGCCTTCTTTATAATATGATATTAAATTGTTCTTTCTATTAAAAACAACATAACAGAAATCAGCTAATAATGGTCAGGTGGAAGAAGTGTTCAGACCCTTTACTTAAGTAAATACAATAACAATATGACAATGAAAAATATCCCATTACAAGTAAAAGTTCTGTGTTCAAAACCTTCTAAAGTAAAGCAGTAGTGTTATCAGGTAAATTTACTTAAAGTACCAACAGTAAAAGTAGTGGTTGTGCCATAAAATGTACCCTGTGACTGATGTATTATTATAGGCCTATGTGACATTATTAGATTGTTGTACTGCTGCATCAATGTATAAGCAGCATTTTACTGTTGTAGCTACTCGAGGTGGAGCTAGCTTTAACTACCTTGTTTAGTCCAGTGGTTTCCAACCTAGGGGTCAGGTCCCACCAAAGAGTCATAACATAAATCTAAGTGGTTGTGAGATTATCAATGGGTGAGCAAAGAAGAAAACATTAAGTTTGACACAAACTGTATTCATTTGATATTTTTTTTGTGATGATTTCAACTGTTATTTTAATGTAAGTACAAGCCAAAAAGGTTGGGAACCACTGGCTTAATCTTTAACAAAAATTGTATTTTGGGAAATCATTATATGGAAGTAATATTACACCTGTCAAACAAATGTAGTTAAATACAGTAAAAAGTGCAATATTTGCCTTTCAAATGTAGTGTAGTAGAAGTATAATTGTATTGTAAAATTAAAATATACAAATAAAATACCTCAAAATTGTGTCTGCCTGTGTGTGTGTGTGTGTGTGTGTGTGTGTGCGTGTGTGTAAAACAGTAAAGTAAGTATGCACTTAAGATGAAGCATCGGGACATATCCTGTAAACAAACGTTGTTGAATCTAATATAGCACCATAACATCTCTCTTGTTTCTAATAAGATCACCCATTTTGTGGACACAATTATTTTATTGCTTGTGCTGCACACTCTGCTGATCATGTAAACATGCTGTACTTTTATGGTATAACTGATATTTTATGCTACTACTGGGAAATCCAATGCTTTAAATATCTCAGTGTTGTCTGAGAAAAAAACTAGTATAGTACATGTAGAGAACAAGTTGGCGATGAATCATACCTTTAAGCAGTGTTCCATTCACTTGTCACAACTGAGGGCAAAACAAATGACCCAGTAGGTCCGCAAGGGAACAAAACAGTTCAGCACCACTGAATACAACACCAAAAACATGTATTAAATACACTTTCAGATTAATTCCATGTTAAACCACAAACACCAGGATCATGAGGAGGACTCACCAGTGATCAGTTTTACGCAGAAATAAAAAAAAAATACAGGAACAATGCACTTCATCCATCAGGGAGGCAGGATGATAAAATGACACTTTAACTCACCAGGGCTGAAACTCAGATGAGGAGAAAATAGTTACAGCAGTTCTTCATGTGGGCAAACCTTTCAGAAACCCCACTTCTGGCAGTACTGCAGTTGCTAAATCAGCAGTTTTTTAGTGGAGAGCCAGTCTAGTGCATTAGGTCAGTGTTAAGGGCTCAAGTTTCTATCCTCTTTAAGTTGGTTTCTCTCTGCCTTCGATATAGTATTTGTGATGATTTTCAGCAGACTGTGTAAGTGTCGGCTAAAGTCCATTCTAAGAGTTTCTTGTGGATGGATGATAACGTGACTGTCTTTGCACCCTGAGGCCCAGAGTATAGGCAGTGGTGGAAGAAGTATTCAGATCCTTTACTTAAGTAAAAGTATATAACCACACTGTAGAAATACTCTGTTACAAGTCCTGCATTGAAAATGTTACTTAAGTAAAAGTATGTAAATTTACTTAAAGTATTAAAGTGCCCATATTATGCTAATTTTCAGGTTCATAATTGTATTTTGAGGTTGTTCCAGAATAGATTTACATGGTTTCATTTTCAAACCATATTTTTGTTGTACTGCACATTGCTGCAGCTCCTCTTTTCATCCTGTGTGTTGAGCTCTCTGTTTTAGGCATCACACTTCTATCCCATCTTTGTTGGGAGACGCACATGCGCAGTAGCTAGGTAAGGACTACTAGCTAGAAGCTAGCGTTGCTAGCGGTTAGCCACCTCGTTCTCAATGGCAAAACACTGCTACAAGACACACGAGTTCACCCTAATCTACAAAAGAAATTGTATAGAACTACATGTCCCTCATCTGCAGGTATTCCATGCAAAATTGGAAATGCGCCCTCGTTTAGAAGAAGTCTCCCGGCTAATCCTGCCTTGTACTGACCGAAGTTGAAGAAACAGCTAGCCGATGTGGTATTAGCTAAAGTGAATATAGGTACAGAGCACCCAACTCAGATCTCAGCTTTCTCCTGATCCCCAAACTGGCCATGATGACATCAGAGTCGCGCTCAGGGGAAGGAATCGACCGAACGAAAAAGGGAGGAAAAATGACCCGTCAACCAGTGTAGTGTGTGAAAACGGTGGAAGTGAGTCATCTGCTCTGTCATGAGCTGTGTGGTTCCATCTGTCAAGTTTCTATCATGCAGTATATTTTCAACATTGACCTTGAACAGGACAAGCATGTGAATTTGAGTTCCCAGAAGGCAGAGTTGTTTCTTGGACAGGACAAACAGTACCAGGGGGGTAAATATAGACAGGGCAGGCAGGGCCCGTAGAGAGAGCAGGGCGGAGAATGGGCCTGTGCCAGTGATTCAGATTGCCACTACGGTATGCCTGTTTTAATGTTAAATGTTACATTTATGTGAAATTAAAAATGGTGCCATTTGTTATAAATGCCCTCGAAAAGAGTAAAAATGTCAAAGTTGTATTGTTTGTGGGGTAAATAGTCAGTAGCAATCTATAACAAAATTATATTTAGGTTCTAGATAAACTTTCTAAAAAACTATTACATTAAATGGATAATTTCTCATTTTCTTCAATATTTTTTTTCATATAGCCCCCAGATATGCAATGATGATTGCTGGATAATATGTATGTTCAAGTTGTCCAATGTCAAGTCTCTATTTGATCATGTGACGAGGGCCCATAAGGTCGTGATAGCGTGCACTGGGACCCATCGTAACTACTTTACGCCACTGTTCACTATGCTTCACTGATGGAATCTTCACCTGTTCTCATGTTCTCAATACAATAGATCAATGCACTGGGATTTTTTTTTGTGTTGCTTCTGCAAGAGCTGCAACATGCTTGGGAGAACCTGTAAATATGGTGACAAAAGCTGCAGCAAATAATACATTTAGGATAGTCATTACAGAGCAGTGTTGTAGCTGGCAGACACGACAGCGATTACAATACAACAATATAATGGTGTGGAGTCCAGTAACACCGTTTGTAATCTGTAGTAGCGAGTTCCACCTGCTTGCCACGGCAACAAATGATGCCATGAGCACTTCTGGGGATCTCATCCCAATAAACATCATACTAACCGTATAGTCCAAAATCTGACTTTGTACCACCAGAATCCCTTTGGCTGAGCGGTGTAGTTTCTTTTGTGCACTGTCACACATGATTTCAAAATGGGATGAGAATATTTCCAGGTTTGCAAACAAAGCGTAATGACCCAATATGGTGTGCTGATTCACACATTCCACAACGTTTAAGGTGTGGCATACTTTTCCTGAGCATTAACCCATTTTTACCTGATTTGCTGCTGAATGGTGCATTTGAATACACTATCAATTTCAGCAGGAAAATGGGCCCTTCTTGGAAAGATGCTTCAGAAACAGACAACACCCAGCCACTGCTTTCCTACTTCAACAACTTTCTTCTACACTTAGATTTTTACATTTTACTGAGCATTCTACATGTTTTTTTGCACAGTGTAATGTTCCTATTCATATAGCTACATAAAAGCTAAAGTTGAAAGTTCATTCTTGACCTTGTAGTAGATGAGAAAACACTAACTCCAATGTCAATGCAGTAGCTGTTCATGCAGCTTTTGATTATGTCACATCAGCTGATAGGGATGCCAAGCTCTCATGGAATTATAGATGTTCAACTTTAATTGTTGGAAAACAACCATACCACAAGGTCCAACATGGCAACCCCATCTGCTGAAGAACAACGTGTGATAGGGTCGAAAACTCCGGAACAGCTACTAAATGGACCCTGTGGTGAGATTGTTTTGTCATTTACATAAAAAAACACTTTATGGGACTTAGGGTCAGTGTTGTAATGTAACGAAGCACAAATACTTCGTCACCGTACTTCAGTAGAATTTTCACGTATCTGTACTTTACTTTGTTATTTATATTTCTGGAAAATTTCACTTTTACTCCACTACTTTTCCTAAATAAAATGTATACTTTTACTTCACTACATTTCCCCTAAGCATCTTCGTTACTCGTTACTTGCAAGAAATGTTTTTGTACGTAGGAGTGAAAGATTCTTTCTTAAAAAAAAAGAAGAAAATTCAGTTTCTGTTTTTCTCTTTGTTGATGTCAGACTTCGAATTTGATGTTTAAGATGGTGCGGAAACCCTGAATAATATTCTTTTACTATAAGGAAGTCACAATAAAGTTCATAATCAAAGTTTTTCCTTTACTTTAACTTTTAATAATTAATACATTTAATATCAGAAAATTACTTTTGATAGGGTTTGTGTAACATAGCAATTTCTACTTATGTGTTTTTAAAAGACCTCTTCAGACAACATTAAGTATTAATTCAGTTATGAATTCAACCTGCACATTGCTCTTTAAGTACAGTAAATATCAGATACTTTAAGACTGTTACTTGTGACTCAAGTAATATTCTAAAAGGTGACTTTAACTTCTACCAAAGTAATTTTCTGGTAATATTCTTGTACTTTTACTCAAGTATTGCTTTCAATTACTTTATACAAGACTGCTTAGGGTTATTAATAATATTCTGCCAATGCGTCCTATTAGAAACATTTTGATGTAGCTATTCCACAACATTCTTGCACCATAATATAATACTTCTCCTTCATTTTAAAGTGTGGGTTGTTGGATTTGCCTTAAATTCATTCAATTACATTTTTTTTCGATTGCTAAACGACAGTGGGCACAACTGGAGTCACATGTGCAAAACTCTAACTACAGTCTGCACAGCAGCAGTTCATGTGGACCAGACTCTAGTTCGTTTTTCATTGCTTGAACACAGTTTTCAAAGCTCTACACACTTATCCCATGACTTTAACCACAATGTGCACAACACTGTAGATTTACAGCACTTTGTTCAAATGCTAACACACTGCTGTCAGAACTATTAACCACACATTCAAAACAGAATAGATTTCAGTCTGGTGCCTATCAAACACTGCTGATTGGAATTTTAGCTGAAAGCCTAAGCAGGTGTCTTGTTTTAGACTAGTTAGTGAACATATACGGTATTTATACAGAGAAAGCTCAGAAAGCCTTTTTTGTATACAAACACCAAATAAGAATGAAACAATTATACACTGTACCGTTTGAGAGAAACAGGTAAAAGAGCAAAGATACCAATATGTCCAGGTATAATGTCTGAGGTTATATACACAGCTATAAAAAAAGTGAAAAACACTATATCTTTACTATAGTAAAACTGCGTTCTTACTGTTTTTCAGAAAGTAATGGAGGTGAAAGCAATAGAAACACCACATTCATTTGTATTTAGAGATGAGGCAGACATCCAATGTGATGAAGAAAACTTGCCACATGATGCTGGAGAGAGGCAGGATTAGTCACACTATTCTTTGGTACTGTTACGTATGTACCTTTAGTTTTTTTCCCCCAGTAATTCCATAAATTACTAGAGACAAAATACTTTATTGAAGAAAACTGCTGATTTTCATTCCTTCTTGTTTACCTTATGTAAAAATTGGTATGCTATACAATCTGAATCTAAACTGTTGAGTACTGTCAAGTCACTCAAATTGTTCAAACTGTAAAGATGAAAAAGTTTGTAATTTCTGTATTGGTGTTTGACGCTAGTGTTTTTACCCTCAGTGTGTTCTGAGTGACAGTGTGTGTTATCTCAGTGAGGATTGTGTATAGTGTTTGGCTGCACTGAGCCTGTTTTGAGACGTGTGTTAAGAGTTGTGTTGCTTTGATTGAGTTTTGCAGGTGATGTGAACTGTTTAGCTCAGGTGACTGGTGGTAATGCAGACTGTAGTTTGAGTTTTGCACACGTGACTCCAGTTCTGCCCACTGTTGTTTAGCAATCGGAAAAAAACTGTAATTCAAACTGACACCAGTTCACCTACATTGTCCTTCATGTTGAAGCTTTTTTTTGTAAGATTTTTTGTTGGGGGGCTTTTCCCTTTATTATACAGTGACAGTGGATAGACATGAAAGGGGGAGAGAGAGAGATGGGGGATGACACGAAGCAAAGGGCAGCCGGTCGGACTCGAACCCCTGCTGCTGCAGGACTCAGCCAAACAATTGGTCAGCTTAAGGGTGTTAAGTTATTCTGGGAAATAGAAAATCCCTGTGTGAATCAGGGAACGTTAGTAGACTCAAGAGTAAATGACAACACCTTGGTTGGTGATCTATTCAAATTTACGAATGGCAATTGAACAAATTGTGCCTATCCTTAGATTGAGCAAATCTGCTTTGAATTCACCATAAAGCCGTGAACTGAATCAGTATTATTTCCCTTAAGCACATTGCAATGAACCAGGAAATTGACTTTTTCAGACTCCAGGAGAAAAACACTGAGCTGATTAATTTGTAGTAATTTTCTAATGACGTAAATTTCCATGTGTTTAATAAATGAATTAGATATCAGCAGGCTTGGATTTGTGTTATTGCTTCCTAATATTTACCCAGAAAGCTATTGGAAATTTTGCAAATAAAAAACAAATCATTCACATATTATGAGCCTGGTTATGCCCAGGCACGAAGCAGACAGAGCGATATCAGGGACACTCTTGTTTGCAACGATGACTCTCCAAATCCTTTGAACAATATAATAATTCTCGTCCATTTGCTGGTCTAAATTTACTATGTATATCATTACATGGATACCCATGCATCCAGAAATATTGGCCGTTGCCCCCAGAGGCTAAATTGTCGTGACTCGTCAGAGCGATAGGATGGGTTCCGAGATTGATTTCTCGCTAACTGCAAGAACAGATTGTGAAGTCACAGTTAGGGTTGTAACTGCTAGTAGCTGCCGTTTCTCTGGAATTCAATGTGTCATGTTGGATAGCAAGAGCCAACAGTTCTCTATAAACGAACCATCATGTATCATCATTGTATGCATTCTGTATGTTAGTATATTACCTCATGCATCTCACTTGTTTGGGTTGTCTGTCTGTAGTTTACACCTTCTACACATAAAGTACAGTGTCTAACGGCCATCTTTGCTTTTAACAAATAACAGCAATGCATGTGTGCATACATTACCTGACAGTGCATTTGGTGCATAATATGAACGGAACACTGATGCACTCTAATTTGTTTTTGTGAGATTTGAGAGTTTCATCTATTTTATCCAATCCAAAAGTAACATTTCTATCCCGTGTCCCTGCATCACTCAATCCACCTGTCCCTCATAGCTATTCCGTTAAAAAATTGTAAAAGTGGGTTTCCCATCAGCTGCCAACCCCCGGTGGAGCGTTTCAGCTGGAAGCCCGCAGAGTCAAGCCTCCCCCTCCAGAGATTTGTTTCTGTCGTTATCTCTTCTCCCTCTCTCTCCCTCCACATGTCTCTCTTTCTTTTATCTTTGTTTTGCTCTGCCATTCTCCTTGTTGTGAGGTGGAGCAAAGGTAATGACTCTGTGTGTGTGTGTTTCTGTTCCCCAGAGACAAACTGTAGAAACCTATTAGAAACAGCTGCAACTGCCCTCTGCTCCCCATGCTTTCTAAGGAACACACCCGCGCACGCACACACACCCGTGCACGCACGCACACATTTCTTATTTCTCTCCTTGTACAGATACTAGACTTTTAACTTTTAATCACCTCAACTTTTACGGTAATCATTAAAAAAGTTTGCAATATTTAATTTGACAATCAGTTTCTAAAGATCAGCGTCGGATTCTTGTGATATTTCTCAGTCGGAGGAAAGTGAACAGAATGACTTACATTACTTGTTGGGTAAAGCAGAGGTCAAAATGTGTTCCCAAAGTATTAATATTGACTGAAATGTTATCAATGTCTTTTTCAATCCAACATTTCATATTTTCCTTTTTAAGAAATTAGGTCAAAAACAAGAAGGAAAACACATCTGGTGCATGACGCTTTGAGACATGAAGATTTTCACTGATGAAAGCAAGTGAAACAATGAGCTGTAGTAGTTGCAGTAGTAGGAAGTCCACAGCAATTTTGTTACAACATTTAGCTACAGAGAGAGACCTGCAATGGAAACTCATCGATATTGACTCAGTTAAGTGCCTCCTGCAGTGACCCTGCAACTTTCCACCAAGTTAAATCATTAACTTGCCTCTAGTCCCAGAAAGTAGATCAATGTAATTGTCAAGTCAAATAAAGGCTTTTAACAACTAAAGCCAGAGTGATTCATACACAGCTTTTATACATTATTGCTCAATATGATAGCTTCTAAGAGAAAATTGTACTTGAGGATGGCACACTTAATATTCTTAGGAATGAGACACAAGAAACAGTCATCTAATGTGATTATTTCCTCTGCCCTTTTACCTCACTCTTAAACAAAGCTGACAAAACAATGCGTTCTTTGCTTCTCATACTAATTTATTCTGCTTTCCTTTCAATGGAAAAATAAAACCACATGTCCTTTATTGAACTCTGGGAACAGCACTGTCAGGTATCATGTTGTTTATTAAGGCACCATTAATGTCACTATTCATGTAGCACGGCTTTGGACTTATAGTGGCAATTTGAGGGGAATTTAAAAATTCATGGTCAATTGTTGCCCTAAAATAAATTCCTGGAAACAATAAGGAAACAATGCGTTGATGTTGTTGCTGCCTCACTCTGCCGTTTACCAATGTGGCCTTGGAACAAACCCAAGAAGTAACTTACAATGAAAAAAAAAACAATAAAGTCTAGCTGAAGAAGCAGTTAGTTACTTTTAAAGGTCCCATGACATGGTGCTCTTTGGATGCTTTTATATAGACCTTAGTGGTCCCCTAATACTGTATCTGAAGTCTCTTTCCCGAAATTCAGCCTTGGTGCAGAATTACAGCCACTAGAGCCAGTCCCACAATGAGCTTTCCTTAGTATGTGCCATTTCTGTGTCTGTAGCTATTGAGGAGGAGAGGGGGGGGGTGGGGGTGGCCTTGACCAACTGCCACTTTGCTCGTTTGAAAGCCATGATGTCTCTCTCTCATGGGTGGGCCAAATTCTCTGGGCGGGCAAAGCAGAGAAAGGGGAGGTAACCTTGCTCCTTATGACCTCATAAGAAGCAATGACCTCATAAGGAGCAAGATTCCAGATCGGCCCATCTGAGCTTTCATTTTCTCAGAGGCAGAGCAGGATACCCAGGACTTGGTTTACACCTATCGCCATTTCTAGCCACTGGGGGACCATAGACAGGCGGGGGGAACTCAAAACCTCATAAAGTGAAATTTGTATGCCATGGGACCTTTAAGAGAAAGGCTTAAAAAACAGTATGTGTGTTTACAATATGTATGTTACGACAAGGGGTGATAAAGTGTGTGCTAGTGTGTTGAGTCAATTTATCACCTTTTTTATTTTTTAGCCATGCCAGTGCTGTGGTTCTTGGAATGGAAATGCCGATCGGTCGGTTGATCCACCACTTCATTCCCTTTAACACTTACGTGTTTAGTGCTACAGTAATTAGCAGCCGTTACCATGCTAACATACTAAACAAAGATGTTGAACATGGTTTACACATTAAACGCAATAGCAATGTTGATCGGTCAAGCCACCCCTTTGAACGAGACTGAAATATCTTAACTATTGGACGGATCGCAATTGAAGTGTTTACAGACTTGCAGTCCCTGGAGGATGAAACCTACTGACTTCGGTAATCCCATGACGTGTCCTCTAGCAACACTAGACTAGACTACACTTTAGATTTAAAAGGTCTCAACTCACAGCTGTTGGATGGATTGGCATGCAATTTAGTACACACATTTATGTGTGCCTTAGGATGAATTGTAATAACTTTGGTGATCCCTTACCCTTTTATTTAGTGCCCTTTGAAATCTTAATCAGCCTCAGCTGTACATTGGGATTGGTGCTAATTAGAAAATATTAGCACGCTAATACGCTTAGCAAGATGGTTAACATGACAAACACCACACCAGCTAAATATAAGTTTTAAGCATGCTGGCATGCTAACTTTAGCATTTGGCTCAAAGCACTGCTGTTTCTAAGTACAGACCCACTAGCATGGCTGTAGACTCTTATTCCTACATATATAAATTTTAGAATTTTTATAAATAATATTTTAATTTTAGTTTAGTGGTAATGAACTGAAATTTAGTGGAAGTGTAAAGCTCAAGTTGTTAAGATGCATTTCCATTGCATGTAGTAAGAATTATGTGACTCTGGTATTCATACTGACTCAAAATAAGTGCAACAGCAAAATAAATTTAAATGTATGCCTAATTTTAGCAAGAAATACAATTGCCTACAAGAGGATCGTACATGCTACTTTAACGTTGTGGCGATGTGATATTTATTGGTAAAGAAGCTTCATAAACCAGTTATATATCATATGTTACTGTTAGGTAATAAATGAGACTATTGACCTAAAAACAGTGTGGAAACTCGAAGGTTGGAAGCTGCTTCAGTGCAAGGGCTGAAAATGGATTAATTGCTTAGTGGGTGAAAATCAATAGGGTGCATATAAATGGAACAAAGTGATACACTTGTGTTCAACATGCAAAGAAAACCAACCCATTTTGAGCTTGTAATGCTGCCTCAGGAAAACCTTGAAATGTGTTAATGATCCTGCATTAGTATAAAAGCCTATCACTGTGTGTTCTATAAGAACACTTGTGTGTGGCTTATTGATTTGTTCCAACTAAGCACTTACACTACTTGCATTGAAGTGATTCTCAACATTTTCATTAGAAAAAAATTAATTAACAAAAACTTTTTCTTCTCTTTATTCGGCTGCAAATAGCACAATGTAGCTTTTTGACACTTAATCATCCAATCATTTTGTCATTAATTCTGACCTAAAGTGCTTTAATTTGAGACAAGTCATAAAAAAGTAACTTGTGGTTTGTTCTACAGTACAAATAGCATGACAGACAAGTCCCCAGAAGTCCATTCTTCTACTTCAGAACTGAGAGCTGGATTTATAAACTGAAACCAAGGAATGATAGATAGTCATCACTAAATATATTACAGTGACATCAAAAAGGATGAAAATGTAAAAGCTTACATTGACGGAATAAAGAAACACAGGCAGACTCGTAAGAAACAAGCGCACTTGCCTCAACTAAAATAATGAAGCAATACTGAACTCCTGCAGCAATAAAGTGACAAATAACCGACAGTTAACAGTTTAGCTAGCATACAGGCAATTTTATCTGCAGTTCACTAACAGCCTGTAACTAACGCTAAGTTGATAAGTGTGTGAGCAGCACTTAGCAGAGCAGCAGTAGCTGCTTCAATTCAATTCAATTCAATTCAATTCAATTCAATTCAATTCAATTCAATTCAGTTCAATTAAATTAAATTTTATTTATAGTATCAAATCATAACAAAAGCTATCTCAAGAGGGTCTAGACCACACTCCATAATGTACAAAGACCCAACAATTCCAATAATTACCCCAAGAGCAAGCATTTAGTGCTACCGTGGATAGGAAAAACTTACTTTTAGGCAGAAACCTCGATCAGACCCAGGTTCTTGGCGGGAGGACATATGCCGGTGCCGGTTAGTGGTATGATGAACAGTGGCAATTGACCGTTCGCAAAACCCCGCCCTCGAACGGTCCTTGTCCAATCCTAGCTCAGCAACTGTAACTAAGGAGAAGGACCACCGTCAAACATTGCGATTTCAGCAAGATGGTGAAACGATGCGCCTATGTCACCTGCAAGTCTGACACCAGGTACCCCAAAAGTTTAGAGGGAGGGGTCGTTTTTTTCGCCTTTCCAAAGCCCAAGATCCAAGCGTAAAGATGCCGACAATGGATTAAGCAGTGTGGGAGACCTCACTCACAGCTAAATGCCTCGAAGATTAATAAGCATACATATGTCTGCTCCAAGGTAAGTAAAGCTAGCGAGCTAACTTATATCAATTATCAATAAGTAGTTTAAGTAGCTAAGTACATAACAGTTACAATCTGTAAAACTGGACTTAAGTTAACAGTTGTGGTTCTATATAGCATTATTATCGAAAGTAGTAAAGTTAGAACATTAGATACTTTATTATTCCGTAGGAAATTCAGGCAGCCTGATAGCTGTTAGCCTGTCAAGCACATGTTGCTATCGACACAGATAATTTAGCTAGAGGTTGACGGTCATTGAACATATCCCTCCACTGCATATTGCAGCCCTTTCTGTCGTGCCCTGGAGGATATGTCTGCTGCATTACTCCAAAACCAATCACTTATACCAATAGGTATGGAGCTCAACCCAGCCATGGCTATGTGTCTGGTTCTCAATTGTTTGACGGGCGTAGTAACAATAACTAGGGGGCGTGGCTTTTGCGAACGGTCAATTATAGTAACACTAAAGATAATGGAACTGTGACTAGAAATAATAGTTGTAGCAGTTCAGGGCATAGCAGGGCACTGCAGGGCGTAGCAGGGCCTAGCAGGGCGTAGTAGGGCACTGCAGGGCGTAGCAGGGCATAGAAGGGCATAGTAGGGCGTAGCAGGGCACCGAGCAGGACCACAGCTGCAACCATGATTTTGGTGCCACCCTGATCCAAGGAAAACTGTGAGTCGAGAAAACATAAGGTCCAGGGAATAAGCTCCCCGGAGCTAAGTTAGTAACAAGCATTACTGGGACATGAATGCACACAGATGGAAAGAGAGAGGAGCTTGGTGCGTCAAAGGAAGTCTACTGGCAGTCTATACCTATAACAGCATTTCAATCAGGAGAGACTTCTTTGCAGATATGCAAACATTTATTTGTAAGTTACAAGTGCAAAGTAAGAAAATACATAAACTTTGGAGATTAGACTCCATCGTAGAAGGGGTATATATATATTTTAGTTTGGTTTAGAGAAAACCAAACATATCCCCCAATGGAGTCTAGACACTGGTGGTGGTGACTAAAAACCATTAGACCGGATGAAAAACCAAAAGGGAGCCGTCAGCCGGGAGAAGACCGAGAACACCATGGTTGAAGATGCCTGGAGGTTGGAGGGGAGGAGGCGGGTCGCACTCTTGTCTGAAAAGACAACTGACAGAAGCAGGAGAGAGAACAGATTTAAAACATGGTCGTCATGCTGTGATTGCCTTGAACATAAGCGCCCGATTCTGATTGGTTTACACGAATGTAACACCCACCAACCAGCTGATCAGTTTAAGAGAAGAGAGTTAACGTAAATGAAGTCTCCCTGACAGAATTTACGCTGAGCTACATAACTAAGAGCTGGTCCAAGGCAAACCTGAGCCAGCTCTATGAGTGTTGGTAGATGACGACTATGACGAGAAGCAGAGAAGAGAGTGTTCCCTTTGTGGCTACACAGGATAGACCCAGGCACAGTACTGAGTGTTGGTCAATACACAATCACTATATGCACACACAACAGAAGAAAATAGACTTGAAGTGTTAAAATACACTTTGGGTCGCATTTACGTACATTTAGCTGTATTGATTAAAACAGAGGCACACAGATGGAGGACTGAGAAACCCGGCTGAAAAGCCTCCTACGTTGACACAATAATAGCAATTATCTGCAATACTATCTGGATTGTGTAATCATAATATAAACAATCATATAATTTTTTACACCTTTGACAGGAGGCATACTGCATATGTGTTGGTGAAAATGTTTATTTTCTTTAGTTTTGACTCTGTGCACGTGTTTTATTAAGAATATTGATTCATGAAATAGCCTAATTGATCCATACTGTATTACAATATTATTTAGGGAGCTACTTATCCCACCTATCTTTATAAGCTATATACTTTGCATAAGAAATGTTGCAGAATTGCCAAATTTAGCAGCAGGACTGACCATTCAGCCCCTCTCTTTAAAGAGATCCTGTCAATCTTTAACATAAATAAGTACCAAACGTGTTTTTTTTGTTTCACTACCCTCTCTGGTCTGTTTACACCTCGTTTGTTGCACCTGCAACCCAACCCAACAGTGCTTGGGTTGTTATAAATTGCTCTTTAATAGTGTTTTTATCTGTTTACATCTAAAGAATGTTTAGCTAAGAAAACACATTTTCTTCTTTTATTGGCCAAGACTATGAAAAAGATCTCATTCAGACGCATTAGGGTGAGAAGTTCTGAAACTTCTTTCAGCCTACAGAGTGTGGTTTACTGCGCTGTTGTCCCGAGGGATTCATTAAACTACATGAAAACTTGCGCATTAATTGGTCTCTCCTCTATCTCCTCCTCCGACTTTCTCACTCGTAAAGGTCACAACAGTTTCTGCCTCAACTCAACACTCTCATTAGGAAATCACTGACTCTGTGAGACGGGTGGTTTAACCATCACGCACGCACACACACACACACACACACACACACACACACACACACACACACACACACACACACACACACACACACACACACACACACACACACACACACACACAGAAAGAGTGAAGAGTGACTCAGAGGAAGTTATACATAGAAATTGAAGCATTAAATATTCACACGATTAGTCTCACTCCACTGATGGATTAAACTATGGACTGACCTCTGCATTTAACAAAGCCCAACCCAACCCAACCAAAGCCATATGTTTGGGGATCAGGATAAATTTAGAGCATGGAGGGAGGTTTGGATTAGGACTTTGGTAATTAATTTAGTCCAAATACAAGAACATCATGAATACACTGTGTGTGTGTGTGTTTTTGTGTGTGTTTGTGAGAGAGAGCGAGAGGGAGAGAGAGAGAGTGAGAGAGGACAGAATGTGCTATCAGTTTTTCATTTTTTAATGTCTCACACACAAACATCCAAGCTCACACACACAAGAAAGGTCAATGCGCTATTCAATTTGAATTCATCAGAGGAGTGAAGCCAATCATGTGAATATTTAATGGTGCAATTTCTCTGAAAGACAGCATATGAGCCTGTGTGTGTGTATATTATGTGTGTGTGTGTGTGTGTGTGTGTGTGTGTGTGTGTGTGTGTGCAAGCGTACTGCAGACACAGCCACACATTGTGATTCTTTGCTCTGTTCATACCAATTAACTTGCACTATTTTCCACATTGTGTCTAACTGTGATGTAGCGGAATATTGTTTGCATCTGATAATAAAATGTGTCTGCTACCGAAGACCTGAAAGGCAAGTGAGAAAGAAAATTGTCCGGTGATCCATTTTCTTAGTCTGATCTAACTTGTTTTCTCTTCTGTGTTCATGACTAAAGAACAGATGGAAAAAAAAAAAGTTTTGACAGGTGATTGCAGGGCATGACAAACTGGTGCCAGGTGAGGGGCCAGGAAAAGTGTGGTTTGAAGACCCGTTATGGAACAGCCATGCAATATGTAGTCCTCTTAGTCTGAGTTACAGGCAGAGTCTTGGGTGAGGAAAGTAGCTCTTGGTATCAGTAGCTGGCATGTCAAAATATCAGACTAATATTAACCCAAATACAATCAGACAAATGGTTCAAAAGGAATGTGGCTATGATTTATCTACTTCAGTTCGCTGCATATACTGTACCATCTATAACGACGTAAAGTGAAAAACACTCCCTGCTCCCCTCGTAGACTGTGTATTATCCCTCTGCCTGTCTCTATGGCTGCTGCCCCTGTTGGGGTTCAAATGTAATATCAAACTCCCCTCAGAGGAAAGACTGATGTCTTCATCTGTGTGGTGATGAAATTCGTCTCCGTGTGTGTCTCTCCTTTTATTCTTTCCCTTTACTCTCTGTGCATGTCCTTTGGGGTTTCAGAGTGCTATTAAAGACAGATAATTATGGCATCATTAGCAGGCAGACAGAATATCAACTAGAAAGGCACCTAATATAATTGAAATAAATAGAAGATACAGTATATAAAACGAATAGATAGATGAAAAGATAGATAGATAGACAGATAGATAGATAGATAGATAGATAGATAGATAGATAGATAGATAGATAGATAGATAGATAGATAGATAGATAGATTTTCACAGTGAAGATGCAATTCTAGAATTTGGACACAGGGGGTGCTGTTGATCTGCACAACGCCATTTGTGGGTCGCCCTTTCTCTCCTCACACTGGTTGAGCTCCCCTTTTTCAATGCCAGGTATTAATGATTTCACCCTCTCTCCCTCTCACACTCACACTCTCAAAAACACACTCTGCCCCTCTTTTTCTTTTTATCACGCACACACAGACACACACACACACACACACAGACACACACACACACACACACACACACACACACACACACACACACACACACACACACACACACACACACACACACACACACACACATTTAAGTGCCTTCAATGATATCTATCAACCAGTGGATAACGCTGTCTGGCCACTAAAGATAGAGGTGTGTATGTGTGCGTGTCGGTTTGTAGTCACCATCAGATTTGTGTTGGCTTTCATGGCATCAGTAAAGTTCTTCACTTCAAAAACTAACATTTTCAAAATGCACTGTAACAATTGATTAACTTGCTTAAGATTCTCTGTTGTTTCTGTGATCATGTCCCTTAAATATCAGACAGAAATGTGAATTTCTTCAGTAACTATACCTCCCTTATGGGTTTGTAAAGATAAGTTAACATCATGCTGCCTATATTAAACGCAGACAATCAATGACTGGAGCACAGCTATTGTTTACCAGTCACATAAGATGGTAGTGCTTCTTCCTAGGGTGTGTTTTGCTGCCAATGAGTTCTATGGACCAGTTTCAATGTCCCTGCTAAGCCCTCAGCACTGAACCCTCACAGACTTTAATCAATGGCAGATCACCTGTGATATCACTGTAGTGTGTGAGGACAGGAGGGTATGAGGGCTGTCTGATAAATGTGACAGCACTTTGTGATCCTGGACAAAGACATTTCTATGCACAGTGTAAGGCTGATATTTCAGGCTGCTGGCTGTGGCAAGGGGTTGGCAGTTAGGGGTAATGGCTGGAGATGCTGGAGCGAGGCAGATGAGTGAGCTTGAGTGGCTGAGGGAAGGCAGGTGGATCCAGGGGGGTAGTGGAGACTGATCCTGGAGCACAGGAAAATAAGGTCAGGTCAGGCACAAAAACACTTGAGAAAAAAAAACGGTCTAAAGCCTTATCAACCATGATAGCTGACTGAATGATCAGCAGGGCCCAGTTTTTCAAAAAATTTAATCTGGATCAAATTGATCCGGATTTGGAAATCCCATGTTTTGCAATCCAGAATCACCTGATCCATCTTACTTTTATGCCAGTTTTTTAAAGGAACATTGGATTGGATCACTGTGATCCAAATACCAAATTTCAGGATTACCAAATCCTTTTACCGGAGCCTTAAATGGAACCAACAGTGTAGCCTACTGGCTTAGTAAAGAACAACAGGTAGGCAAAATACCAGTGGCCACGAATAGTCATTGTTTGTTTTAATTTTAAGAAATGGAAACACTGTAATAAACAGAAACATTTTACATTCCTTATTTTGTTATAATATTAAATAACAAAACAAAAGCAATACTATCCAATAGTCCATATCTCATTAGATGTGACATGCTTCATATATGATTTAAATATGAAGAAATGTATATATCTTCAGTAAACCTTTATTTTATGATCATTCACTTAAAAAAATAAACTCTCTAATTTTATTTGGTTTGAAAAAAATTGAACTGAATCCACCCTGATGGGATCAGGATAATCCATTTTTTTTGGATCAAATAGATTCCAAACCGAGTTCAGTTTTGAAAAACCCAAAGGGCAGGTTTGATCAAGATCAAATGTAAAATTGGATTACATGATCTGATCTTAGTTCGGAATCCCTCTTTTGCTTTTCAAAAACCCATTTCTAAGATTTGATCCAATCCGTGATCCGAAATCCCACTGGATTACTTTTGAAAAACTGGGCCCTGGGCGACGAGACGCTGAATGACCGGACCTGGAGTGTTTGTTACTGCTGGGTACACTCCACTAGCCTGGTCCTACCAGACTCTGGTACATTTCATTTGTACAGAGAGTCTGGCCACTCTCCATTGAGAAGTGTTAACTTCCTTGAAGGCGGGTACTCTGTGGAAGTTTAAAACTATTGGATATGCCATGAGCCACTCTGGATATGGGCAGATCCAATAGCTGCCATTACGGAACTACAACTCAAACTACCGCACGACCTCAACGTCATCGTTGTCAGCCACTCTCTCTGTTCGCTGATTGGACCGGTAAAAAATTTGACCGGAGAAAACCCGCGAATATGCTGCAAAATGAAAATTGAGGGGAAGTACGTAGGAGGGCGGAGCCAGGCTAACAACCCACACGAGAATCAAGCCAATTTTGGGCCCAATTCCACACTCCCGACAATCATCAGCAATTTTTTGATGATCTTAAATATTATCTTGCCAGATTTTTCTGTGGTGTGAGGTTTCTTAAGAGTGTTTTTTTACATTCCCCAATCTGCTCGAAAGTCCATCCTTGCCGAACCGATTTCAAAACGCAGATATTAAACATGGGGTGACGTGGCTTCCGGGGGAGAGCGCTGCTCATCATTAACCGTCCTGACCGGGACAGTGATATCAGCGAGTTACATCCAAATGAGCACCGTTCTCCTGCAGAAGCCCAGCCTGGGCAGCTTTGTTTTTCCGTGGTCTTCATGTTTGTGTACTGTAAAGTCATGATTGATTGCGCGAGATTTCCGGTTTTGAGATTCGGTACTCTAGTTGTTTGTTAATGGAATCTGTTAGTGTGTGGTGTGCTGTTCTAGCCAAATCGGTGCTCTCCCGACACTATAGAAACACAACTGTTAAATATATCATTACATGTCATTATGTGTTTCTCACATATTCAACATCTGTCAAGATTTGAAAAATCTTAGTAGTGTGGGCCAGGCATAAGACAAACAACCGCGATGCGTGTGTTTATTGTTAAAAGGAAAATGTCATATTGACAACTGTATGGACTACCTCCATGTTTCATTTTAACTTCTCAAGATGCGCTTTTCCACTGCCTTTGCTGACTTTACGTCACAACACAATGCATTGTGTTTTTCCCGCCTTAAAGTCTGCAGATTTGCATAAAGAGATCAAAAAGCCCACGCCCTGAGCCCACACATATCTTAAGTCTGAGTGCATATGGAGGACACTGGAACTGGGCTTATCAATCAAATGCTTGAGGTTATTCTTACTCCACAAATACTAGGTTTCACTAAGTATTGCCTATTTTGAGCCTTATGTGTGTGAAACCTGAGAGCCAGGCGCTGCTTGTTGCAGTTTTGACTTGATGATGTTACTGTTTGTCCATCACTGATGTTTTTGTTTCTTGGCTTGGGGGGTGGGGTTAGACTAATACCCAAGCTCCAAATTGTTACACATCATGCTACTTGCATTGTGTAGAAACTGTAAAAATTGGTGTCTCCTAAGTGTATACCATCAGTGGCTAATATACCTTTTTTTTTTATTAACATCAATGATGGCTGCATTCCATTTAATGGAGGTCCTGGTGTTTTTTTTTCTCTCACTACGACACATAATGGAACAGAGCTGTCATTAATGATTAATTCCAGCTGTGCTTTTTCTGCTAGGATTACTCAAAAGGTCTGCCTATTATGAGTCAAACCCATCTGTGATGTCAGTACCGACTCTCTAATCTCTTCCTGTGTGTACGCATGCACGCACGCATGTATACGTCGATCACAATCTACCAGATTTAAGGACTCATCGTAACAGACATTTTAGCATAGTTGTAGTCTGTCAAACCTGGCTACGGAGGCAGGTTGTATGCCTAATTGTGCATTTGGTGATGAAATGGAAGAATGTTAAGCGCTGTGTAGTCTATATCCTAGGGTGACCATATTTTGATTTCCAAAAACAAGAGGACACTTGGCCCGGCCTCGAGACAAAAATTCAAACAGGCTTAATTAATGGTTAATGAACATGCTTTATTATGCCTCGATGGTGCAAAAATAACTTCTGTAATAAAATAAAATCTGTAACAACCTGTAACAAAATAATATCTCTCTTTTAAAATAAATAAATAATATGAAATAATGTTCTAAATATGACCTCTTCTGTGTTAGAAAATCCAGCTTCAACAAACTATCTCTTAATACCTTTTCAATGTAATAAGATAAACAATAAAGACACTGAAACATATGTGCCAGCTTTGCACACGGTGCACTCCGCCTCCCACTAGTCCGGTCCCGACCGGGACGGTACGTGGGACATTTTTTTTTTTGCAGTTCAACTGTTAAGCTGCACTAAGTCTTGTTTTATGGTTGTACGCAGGCTCCACGCAGAGCTTTCGCCGTAGCCTGATGTTAATACTTGTGCGCTGGTGTGTGTGTCGAGCCGGCATGTCTGTGTGTGTGGGGAGTGGGTGATAGAGCGAGGGAGAATTAAGTGAGAGTGACGGCGAGCGAGTACAACTCTAGAGTCATAGTGAGAGAAACAAAGTGTCTCCCCTGTGTTTTCTGACCCCGGTGGGAAATCTTTAGCAGGAAACGCTGTGGCATTTTGTGTGCAATGCTGCTCTGCTGTCTGCTCCGGTCCCTGTGTATGTGCGCGTCGCAGAGCCGCCCACAAAGCAGCCGCTCGGGAATTACGTCACACAACAAAGTACCGTAGTACTGTGTGCAAAACGCCAGTCAATTTAAGTACACGCTTAATAGTCCCATGAAAAACAGCGAAAACCGGACATTTTCCGGACAGTACGTAAAAAGTGGACATGTCCGGGCAAAAGAGGACGTTTGGTCACCCTACTATATCCTTGACGTTCCACTTCCGGGATTGCTCCGTTGCCGCCGGAAAATCCGCCGGATTTCACTCATTTGGGCCGGATATCCGTTGCCTTGGTCTTCCTTTGTGTTGGCATTTTAAGCTTTTTTTCGATTTCTGCAAGGTAAATCCAGACAGCTAGCTAGACTATCTGTCTAATCTGAGTTTTCTGTTGCATGACTAAAACAACTTTTAAAAGTACACGTTCCACCAAAACAAGTTCCTTCCGAGCCTATTTCACAGTGGCACCGCAGCTTTTCTCCGGTGCTTAGCACCGCCCAAGACGATTGTGATTGGTTTAAAGAAATGCCAATAAACCAGAGCACGTTTTCCTCCCATCTTCGAATGCTATGTGGAGTAGCCAGACTTTGAGAAACTGATAGACTTTGAGCCTTGGAGGAGGGTTTGGCAAAGTGAGACTATGTGCTGTGCGATGAATCACTACTGCCAGATTACTTACAAAAGACTTTTTGTGGAAGTAGCTGAAAGTGCTTTAACAGACCACTAAAGCTTTATAGGACTGTTGGTACACCTCAGGTGAAAGGGTGGTGGATTTAATACCAGGTCACAAAACTTCCCCAAAACATAAAATACCATGTATTGTTTTAGGTCAACTTTTTGTTTTCTTTGTTCTTTTCTTCTTTCTTGTCAGAGAACATGGTCTTTGTCCGAGGCTGGCACTGACATTTTTTGGATTGGAGCTAGTTAATTCCAGTATTTGGTGCTTACACTCAATAGTTTGGAATTTGACAAAACTCAAGCTTTTGGAGCACACAATAGCAATGAAGGCTGACGAGCTGAATCACAAATTACCTTCACATTTCTCTTCAAATCCACTTTTAAAAAAGGCTTTTTGAAAGTAAATTCCCCCTCTCCTCTCAAAAATAAATCACACTAGTAGACTGAATGCTGCCTCTGAACATCATTTGTTAATATTCCACCAATATTTGTTTGTGTGTACTGTAGGTAGATTGATCTGTAGTTAGAGCACATTTGTAAGAGCTGCCTTTCCACTGTCCTCATCGGTAGATGCATCCGTTTCTGTATGGAAAGATGAGAGTTTGAGAGCTTCTGCCAATGTCAGTTTGTTCTTTTGTTCTATTTTGGGAAACACAGTTACACCTGTGTTAGATACAGTGAGACAGATGGAGCACTTAGTCAAAGCACTTTAGCTCCATAGTTCTAGTCCATTACAGAACAACGCTACTGAAATAGAAGATCTTTTGTATTAATAATAAAACAAGCCTTTACTGCTCAAGATGAAGATTTTTCTCCTCGTGGCTGTCTGGTGTTCCACAGGTGTGGTCAGTAAAAGACAGTAGCAATGACTCATTTTATATATACACAATACTCATTTTATTGATAAGGCTCACATGTGGCGAGGATATTATCAGTACAACTTATATATGTACTAAATGTACATGGTCATGCTTTACCCACAGTCCCTATTGCATGAAAAATGCATTTTTTTGGAAAGATTATCGTAATTTAAGTAATAAAAGATGTCAATTTTATTTTTTTATTTTATCTTTGATACTTTCATTGTGACTTAAAGGGATAGCTTGACATTTCGGAAAAATACGGTTTTTCACTTCATTGCCAAGAGTTATTGTAGATGAGAATATTGACACCACTCTCATGACGAGATGTCCTCATAATGGAAAGTTTGAACATACACAGTTCCATTACAACTGCTGATGAAGTGATATGGTGGATGGCTCCAGAACAAGTGATTGACAGCTCCTTGAGTGGAGATTGCTTCGTCAACAATAGAGAAAAAAGTATAAACTCTCTGAGCCAGATACATGTGCATTAAAGGAGCACCGCAAATGTAGCTGTGTCTTCAGTGCATTTCACACTCACAATCTGCATGAGAATTTACAGAAAGTGGCTAGTTAGCTAATTACTTGGGCGGTAATTTCTCCTAAAATAGATGGGAGTCATTAACCAATCTCTGCGGAAATGAAGAACCCCGCGGTCACCAGGACAGGCGGAGGACCACCCCAGCAGGAGGAGCAGGCAGGATGGAGCAAATGATGCAGCAGATGCTCATACCAGAGGAGGTGAAGGGTGGAGGTGGCTCGAATGCATCTGCATCTTCAGAGGCAGAGAAATGTAATGCAAACAATGACCTACTCTAATTACGTGAACTCCAGAAAATTCAACATCATGACTAACGCTTACAAAGTCTTTGCACATCATTGATGCTTGAATTTCATCAGTAAGCGATAAGGCGCATTTCACTGATGTCACGCAAGGCACGCACAGATTACAAAGTTCTGTTTCTAGGCCGGATCCCCTGTTTGAAAGATAACACGCATGCCTCCAGGCCCAAAATGTGTCCTGAAACAAAGCGCAAAAGTCTCAGTGAATGTGACCCTCTGTGTCTACGTGGAGGCCATGTGTCATACCCAATCCCAGCCACACCGTGATGGACAGACAGGAAGTAGGCAGCAGGGAGACAGGAAACAGACCCGAGAGACACAAACGCAAACCTTGCCTCAGGCTTCTCCTCGTTCTGTGTGTCTGTTCCACCTCCCTGTACTCTGCTGCACTTCTCCATCTTCCAAGTGACGGCAATAAACCCACTGACTGAAGTATACTTTATTGACATTATCTGCAACCAAAGGAATGTAAAAAATTATTACACATGGATACTAATTTATCATCTTAGATGCCTAGTGTTTCAGAAGGAGCTTCAGAGTCGATTTGTCAACTTTTCTTTAGGCCAGAGGCGGAGTCAGCCGATTTTGCCGGGGCTTCAGCCCCGAATGTTTTGAGTGTAGCCCCGAATGTATTTTGAAAAGTTGACTGACAAATATGAATCCGGACAATAGCCTATGTAAACGTGCCTGATCACCTGGCCATTCATACCGGACACTTATTTCTCCGCGCCTGTCACAAAGCGATCCCTCCCCTCTTCTCTCTCTCTCTCTCTCTCTCTCTCTCTCTCTCCAATAGAAAGAGACAGGATGAGTGGGGAAAACTGTGGTAATTGTAGCCTATATGTAGCTGTGTGTGTATGTGTGTGTGTGTGTGTGTGTGTGTGTGTGTGTGTGTGTGTATGTGTGTCTCTCTCTCTGTCCGTCCGTCCGTCGGTCTCTCCAACCATGTGCCTGATCTCGCTGTGAGAAGTCAACACTACCAAAATCACCATGAACCTACAGTGAGAACTCGCCCGCTCAACACGGGTAGGAGAGACCCCCAGACCCCCAACATCATAAATCGCCACACAGATCTGGACACAAAACCTTGGCCTTTGGGTTGCCAGGTCAGTTATGATTAAGCCAAATGTTGGTACCATCTAAATAACATCTACAAACTGGGCAGCTAAAATGAACATACACTGGTTATTAACAAGCTGGACAAGCCAAATGCTGTTTTGCATTGCATTCAGTTTATTTTAATGGGTCTGGGCTAAGCCCCGAACCTCCTCAAGTCCTAGAAACGCCCCTGGTTTAGGCTTTCTTTCTCATCATACTTACAAAATCTACAAATGCTGGCAAGTCTAAGGTGAGGCAAGTCTAGTTGTATGGCATCTTTTAAACAGATGGAATTCAAAGTACTTTACTTAAAACGAAGAAATGCATAGAACAACATTTAAAAACACAATCAGGAGGAAAATAAAGACAAAAAGTAATTGACTTGAAATCACTTTCAGCACAGTTTACGTGCAGTACTACGTGCCAACAGTAGAACTTAAGACTCCGTTAGTACAAGACAAGATTAGATGCCACAACTCTGATATCCAATTTACAAAGTTCAACAGTAACCTTTCTTTCCACTCCAATTAAGCTGAAGTTGTTTAATACATTGTACTATATTTCACAATCTGGACAATAGTGTAATTTACCAAAACAACTGTCAAATTTGCCCAGCTTGCTTAATGTGCATACTTTCCTTGTGTGGAGTACATTGCGTAGAATTCCCAAGTTTTCCAGAAATGCCTTGACGAGTTGGAAATCTCTACAGTACATACACCAGTGTTTTCACTGTACTTGGTGGAAATGTTGCATTGATTAAAAGTCTGTTAGTGGCTGTGATTGCAGAGGGGTCCAGCAATGTGTGGTGCATCAACATAGTGTTTAATGAGCAACACACACTGACTGAGGAGCAATAAACTGTCCAAACAAAATTGTCTAAGGGTCTCCTCTTTTCGCTTTTTTCACTTGTCATGTCGTTGCAACTCCTCCATTGGTTGGTCCAGGAGCTTGTTATAGATTCTACATAACTAAAGCACATGAACCCCATGGAAGATTCTGGCATGCTAAAGTCTCCATAGAAAAGCGAGCTCATGTGTAGTTGCAATGATGCAATGCATGCACACATGCACACACACACACACACACACACACACACACACACACACACACACACACACACACACACACACACACACGCACATACACACACGCACACAGACACACACACACACACACACACACACACACACACACACACACACACACACACACACACACACACACACACACACACACACACACACACACACACAAACCCTCGCAGACAGATATTAACATGTTATTCAACCCAACATATGGGCATATGTGTAAATTGAAATCTAGCATCCATTAAATAAAAGTAACACAACAGACATCATATAATCGGACATCAACTAATTTGATTACATCTCTCCTCTCACTGTATGCAAATGTGTAAGCTTCTAATTATTTTGGCTTCAATGATTTATTACTTTGAGCTACTATTTGAGATGAAATAATGACATTGATTAAAATAGAGGGCATAAACACTGTATGTCATCTCACTGCACACCAGATGTTAATGTAACCATTAGAAATGACATAATACACTACACAGTTGAGGATTGGTACACACTCCCACACACAGATGCACCATGCCATTTTGCATGTTGGCACTGAAAGATCATTCTTTGAAGTCTTTTTGGACTCTGTGCAGAAATCCTCCAATGCAACATCACTAGACAAGACTTCATGTGTGGTGGGAGGGAGGTGGTGAAGTGGAGAATGCAATTTGTACAACACAAGTGTTTACTGGCAGCTGCTGTGGAAACAGGTCTCACTCTCAACTTTTGTTTTATTACTGTGGCCACAGTGTTTTGCTGGTGGCCATACTGTACATTACACTATTGATGTCAACACAATTAATATTATTCAATTCAATTCAATTATATTTATAGTATAAAATCATAACACAAGTTATCTCGAGACACTTTACAGATTACAGAGTAGGTCTAGACCACACTCTATAATTTACAACGCCCCAACAATTCCAACAATTACAGTAATTCCCTCAAGAGCAAGCAGTGCGACAGTGGCGAGGAAAAACTTCCTCTTGGGAAGAAACCTCGGACAGACCCAGGCTCTTGGTAGGCGGTGTCTGACGGTGCCGGTTGGGGATATGATGAACAGTGGCGATAATAGTCACATTAATAATGGAACAGTGACTTCAAATGGTAGTCGTAGTAGTTCATGTCATATCAGGGTGCTGCAGGGCGTTACAGGATGTAGCGTGGCCCAGCAGAGCATGGATGGACGTAGCAGGAAGCAGCAGGGTTCAGCAGGACGCAGCATGACATTGCAGGGCACCGCAGAGCTCAGCAGGGAGTGCAGCAGGACCATGGCGACAGCTGCAACCAGGATCTTGGTGCCAACGTTCTCAAGGAAATACGCTGGGTGAAAAAACTTAAGGACTTCGGGGAGTAAACTCCCCAGAAGCTAGGATTAATAACAAGCATTTCTGGGACGGGATGCACACAAATGGTAATAGAAAGGGAGAGGAGAGAGCAGCTCAGTGTGTCAAAGGAAGGAAGTCCCCCGGCAGTCTAAAACTATAACAGCCTAACTAAGAGAGACAGGTCGTAAGGAGAGGTAGCCTGTTCGGGCTTGGAACTCTCCCCTGCCAGATCGGGCTGTGCTGGCCTGCCTCCCTCTACTTTTGTTATATATTATTAATCTAACAATTATGAAGAGAAGAAGGTGGGAATGTGGTGACAGTTTCTGCCCCCGAACCCAGATTGGGAGCTGGTTCCATAGGAGAGGAGCCTGATAACTAAAGGCTCTGGCTCCCATTCTACTTTTAGAGACTCTAGGTACCACAAGTAACTCTGCATTCTGGGAGTGCAGTGCTCTAGTGGGACAATAAGGTATTAGGACCTCTTCTAGATATGATGGTGCTTGACCATTTAGAGCTTTGTAGGTCAGGAGAAGGATTTTAAATTCAATCCTGGATTTTACAGGAAGCCAATGCAGAGAAGCTAATACAGGAGAAATATGATCTCTTTTCTTAGTTCTTGTGAGAACACACGCTGCAGCATTCTGGATCAGCTGAAGAGTCTCAAGGGACTTATTTGAGCAACCTGACAGTAGGGAAGTAACAAATGCATGGACTAGTTTTTCAGCATCGTTTTGAGACAGGATATTCCTAATTTTGGCAATGTTACGAAGATGAAAGAAGGCTGTTCTTGAGGTTTGTTTTAGATGGGCGTTAAAGGATATATCCTGATCAAAAATAACTCCTAAGTTTCTGACAGTAGTGCTGGAGGCCAGGGCAATACCATCCAGAGTAGCTATGGCTTTAGATAATGAGGTTTGGAGGTGTTTAGGGCCCAGCACAATAACTTCAGTTTTGTTAGAGTTTAACATCAGAATATTATAGGCCATCCATGATTTTATATCTTTAATGCACGCTTGAAGTTTAGCTAGCTGACTGGTTTCGTCTGGTTTGATTGACAAGTATAATTGGGTGTCATCTGCATAACAGTGAAAGTTAATTGAGTGTTTCCTAATAATATTACCAAGAGGAAGCATATATAAGGAGAATAGAATAGGTCCAAGCACTGAGCCTTGTGGAACGCCATGGCTAACTTTAGTGTACTTGGAGGATTTATCATTAACATTAACAAATTGAGATCGATCAGAGAAATAGGACTTAAACCAGCTTAGAGTGATTCCTTTAATGCTAACTAAGTGTTCCAATCTCTGTAACAGGATTGTATGGTCAATAGTGTCAAATGCAGCACTAAGATCTAGTAGAACAAGAATGGAGACAAGTCCTTTGTCTGCAGCAGTTAGAAGGTCGTTAGTAATTTTCACCAGTGCCGTCTCTGTGCTATGATGCTTTCTAAATCCTGATTGAAAGTCATCAAATAAACTATTGCTATGTAGAAAATCACATTTTTTATGATTAGCAACTACCTTCTCAAGGATCTTGGATAAAAAGGGAAGGTTAGATCTAGGTCTATAGTTTGCTAAGACCTCAGGATCGAGGGTGGGTTTTTTCAGAAGAGGTTTTATCACTGCTACTTTAAATGACTGCGGTACATAACCTGTTAATAAGGACATATTGATCATATCTAGTAATGAAGTGTTAACTATGGGTAACGCTTCTTTGAGTAGCCTTGTTGGGATAGGGTCTAAGAGACAGGTAGATGGCTTAGCTGAAGATACCTTTAACATTAATTGTTGAAGGTCTATAGGATAAAAGCAATCTAAAAATATGTCGGGACTAGTCGTTCTTTCTAGCGGTCCTGCGTTTAAAGGTGAACCGTTAGAAGTTGAGGGCAAAAGGTGATGGATTTTATCTCTAATTGTTATAATTTTATCATTAAAGAAGCTCATGAAGTCATCACTACTCAGAGCTAGAGGAATAGATGGCTCAGTAGAGCTGTGACTCTTTGTCAGCCTGTCAGTGCTGAAAAGAAACCTTGGGTTGTTCTTATTTTCTTCTATTAGTGATGAGTGATAGTCTGATCTAGCCTTTCTTAGGGCCTTCCTATAGGTTTTGAGACTTTCTTGCCAATCCAAACGAGATTCTTCCACTTTGGTGGAACGCCATTTACTTTCGAGGTTTCACGAGATTTGTTTTAATTTGCGAGTTTGGGAGTTATACCAAGGTGCTAATTTCCTTTGCTTCATCATCTTCTTTTTGAGGGGAGCAACAGAGTCTAAAGTCGTCCGTAGGCAGGTCATAGCACCGTCTACAAATGTATTCAACACATAGCCTAGCTTTTTACGGAATATATTCAGATGTAACCCCCAATGTAATCATGAACATTTTCATAGTTAACTATAATTTAATTACACATTTGTTTTCCCAGTAACT
The DNA here is from genome assembly GCF_010015445.1 of Perca fluviatilis. Taxonomy (NCBI): domain Eukaryota; kingdom Metazoa; phylum Chordata; class Actinopteri; order Perciformes; family Percidae; genus Perca; species Perca fluviatilis. The sequence continues at coordinate 26,773,981 of NC_053131.1, read as the reverse complement.
GTAACGGATTGCAGTTACCTTTATTTTGTAATTAAATTACGTAACGCCGTTGCATGTAACTAGTTACTTCCCAACACTGATTGTCATGGAGGAGAATGCCAACGATTTTCACCGAGATGTGTCCTCCTTTGATTACTGCTGATAACAAGCTTTTTAGGGTCAGCCAGTTTCCTTGGGCTACCAAATCAGCTCATTAAGCACATTTAATATTCACAAGTAAAACCTGGCAGGCAGCAAATACAATTAACCTACATTATAGAAGGTAATATCAGAGAATGTGTGTGTATTCCGATGCATTAATACATACAAAAAACGTACGCAAAAGCCACATGAATATGCACGCACGCACGCACGCATGCAGGCACGCGTGCGCGCGCGCGCACACACACACACACACACACACACACACACACACACACACACACACACACACACACACACACACACACACACACACACACACACACACACACTTTTGTACTGGAAGCATAGAATGAACTACACACACCCACAGCATATAAACATGAGGTTTTACAATGTGGGATGGTGGGCAGGACACTTAACTGATCTAGTTTGGTCTCTTGACTGGCAAAATGCAACACACCCCACAACACATATTTATATTCTCTTCATAGTACTGTTGTTGAGGCATTGGGGTTGCTTAGAGATTCTGTGGAGAGATCTGTCTTCTTCAGAGAAGTGTTGATATTGCCTCTAATATTGTCCTCAGCATCAACAACATCAATATCAACAGTGGGACAGTGGGGAGACGAACAGAAAAATGGCATTAGATGATAACATACCTAATACAATATTGAGGCACTCAGCAAAGAACACTACTTTATTTTTTTATTGCTGTGGAGAATAACGCCAAAGCCAGCATGAGTCGCACCCACCCACACACACACACACACACACACACACACACACACACACACACACACACACACACACACACACACACACACACACGCTCAAAGTTTAATACCAGTGTGGCGGAGACAGAGTATACACAGCTCTAAATTATGTGAGAAGCACTAAGCTAAAGCTGTTTCTATATACTGTCAGAAGGGATTGCAAGGACAGAGATGAAAAGACGCTAAATCCAGCAGACACCAGATCAGCTGCGTTCAGGTCACCGGTGTCAGTAACATATGTTCTTATCTAGCATGCAGGCTGCCCCAGGTCACAATAGATTTAATCTGTTGAACACAGCATCAGTTATCATGCCTGCCCCATGGCTGTGACCTGGGATTGTCTTATTCAGAGGTAAAGCACAACAGATCAGCTCAGATAGCCCCAGGAATTATGCTGTGAGTAATCTACACAGGATCTCCAAGACACTGGAGTACAAAGCATTGTGAAACTTGTCTAATCTACAATCTTCCGGCATACTGAATCCATGAGCAATACAGATTCACCTGTGTGTGTGTGTTATCTGGCTTCCCTGGAACTGCTCAGAGATAAAGAATGGAACACATAAAGATATTATTACCAGGGGCATTTACATGATATTAAACACTCAGAGACTTAGTTTCACAGTTTCAGGTGTTACAGTTTTTCTCCATTGGTTTGGCTCATTTCTTGAAACAGAAATGACATTCTCAAAACAACATGGACAAACCTCCAAACCACTTGGCAATTGTTCACAACAGAATTGAATTTCTCATTCATTTCATCAAATTGCAAATGTTTTAGTACATGTCTCAATGTCTCAGTACATCTTTGCACAAGTACAGGTAGCCTACATTTAGCACAATTTCCAAGTGAATAGATCTTGTTGATCTAAACTGATTGTTGATTCTCAGTCTAATGGTTGTTCTCTCCAAAATGTGTCAGCGTCATTTCATTGTATAAGTCATCACATGCACAATAGTCTGGTCAATTGTCAAAATTAGACAAGAACATAATACCATGAATACCCTATATGAATCTCTTGGAACATTTGATAAATTGATTACAGCAAATGGTGAAAACTAGAACTTGACTAACGAAGGAGGAGTTTCACATATCTCAGATGACCAATCAAACAGTCTGTTTAGTTACCTGACAGGTGCTGTCCATGATTGTGAATGCTGCCAAACATGTATATATAGAGCTTGACCATGCAGGACCAGTACAATTTCTAAACAAGGAGACACCGGGCCAAGTAAATGGACAAGGGCAACTGTCTGCTCGACAATGTGAATTTCCACTGTGGCCCGCTCATCAGGGCCTGGTTCACTACTCATCCAAGGATGGTCATGGTGTTCCTACCACCTTACTCTCCTTTCTTCAATCCTATTGAGGAGTATTTCTCCGCTTGGAGGTGGAGAGTGTATGAGCATCGGGCTCAAAATCAGAGGTCCCCGCTCCATGCAATGGACGCTGCGTGTGAGGATATTACAGGAGGATATTTCTTCCCTCGTTGGATCGCAAGGGAGATATATAATTTTCCTTGTTTTTTGTTTGTGTTTATATTACAGTATATTATGCTGTATACATTTTCTTTTTACTCTGATGTATGGAAGTTACTTTATGTGTGTGAATAAAAATGGTTACAATTTCCTTGGCAGTATGAATGCAATGTGTGATGTCAAACCTTGGAGGCTACTCTTACCCTAAAATCCTATTTATTTTTTTCAGTTTTATACACAATTGTATTCTGTTCTGAGATATTGCAAGCAGAATACAACTTATGAATCATGACAAACAGGTACTCATGCATAAGGACCAGACCCCCTTTAAGACACGTTCTAATGCCAACAGTCTGTCCGGGAATCTGGTGCAAGGTAAACATAGTCTGGCTCAATGGATGTACATTGCTGGGATAAAGCCTGACATCTGGAGCTGGATGTCCCCCTTTTGCTATCTCCGCTATCGGGGTTAGCACCGCCCAGGATGGATTTGATTGGTCTAAAGAAATACAAACAAGCCAGAACGTTTTTTTTTTACTCCCTGTCCCAGAATAGACAGGTGGTATAGCCAGAACATACTCACTGACACAGCGCTGTAGAGATAGGTCTGGCAATGCGAGACTTACTGCATCGGCCAATTTAATACTTGCAAGTGCACAATCCTGGTATGTTACTTTGTAATGTGAATGGGGTAATTCTGCTGTTAATTGTTTGCAACAGAGGATAAAATGATTGTTGCTAAGATAAGAGTTGTCAAATCCTTCTTGACAGTATTATAAAGCGTTTTCAAACTCAAGGATCTATGTATCGCTCAAACAGGCCTTTTTGGATTGTACATTGTCTGACTGGTAACTGAAGCAACATATCCTTACCAACACAGCCCCTTGTTTTGTTTTTTATTGCAGTGGTGTTTTTAATCTGTGTCGCAGGTGTCCATTTAAATCGTATAAATCAAGTAAACACTTTAATCATCCATCTAAATCATCTCTAATTTTATCCCATAGTGCAACTGTCATCAACCAGACACCACTGTGACTGGCTGGTTAAGCAACCCCGTGACTCTGCGTTGTGTTGAGGAATGATGGATGAGAGGCTTTCCTTTATTTCTGTGCTTCATTGTCTAGATAGGAACAGAATATATATATATATATATATACTGGTCAGTCATATAGTTGGCTTGCCACGGTCAGCTCAGCCCCAGCACACATATCAAATATTAACAAAGGTATTATAGCACAGCTCTCTGCCCGAGTGCACTATTCCCTGTTATATACCAATATAGCTGTGTAAAATGTCTTTGTTCTCTTTGGAAGTGGACATGGTTCACTGGAAGCACAATACTGCCCTCAAAATAATTCCATCTGTATTAAAGCTGAGTGACAGTAACACACGCAGAAGTTGGAGTTGCCCGTGTAGGAGCTGCCATCAGATGTTGAATCCCAAGTACAATCAAATCACTTCCTCTCTGCCAAAAGCAAATGTCCCTTTGGGGACAATAAATGTATTGAATTAAATCGAAGTGAATTTCGGTCATTTACATTTTCTACCCATTTACAGACATGTATAATCACGCAGCAGGCATTACATTACTCAGCTATATCATTAGAGGCTAGAGGGAGTGTTGTTCTTCTATTTCTGTCTATGACATTTTCTTGGTTTTGCACAACTTTTCATCAGATCCTGTATATGCTGTGCTTAGATGGGCCTTGAGAAAGAAAGGATCGGCCCCGTCCTCGGATGAACTGTCCAAGAAGTTTCCCTGTTATCAGTCATGCTTCCGTAAACTTCAAGCTGACAAACCCCCCGCCCCAGTAAATTCACAAGCCAGCCCAAAGTGGCACAGCACAGCTTGCGTGTCCCTTTCTTTGTGTGCAGCTCTGTGTTTTCTCCTCTCCGTCGTTTTCCCTCTCCTCTTGTTTTCTTACCCCATCCTTTCCTCACTTTTCTATCTCACCATCGCCGCCCCCCCCTCTCTCTCTTCTTCTCTGTCTGGATCACTCAACCCCTCTTTTTCTACTCCTCTCTCCATCTCTCTCTCTCTTACTCTCTCTCTCTCTCCAGTGAATGCCTCTGTAATTCCTATTCTTATCTACTCGTCGGCGCGAGGATAAGAGCTTCTTTACTTATGTGCTCTTGCTCTCCACGGGGAAGAGGAGACAGAGAAAACATTTTAAAAAACTAAAATTACATGCAGGGAAGCAGGACAGAGGGAAGGGGTGAGGAGAGAGGAAACATTTTAGACTAGAGTTGCATGCAAAGCAGAGGAGTAGGACGAGACTCTGGGTTTAAAATGAAAAAAAAAAAACATTTTAATTATTCTTCACTTCAAGTTGAGCTAATCCTGTCTTGGGTGTGTTGTTCTCCCGGCACTGCCCGGAATCCCTTCCAGGTCTCGGTGACAGAAAAGAGGCTTTTTTAAAGAAACTGGATGCTCATATAACCACACAAACACACACACACACACACACACACACACTCAGGGGCACATATATACGCACAGGCACACTCTCATGCCCATGCTCTCAGCTGCACAAACAACTTCAGTTTTTGCAGCATGCTCAAAAAACACAAACAGTTACACACACACACACACACACACACACACACACACACACACACACACACACACACACACACACACACACACACACACACACACACACACATGCACACACATGGTGGTGTTAGATTTCAGCCTCGCCCTCCAGAGGCTTTCAGACTGCTCATTAAAAGATTTCATTAGGTTTCAATCAGGCCATAAGTAGGCCAGCTACACTATTACAGAGTGAACATTTGACTGAAACATGACTGCAGGAGATGATATAATCAACGAATCAGTGTGCATGTGAATGATTTAAATGAAAAATGGCTATGAGAGATCGAACGGAACAACATTAAATGGAATCACTGTTGAAGTATTTTCTCTCCTCTGTTGAAAGTTTAATGTTGGGGTTGTCCTCAGTGACTTTTCTCAGCAGCTTCAGAGATGACATCAGGACCACATCCACAACTGGGAGAACGTGACTGCAAGCTGGAACTGTACTGGAGAGGCAATGCGGGGATCGGCAAGGCAAGCTCCTCAGGCGCCATGAAGATTGCGACAAATGGACGCCTAACATAACTACAGGTAGATGATTAATCCAGATGTCAACTTGTTGAAAAGGGAAAACTTGGATGTTCGTCTAGGGAAAGACAGAATCGCAAATATTGTTTTTCTTCATTTGTTTGTCACCCTCACTCACAGATTAAACATTCTTCCATCTTCCCTCCTGCCTTTGGAAGCTTTGCATATGGTTGTATTGTATATTATAGTGTTATTGTAAAATATAATGCAAGGCAATACTTTTCATACCATGCCATAAAATATCACACATTTCCAAACATAAAACAGAGACAGGAGAAACTGTTGGGGTGAGACACTAAAGAAACGTGGTTCTAAAACTTAATTTCCTCACATGCAGAAGAATAAAATGATCAATATCAAGGCCAGATATGGATGAATGTCATTATATTAATTTCTCCACCGAGCAAAATCCCAAAGCCCACTATTAGAATAAAGCTTCACAGATGCCAAACCCCATGAGCAAAACACCATCATTTCGAGGAGCGATAAGGGAATTTCCACACAAACAAAAAGGGCTTCGATAAATAAATATTGAACACCACAAAATAAAATTTGATGAAACACTACTAGGGAAAAAAGTAAAGGATTTCATGACAAACTGTCTTGCTTCTCTGGCAACAACAGTAAACTCTAGGAATCTCATTTCACATTTTCATTGCTTCCAAAGCCAAACTTCTTATGATTTTAGTGTAGCATAAAAAAGAAGTGATTATTTTGCCATGTTTTGACTGTCCATACACCAGAGCGTGTTATGTATCCAAATGTAGACATAAGCCACCAAGCAAAACTAAAGAAACAGTGTAGAAATACAGAAATAGTGTACCAGAGCACATTTCCGAAAACAGCACATAAAACATTTCAAACCCATTGAAAATAATTCGAAAAGGTCACAGCGCTAAAAATGCATCCTATGTCAGCTTTTATTTTTCAGTCATCCAATCCCAGTACACAATGGATCATTTGTCTTCTCAGACATCTGTTATCGAATATATCTTATATATAATTAGGAAACTTTATCAGCATTAGTAAGTGGCTATTAGTAACTTTCAATTTGTGTTGATTCCATCGGCCACTTTGGACAAAAGCGGTAATGTTTTTACCACGCCTGCTATCGTAAAGGTCTTTTCTTTACGGTGCTGTATTACCCACTGTATGTAACCATAGACTGCAGTCTATGTATATTACTGTTTTAACGTTCTCAGGAGGTCATATAGTTGGTGTCAGAAACTCTACAAGGCATGTGGTGAAAAAGGTGAGTATTTATTGAAGACAAAAAATATAAAGGTGATGGCAGACGTGTAGACAGGTGAGGCCGGGTGATGGAATGCTGATGGTGGTGACGAACGGGGTTGGGAGGGGAGCACTGGAGGACAGGAGTCTTGATGGAACGATGTAGTAGATGGTTCTGGTTGCCAGGCAGGGAGTGAAGGTGAATTCCAAGGTGAAGGTACTGCAGACAGAGGAACAGGAGCCAGTTAAGCAAACACGCATAAGCAACAAAGCAACAGAGACTGATTAGCAAACAATTTTAGGCTGACGCGCAAGCACAACATTCGAGTTTGGCTAACGATCCGGCAGGGACTGGATGTCAGGTCACAGCTTAAATAGTGTAGTGATGATGATCAGGACCAGGTGTGTAGATTGCTGATGAGGAACAGGTGAGAGCAGGTTCAGGTCATCCTGGATTTCCCGCCTTGCACTCGTTGCCCGGCAACTGGAACAGGGTGCCGGGCAGACAGGGAAAACTTGCTCAAGGGGATGGATTCATGACAGTTGCGATGAACGTTTTGCTCAGTCAGATAATCATTAATTTACAATAAGAGAATACGTTACAGATGCATCGTTGCATTTCAAGTGTTGCATACGGTAACTTAGCCTACTTTGGATGTATCGTGAGCTAAACTGGGTAACAACGTTATCACTGTCGCTGTGTCACAAGCCAAAACATTAAGAGATTGTTGTAGCAACCAATGTAATAATAACTTAAATTAATATAGCGCATTTCATGAAACCCAGGGACGCTTTACACAAGTACAGGGGACAAGGGAAAAGAAGAATAGGCCAACACAAACACGGACTAAAAGGAAAAAAATATCGGTGCTAAATGGAAGGGGCACGTTATTTAATGTTGGCTACTGATGTACAATCACATCGAACTTTGTTAAGTTATTTTATGAATGAAATTGACATATTACATAACTGAGGGCCAATTCAGGGGCGGTTTTGAATCATTTACAATCCCGTAATTGTCTCCATCTGTTGAAAGACCGACCGAGCCTGTGACTCAAGTTTTTCGACCGTTGTCTGTCACTTTCCCTTTTAGCTTTTAGTTGTTCTTCGTTTAATTTCCGTCTTTCCTGTGATGGTCCTCCCCCAGTATCAGCCATAACTACAGCAGATAACATCTCAAATCAAATTAGAATACAATTAGGCCTATATAACGAAAACTCCTTTTACCTTTTACCTGGTTGGACACTCACTAACACAGGTTGAAATCGCTGAAATCTGTGACCTGTCGGAATGTGTGCTCTGTAGCCCCGGCGACTACCTGCCGTACGTTTAGTCACTTTACATCAGAGGTGGGTGATAGGGCGGGAGGGTAATATCCGTCTGAAAAAAGTCCAGTATCGGCCTGATATATCTTTCTAACCTTACAGGACCACACCTAACTGCATGATAACACCAGTGCAATAAACAATAGAAACACTCGTTGAGTATAATATAAAGCGTACATAAACACAAGGCCAGAAAGGCTATTTGGAATTGAAGCAGCAGCAACTGCCTACAAGACAGGCTATATTTACTATCGCTCCTGTTATTTGATTACAAGAACCAGAGGGTAGGATGCCGGATGAGCATCGTTCCAAACAAAGAAAAAAGACCACAATATCCCACCAATATCTGAAAACAACTCTAAAAAACACCACAGGGCGTAGATATTACCGCTGAATGAATTTCTGTTCACTCCCATCACCTAAAGAATAAATAAATACAGATTGAAACAAAATTTAAAAAAAACAATATTCTACCAAATATCTCCAGCACCAAATGCCTGGAGGGCCTGAAGAGTAATGCCCAAGCCATTTGCTGCTATTTGACGATGTGGTGGCAGAAAAAAAGAGCAAGCACATATAGAGACGAGTGCACATAAATAACCCACAGGGACGCCCGGTAGAAACTCTGAGGTAATGCAAGGTGACAGTATTTGGAATGGGAAAACACGGCTAAACTGGGTTATTGCAGATATACGAGAAAGGAGGAGAAGAGGAGAGGATGGGAGAAAGATGATAATCAAAGGGGGAGGAATGAGTAGAGAAAAGGAGATAGGAGGAGAGGAAAGGGGAGAGGAAAAGAAGAGGGGGGACAAAAAATCAAAAGAAGGAGCAGAGCATGAGAAAAAGAATGAGGAGATGGAGTGAGAAGGAGGAAAAGCAGAAAGGATCAAGAGGAAAAAAGAGTAGAAAGAGGAAGAGTAAAGGAGGCACATAAGAAGAAATGAGATGAAGAGGTGGAAAGCAGGACTTGGAGATTAAAGAAGATAGTAGAAAGATGAAAGGAATAAAAATAAAAAAAATAGAGAAGAAAGGCGATAAACCACCATGTATAAGAATTATCTCTTTTTATTTTCTTTATTACCTTGATACAGATTGTGTGCTGTGTATTCACCATGATGGAGATTGTGTGGGTGTGGGGAGTTTAATCAGGTGTTTAAGGTGTTTTTTTATCAGCGAGATCAATCTACAGAAGAACCTGTGTGTGTGTGTGTGTGTGTGTGTGTGTGTGTGTGTGTGTGTGTGTGTGTGTAAACTGTGGATTAGCATTGCAATCAGTGAGACTTTATAGATGGATCAGGTGAGAAACAAATCAACACAGAGAGATTAGCACCAGACAATCCACAACTGCTTCAAAACGAGTCTGTAAACATTTACGCACGCACACACGCACGCACGCACGCATGCACACACAAATATGTTTAACATCCCGTGTTTTGGTGGCATTTCACTGGCATTTACGGCCACTGAAAATGGTGAAAGGCGTTCCACCTGAGGTGCCTGCTGCATTTTGATGCAGCACCTTTGAACTTCTCTGTCTCAAATCTGACATGAAGCATTGAGTCAAATGTCAAACGCCCCGGTAACACTTGTCAGTCTGATACCATCTGAGCATTCAGAGCTCTTTGATGTGATGGGAAAGCGGACTGCAGGGCCCAGCAGTCCTTGGTGTGAAGGATTATTCACACTCGCTTACTATGATCTACAGATCAGAGGTGATGTGGATTCAGCTGCAGCACCTTCGGGCTACCTAATGGTTCGACCTGTCGCATTTCAACATCAAAATTTACATAAAAATTAAGCACTTGCTAAGTCATGCAAAATTCATCAAGGGCTGCATTAAGGAAGGGGAGAAGGGACAACAAATAGGAAAAAAAGCATTGCTTAGCAGAGCGTGTAGCTACCACTAGATGGCAGCACAAGTGGCAGCCCAGGTGTAGTTACTCTTTCAGGTAATGTGATGTTAAAATAGACATACTTAATGCTGTTTAATGGTTCTGCGGAGGCTACACGCAGAGCTTTTGCCGTAGCCTACGTACGTTTATACTTGTGTGTTGGTGTGTGCGTCGAGCCGGCATGTGTGTGTGTGGGGAGTGGGTGATAGAGCGAGGGAGAAAGTGAGAGAGCGAAGGCGATTAGCTTTGGAGCGAGTACAGACTCTAGAGTTGTAGTGAGAGAAACAAACCGTCTCCCCTGTGCTTTCTGACCACGGTGGGAAATCTGTAGCAGGAAAAGTTAACCCTCTCCTTGATTTCATGTTGTTTTATGGAGAAGGAGAACCAGGAAATGAGTGCACGTCAGGCTACGGCGTAGGGTCCGGCGTAGACGCAGAGGGGTCTGCGGGGGTACGCCGTCAATTCGACGCAAAAGCAAAAAATCAGCCTTTATACCTCATTTATACTTCTGCACTTGATGCGCCTTAATGCAGGTAAATCATATAGCTATCGGATGCAAAGTGTAAAAGCATCCACCAAACATTAGAAATGGATTGAATCCAATTGTTGGAACCACTTTGGGCCTAACTACATCAGCTATATGCTAGGTGGATGTAGCCCCTACTGGGTAAATCTGTGATTATGGGGATGAAATGAGCTAATGTCAATCCCGTCACATATAAAGTGACAGGAAGAAAGCAGCTCTAGAGGTTTCAACACATACAATCATACAGACAGCGTAATGTACTGTTGCAGCGTTTAACAGATCCCTGATCAGTTAAAATGCTGAATGATGGGTGTGAGTGAAAGCATTGATCTGTATGGGTGAGGAAGGGAGTCCATACAGATAAAAACGTTTGTCTCCCTCGCTGTCCATGAATGTGAATGCATCAACACTGTAGCTACCTACTGTAGCTAACCTGTTATTGCTGTGACTAAACTGCTAAAGTGCAGTTATTCTTCTGGTGTTTTTGGTGGTTATCAAACAGCTTCAGGTGCTTTACCACCACCTTCTGGACTGGAGGAGGGCTGACCCTAACTTTTTATGTAGCCAAGATGGATTGCAGCAGTCAGATTTCGGATGTATGTAACGTGGATATGAGTCACTTGAAGGGAAAGAAGTGTAATAAGGGGAGTTGAAGAGTGAGTCTGTTGTGTTAGCTCTGTCTACCATCTCTGGGCAACCAACCACTGAGTGATGGAACTCTAACTGTGCGTCACTTGTAATTTTTCCCGGGAATGTTGCCACAGACACCCAGTTCGTAAAACTGCCAAGGTAAGGGCTTTCATTAGTGGGTTATAGACTCAACTGCCATTGAGTTACCTCATCCGGCGATAGTGACTCAACATAAAAAACCTTAGAAGTTATTACTTTAAGTAAACTGTTATCTATCCTCATTCCCAGTGTTTGTCTGTCACTACCTTTTTATGCTAACTGAGCATTGGACCTCTCTTTACTTTACATTACAAGTTACATTACATGTAGTCTCGCATTGCCAGATCTTCCTCAACAGCGCTGCCGAGGAGGGTCTGGCTAGTCCACACAACATTCCGAGATGGGAGAAAAACGTGCTCTGGTTTATTGGCATTTCTTTAAACCAATCACAATCTTCTTGGGTGGCACTAAGCGCCGGACGGAGCAACGGCGCCTCTGCAAAATAGCCTTGGGAAGGAACTTGTTTTGGTGGAACATGTGTACGTTCAAAGGTTGTTTTAGATGTGCAACAGAAAACTCAGATTGGATAGTCTAGCTAGCTGTCTGGGTTTACCCTGCAGAGATCTAAGAAAAGGTTAAATATAGTCCTCATAAATCGACCGGAGTTTAAAATGTCAACACAAAGAAAGCACAAGGTAATGGATTTCCGGTCTAAATGAGTGAAATCTGGCAGAATTTCCGTCGGCAACAGAACAATCCAGGAGGTGGAACGTTGTGGATATACACTACAAGTCATGCTACTGTGACACAGGGCAAGAGTAGAGCGTGATAATTAATGTTTGTCAAAGTGCTGATGTCAACCCTAAAGAAATTCAGCATACGTTTTACAAGAGGCATCACATATCCTACTTACAGAGACTTTTTGAAAAAAAATCAAATCCTAAATGTCACCAGATTGACTGTAAATGCCAGAAAGGATAGACATGGCACGGTACAACTCCACAGAATGTCACTATGTGAGTTATGGGTTCCTCAAATGAGTCCATAGCAGCTTTTTACTGAGAGGGACAATTGACATTTTGCATTTCACTCCTTTTATTTCTTCACATTTGGAAAAAAAAAAGTCTCATTGCTGGCTGGTTTGCATTGGTTAGCATTCCTCACTGAAGACAATGGGTACTGATAGCCACATGCTATATGATTAATGAGACCTTTAAATGATCATCAAATAATATTCCCCTAAAGGGATACTTTGACATTTTGAGTTTATTCTGTTGTTTTTCTGCATCACACACTTCAAGTTGCTGTATTTGTCCTCCACTCACCAACATTCCTGTTTAATCACCCATGTTATTTGTGAATGCTTCTTGATAATATCATATTGAAAATATCAGTATCACTCATGGCTTTGAGGCCTAGTCCATGCGTAGACAGATATTTTTAAAAACAAGGTTTTTCCTTTGTTCATTCTCACAAGTAAATACCATCCACACATGCACTGAAAAAAATCTCCTTCTACATGAAAATGCAAAAACACAATTGAAGCTTTCAAGAGCATGCCAGGCCAACAGGCGGTATTTTAACCACAGTCTGCAAATAAGAAGAAGGTGTTGGACATCAGAAGCCTGAAAAAAACGCTGTTACAGAAGGACAACCCACCAACTAGAAGTCTGGCGGTCTTAAGACCGCCAATGTTGGCGGCTGGGACTGTCAATCTTCCTCATAATACCATTCAAAGGTGGAGGGTGGGGGTTTGGCCTTGACCAACTGCCACTTTGCTTGTTTGCAAGCCATGATGTCTCTCTTTCTCATGGGTGGGCCGAATTCTCTGGGCGGGCAAAGCAGAGAAAAGGGAGGTAACCTTGCTCCTTATGACTGCAGATTCCAGATCGTCCCATCTGAGCTTTCATTTTCTCAAAGGCAGAGCAGGATACCCAGGGCTCAGGTTATACCTATTGCCATTTCTAGCCACTGGGGGACCATAGGCAGGCTGGGGGAACGCATATTAATGTTAAAAAACCTCATAAAGTGAAATTTTCATGCCATGGGATCTTTAATATGTACTACACTACTCAGGCTTATGCATTGTCAATGCCACTATAAGCATGTGGTTGTTGTTACACATTCTGTCCACTGGAGGGACTTCCAACTGGCTTTGAAGGGGACCATCGTCACGGCGCATTGCATTTCCGACAATGCCGCTCTCTGTTTACTATTATTTTCCACCACGAGCACACAGCGACAAACAGAAATCAACAGAGAACTCTGTAATGAAACATTATCTAACAAGTGTATTGAAGCGGCTCTGTTGTAAAGGCTAACAGGGCTCGGTTAGCACAGTCACATCATGTTAGAAAGCACATTGTCATAAACTAACTAACAAAAGTGTTAGCCACAATGTAACGACAGTGATAACGTAGCCAAACGGTACTGTCACTACTATTTTAATGATTTATAGGCAACCTGTTACTGACAATACAGTTATTAGAAGGTAATATATGAAGTCGAAGCTACTCTGACAGCTGTAGGGCAGCTAACATTAACTTTAGCTGTCTCCATGAAGCTCCTAAGCTCCTATAACTCGCGACGCAGTTAGGAAACAAGAACGAGCTAACTAATGATAACATAATCATTTTGGCTCGGTGGATGTCGATTTTAAAGTCATGTTAAAATTATTTCCCATCCTTCTTCCGATTTCCAGCCGCAGCCCGTCACTCCCCCTGTACTTACTTTATGTGTTAAGACCTCACAACACGTTGTGTTTCTCACTCCTGCTAACGTATTGTTCATCAGATGTGACATTACAAAAGCATTTTGTTTTCACATGCGGGCACGCCAAGGTGAGAAGAGGGAGATTAGCTAACGTTAGCCAACAGATTTATAAAAAAATAAATAAATCACATTTGAATAGTAATTTCATATTATAAGATTTATTTTTTTACTATTCAACTTTTGGAATTCATTCCAGCAGCTCTACTTGGCAGTGTTATGTAGCAGAGATCCTCATAGAGCTCTCTGATGCCTCTGTCCCCCAATACAATGGAAGAGGGACTATACATTTATGTGTAAACATGTCAAAAGTCCTGCTAAAATTACCTATTTTTGAGGGAGGAATAAACTTCAATATTTCGCCGTGAAAGCATGAACTGTCCTCTGGAGGACATCCAGCGGGCGCCTGTGGATTGTTGTCGGCAGCGGCAGGCAAGGGAGGCGGGGAGGAAGTAGAAGGATGCCCGGTCGGGGCTGCTAGCCTGGCTAAGGAAACTACCACACAATTCTCATATGAGACTCATATTCACCAACGACTCACTCATCCCAGACGGCAGCTAGCAGCTAAGAGGGTAGGTGAATTTAAACAATGGCTAAGTTGCTAAACGCGTCTTGTTGTCATGTAAGGGCCCTGTTCGTGTTGCACAGACATTTTAATTGCATTTTGTGTTTGTTAAGAGGCACAAAGACACTCTTTATCTTATGCCCCCATAACTGCCGTTTTAGCTGATTGGGAGCTCTCGGCATTAGCTGCAGCAGCTCCGTGTTGCTAGCACCGATTCGGCTCGTTTTTTTTGCTATCGACAGTACTCATATACATATAGCGATCAAGATTAACGTAAACATTGCCCGGAGTTCTCCTTTAACTGGGGAGATAGGGCAAGCAAGCGGCTAGCTTATAAGATGATAGGTTAAGGTGAAAACATTGCACAGATTATAATAGCCTATTTACCAGCCTCTGCTGATAAATGCCGAATTATTTTTGTACTGTACCATGTTTATCATGTCATGGAGACCACAGTTAAGCTGCTCATGTAATCTCATTACTCTCATTAATGTTTTATGAGGTAATTTCTCTAATACGTTGGAGCAAGACAGAGGTTTATAAATGGGCCTGTAATCATGGGGAATATAATTAAGAGCACCTGCTGTTAACATAATGTGCAGCACGCAGGAGGACATTAGGGATTAGAGATTAGCTGTGCACACACAGGATAACACACAAACTCTGAATTTGCACGTGTATGAACTGACACACTGCTTTGCTGGACTGAGGATGGCATTAGTTTCTCAGCTGTGGAGGTCAGGGAGGAATTACAGTGCCTCACCTTACTTTAACTTTGGCAGGTGAACAAAACACCTGCTCAGGGCTTCACTTGACACAGATCCACACCTACACATCCTAGGTCTCCTTGCTGGACTATTTGTTAAGAGGTAGCAAGTATGTACATTTCACTTTTAGGATATTAACTTCTACAGAATCATAGAAGCATGACAAGCACACACACACACACACACACACACACACACACACACACACACACACACACACACACACACACACACACACACACACACACACACACACACACACACACACACACACACACACACACACACACACGTTAACCACCACAACACTACATTTTAAGTAAAAACTAATGCCAACAACCCTCTAAAATTTCAATGGATTCACACACTTGAGTGCCTTTAATTTTGGCGGTGCATCGTGCAGTTTAGTCCAAAGTGGCAATCTGCCCTCTGAACGATTAGGAAAGGGCAGACAACACCTGAGTTGGTGTGAAGTGTTGGCAGCCCAAGAATATGGCGTGACTGAGGAAACTGGTTTAGCAGGAAGCCCAGGGGGGTTCGAAGCTACTTGCAATCCTTGGAAAGGTTTGGCCATAATACCCAACATTTCAGTATAAATAACAGGATTTTGATTTAAGACTAAGAATAAATTAGACTAAACATTGTGTTTTGCTTCTTTAAGAAGATGAGAAGTGGGTGGCACCATGTTCACATTGTAGCAATAGTTTAATATTTTGGGAAATACACTTATTCCCTGTCTTGACCAGAGTTAGATGATAGGTACTCATAATTTTGTGCTTAATTTGAAGCTACCACCAGCAGCTGGTTAGCTTAGCATAGTCTAAAACTGAAAATGGAGGGGAAACAGCTAGCCTGGCTACCAGCGCCTATACAGCTCATTGGACAGAGCCAAGATAGCAGTTTTCCCCTTTTTCCAGCTTTTATGCTAAGCTAAGCTAATGATAATAATAATAACTGCTGGCTGTAGCTTCAAATAAAGAGTACAAACATAAAAGCAGTATCAATCTTCTCATCTAACGCTCTCCCAACACAGCAAATCAATGTGTTTCCCAAAATGTCAAACTATTCCTTTAAAGGATATTTTTGTTATTAAACTGTGTACAGCTATTACAAAGACAAAATCCAGGCATAAACCCATTTAGGACCAAACCAAATCAACCAAACCAGTACATATAAGCAACACATATAAATGTCATTATTAGCTTTAATACATCCAACTGGGAAGCCTTTGCTAATCAACAGGAGATAGTTCTGCATTTTACATAAATGCTTAAAGGCATGTGTAAATCTAATCATAATCACAGAACATAGAATCTAGAAGGCACCGAACCCCAAAACTGCTAGGGGTGCCTTTCCATTGGCAGCTCCCTCACTCTGACATCTCTCCATTAGTGCATATATAGGTACTGAGCATGTGTGTGTAATTTGTGTGAAAACATTGTAATTTCTCCTTGCGGATTTGCCTTGGATGTCAGCAAAAAGAGCACTGGAAGAGGTAGTGCATGCTAAACTGAGAGTGGATTAACAGGAGAACAACAGAAGCTCTTACCAAATAAAATAAAGCATTTGAGATGCTGTATTATTAAGTTAAAAGTTAAAGGGTTAGAAACACACACTTCACTCCTCCCTCTCTCCCTCCCTCTCTTTACTTGCCCCGCTCTAGCCCTCCTCCCATCATCCATTCATCTGCATCTCTTTGTAGCCGTTCCCTTTGTGGATATTCTGACCTTTCAAACAGCTGCTCTACCTCTTACACACACACACACACACACACACACACACACACACACACACACACACACACACACACACACACACACACACACCTGCGGGTTCAGCCTGTGGCTTGGCACCATCTCGCTGGCATTAGGGAAAGCTTTCAGTGTCCCATGCCATGCTCATGCCATGCTGTTGACATTTTGAGCTCTGCAAGCTCAACACCAGTGTCACCAGTGACCAGACACAGAGTCACACGTGACTTTCAACTTTTTTGATCGCACACAATCTGATGAGTGTATTTGTAATATATTACAAACTGATCACACACACACACACACACATTCATGCATGCATTCATGCAGAAAACGCTGGTATTCAATGTAATTAACTTGCAGCAATTACCTGAACTCAATTAACACACGTTTCTCAAGGTTCAAACACTAATAAGCAAAAGGATTCACTCACCACACAGGACGAATAAAAACAGCTATGGTTGAGTTAATAATTGCGAACAATGGCTGAACATGAAGCAGAAAGAGCTGCAGTAACTGCATCTGCGAGGAAGTTCTAGATCAAGGAGAACATATGTACGTTCTGACACCTGTGCTTTTGTAGTTGATCATGTCTTTGTCAAGAATGATACTGACGGAATCTGGGTGAGCGTACAGCAAAATCTGAGCCGCATGATAACATCTACAAGGCTTTAGAGAAGAAGGTTATTTACTAGTAGGTGCTGCAACCCTGGACAGCTCTAACACTTTGTGGAGATAAGAGAGGAAATACCTTATTTCACTCTACTGAACCACATGGACTTAGGAATGGTGTTCATATTTTGTTAAAAATAGATTAAAGTAGTTCAACAGTGCTTGTTCTACTTTTGAAAACGCTCATGGAAGCAAATGGAAGGACAGTAAAATTGTCAGCGCAACAATATTAATCTTCAGTGAGGATCAGATTAGAATAACTCAAGATATCTAAATAAAAGTAATGTTTATGTCTAGTATGTGAAAAAAGCAGACTGTGCAGATTCAACCACAGTGATACATTCAGTTAATATGAGCCAAAATAATTGATGCTAACGTTAACCTTGAACTACTGAACTAAACTGACAAAAGTTGCGGATTGTACTAATTAGATCTAAACACAAAGTCATAGTAAGGTTGGGGCTGTTATGTATTTTGTGACTGTTGTGAAAATTTGTTGGACATATAATGAATAAGCATCTATTATTTTGCTTTAGTAAATAATTAAACTGTTAATAACCTGTCAGTATGGAGTAAAAACTATATGATGTACAATTTCTATAATGTGCATTAGTGATTGACAATATCTTTACATTAAAGAGGCACATCAGCAATTAAGTTGTGTACATTCATAGTGATATCTTGTGTTGGGGACCAAGAAGCTGGTTAAACATTTATCTTAACCAAAAATGGCTCAGACTGAGCTGACTGCAGAGACAAAGGATCTTGGCCTACATGTGAATCCCAAAGCCAGTTTCATCAAACCCCTACAGGCAGAGTCGCCAAAATGGAGGTTCTACCTTCAACACGAGGGGTGGCAAGGCAGACTGGTGGTGAGACAAAGAACTGCTTCACACCTGTGACAAAGTTGCAGTTTTCCCATTGGCTGTCGGGCCTTTGAATGCACCACCCCGCCACTAGGAGGCGGAGGAAGGATAAAAGCTGTCCGCGTTTGTGTTTCTTTGCTTTTTCCATGGTGACCCAGGTTACTACAGGAGGCACACTAGTCTGGACTAGCTAGCCAGCATCACCTCGCTGGTCGAGTTGAGCTGGGACAATTTTATATCGGTCTGATATACAAAGGGGATCCGAGGAAATACTGGCCGAGTATTCCCTCTATCTGCAGCGGGTTTAATCAGCCTGGATTCAAGAAAAGGACGGCGTTCTGTTTCTTGCTTGTCGACCTGGATTACGTCTCGTCCACTGCTCTGGGCGAAACGGATCGTTAAACTCTGGCAGGAGATAAACTGACAAACGACGCACAGTAAGGCTTTACACAGTTCTGGGCAGATGTTAGAACTAGTGCGTTTTGGTTTGTTATTAATGAGCAAAGGGTTCGCTACCGCTTGTGCAATTAATGTGATCTGATTGTAATCATGTATTGGCCATATCTGGTTACTAATCTGTTTCTGTGAATGTATAAATTGATCACTATACTGTTTGATTTTGTTGTGTTAAGTAGCTGGGTTAAAACCGTAAGCGCTACCTGCTAAACCACTCCTTTGACGGAGTTTAGTTACTGTCTGCGAGACAATCGCGGAAATCAGCTGTTAGCCACTGAGCTGGCCGTTATCGATTACTAAGATCAGAGTGTTTCTTTTCTTTTCCTCCTTTTTTCTGTTCCTTTTACTAACACACACACGGACATATAAGCTAGCCACGTAGCTCCCGAGCTAACGCTGCTAACTTAACCACGTGGGGTTTGTATAGAGCTAATAGGTGATTTAGCATATGTTATAAACGTGCGCGTTGCCTAGCAACCCCCACCTCGGCTTCTTCAGCCCCTCTCCGTGCACCCAGCACCACTATCGCCCTCTTGAGGCCAAATGGTTTTGTGCAGCTCACAGGAGTAGCCATTTTTGGAGTTGTTTTTGTATTAGAACTACATTTCGACACCGCCCCTCCTCTTTCACTCACTCTCTCTCACACACACTCACACACGCACACATACACACACACACACACACACACACACACACACACACACACACACACACACACACACACACACACACACACGTGTCCACAAGACATGCTGCTTTTGTTTTTGCTTTGTTTGGTTGTGATATTGTAAAATGTATATACGTTTTATTATTGAAGGATTATTGATTGGCTACTGATAATTGTGACGTTAATAAATTCGATTATACTTAATTAGCAGTTGCTGGTGATTATTTGTGTATTTGTTGTGATAATTGCTGGTCGAACGGGTCGCGCTCGAAATCACCCCTTCCTTTAATTCCTTTTAAAGGATTTTTACAGAAATGAGACTGTTCCACAGTTTGATTATTGGTCCCTGACAAGCAGGGTGGTTCCCCGCTTTGATTGTTTGTCGATTTGATAAAGTTATTAATAACCATATTCATAACTTTATTAATATTGATAAACATATTTGATAATTTGCCAATGATCAAATCTGTACCCTACGTGAATCCTACACTTGACTTTTGGAATAACTGTAAAGGTGCATGTTTCAACGTTTAACACCAATTAGCAGCAGGTAGTAATTGCAGCAATTGTTCGTATATGAGTTTGTATTGGTATGCCCAATGAAACCATCAGAGGCAGTTGAACTACGTCTGGGGTTAACTAGAAAAATAATAGGAGGCTCAGGGATGACTAAGAAACTGATATGAAGAATAGAAATGAACCTTTGTGTGTGTGTGTGTGTGTTTTATCTAGAGACCTGACTAAAACAATACACATTTGTCATCTAGTGTGTGCTGTGAAACTGAGCTCAGAAATGAGTCCAGACATAGTTTTGTGTCTCTGTGTGTGTGTGTGTAGATTGCTGTCATCTGCCGCTGCCTGTCATTGACCTGGAGTTAAACTGAGCGATTTGGGTGTATGAGAGTGAGTGTAGAGCTAGAGGACACACAAATGCACGCATGCACGCACAGTCACCAGAGGTTACAAAGAAGTCTTTAACATCAAAGACCGCTGTCTGCCAAAATGACCAATCAGCCTGCAGCACTGAGGCGAGAAAGGCCAATTGGATGACAAAGAAAGAGCTGGGGAGACATCGAGAAGCAAACCCATGGGGATAAAAGCCAATCAGAATCAATATAACCATCCAACTACCCAATGGGTTGACAGTTAATTATGAAACACTGGCAGCCACAAGGACAGACACATGGCATTGATTTCACCTCCAATCCATTTTCCTATAAATACAACTTTAATGCTCACTGCTTAGATTTGATTAATTTGGGACAATACATTGCCAAGAGTACAGCAGTAAAATGTTTATATTAAGATAATTAATCAGATGTGGACTTTCGACACCAACTTGAGTGCCAAAATCATATTTGTTTGTTAAACTAGCCAAGGGACTTGCCTTAGTCTAACCGCTCAAATAAATTAAGAATTTACTCACTCCAAAAGTAAACATCTACAGAAACAATTATAATCTTTTAAATATTTAGACCAACCTAAGGGGCAGGCATTGCGTTCTGCTTAATTAACCTGCACATAATTAATTTCTCAAATGCATTTATTTAGCTACAAACTTAATACGTATAGTTTTGTTTGTTTTGCTGATAAAATAAGCTGCATGCTAATTACTTTAAGAAACACACACACACGCACGCACATACGCACATACGCACACACACACATACACACACACACACACACACACACACACACACACACACACACATTCATGCATGCATTCATGCAGAAAACGCTGGTATTCAATGTAATTAACTTAAAGCAACTAGTACAATGTTGCTGGTAATCAATGCATCTTAAGAGGACATTTCTCTCCACTGATAACATGTAAACAAGAAAAACAGCATGGATAAAGAGAAAAACCTCTTCAATGTGTAATCAAGCCTAAATCTCACACCAGCATTCATTCATTCAAAGGAAGGGAATCTCAAAGACAATCCCCGTAGTATTGATTAATGCACTGTAAATAACGGGCTATCATCATAAAGGCCGGGCTATGCTAGAAAAGTATTAGAAGTTGTTGGACACATTAAAGATGGAGTTCAGCTGGTGTCATATTGGTTTGAGATATAATCTTCATATCTTATATTAGTATTTTCACTTAGTCACTTAATGATCTGTGACATGATAATACATTTGTGTTTTGTCCTTTTCATGTCCTTATATCAGGGGAAATATAGTGTGTAAAATCTATTCTAACATAAACTGCATTTCCCTACTGCATTTAACGAGGCCTGTGTTCAATACACACAGGATGGACTTTCACAAAAAAATACTGAGGAACTTCAACATGAGAAAGATGTCATATTCAACCTAGTGAATAACTGCGGATGAATACTCTCTGGGGATTGGTTCAGACATGGGAGACATTAATTTCGCTGACCTTGGTGACTTGAATTCTATAGATAGAAGTCAAATGCTAGACCCATTCTCAGGAGATAACAGTCTAATTGAAAACCAGATGGATCTTTTGGCCTTTCTAGTTAATTATACATTGACGCTTTAGATTATTCTCTCACAGGCTGGGCCAAGATCTGAAGTTGGGGGGGGATGAGAAAATTAAATTGGGCTGCAGTTATTCTGGAGACGGCTTTTGTGTTGAATTTCTTATGCTGCCAAATTCTCCTAAAGTCCCTGCAGTGTTAAGATACCATAGGCATATAGTGTGTGATCCCAGTCCCAAAAAAAATGAAAGTCATTAAAACGACCATATGTTTCTGGGCTAATATATGTAAAAAGAAAAAGTTTAGTTAGTTATAGTTTCACAATTGTACCTGTGATTTCCATTTCCAGAAAATATACAGTGCACCGTACTGTAGTCTATCAATTCATGTAACAGGTTTCAGAGAAAATGGCGGACCCAAATGCAGAGACAGCAGGCAGTGGTGAGCTTGAGGATTTAATTAATGGAAATCCATACAACAGAAGGAGTCCTGAAGGCAACAGGCAAAATGGTTCCAAACGTCGAGGAAGTCAAAAACAGGAATCACAAAAAAAAACAGGAACACCGAGACACATGGGGGTAGACTACACACACTCAAAATACAATACAACAATCTGACACTAGACAAAGACAACAAAGAGACTAAATACACAAGGTTACGAGGTGAAACAAGGAACAGGTGACACGAGGGCTCAGGAACAGGTGAAACACATCAGGGCGGGGCAGACAATCACAAAGGCGGGAAACACAAGGCAGGAAGTAAAACAAGACATGACAAGGGAGAAAAACAGACTACAAAATAAAACAGGAAACTGAAACATACACAACCATGACAATTCATAAAACTAAAATATAAACAATACATCTCTGAGTAATATCCTGTATAATAATCACCATAGGGACATGATGCTGTACTTAACTACTCTAAGTAAAACATCTTCTACAGTAGATAAGGCTGTAGCCAGTAGAATTTCACATTTGGCAAATACAAATATTTACCAGGGATGTTTTGTTCCTAGTGCAATCATTTTCATGAACAACCTGCATTAATCTGCACTGTTCTTCTGCATTGAATGTGCATACATTATAGCATTACTTATAATTGGTTATTAGCTAACATGATTAATTATATTATTTCATTATTTGTATCAGTAAAATAACTATTAACTTAACTTATAAATGTTCAACTATCAATTTACAATTCATTAGTGATGGTTATTACACACTGTTACCCATTAGACAAAAATACAATCGACGATTAAAGCAGTGAAGAAAATGCAGATACAAACAGACAGACAAAGAGCTAAGAGATTCTCTATATGATGTGAGGATGTGAGACCATATCGCTCGCAGTGGCCATCAATTAAAAGGGCAGAAAGTAAGCCTTATAAAACTAACTTTCTGTCATATTTGCTGAAACTGACCTTATGTTCGAGTAGAACTACATGAAGCAGGTCATTTAAAAAATGCTCCTCTGGCACCACCTACAGCCTGTAGTGCGATTTGCAAAAATCCACCGCTCCCTGTTCAGATGCACCAATCAGGGCCAGGGAGGGTGGGGGGGTCTAACTGCGTGTCAATCACTGCTCATGCATCGATGTTCACATTTTTGGGCTAAATCCTGGATCTTCACAATCTTACCTACAGCACCTTTAAGTCTTCAAAGGCAAAAAAAAGTAAAAAAATCCATCAGTGATGCAGCATGTAAGAAATTTTTTTTTTTCATGATATTATCATGTTTCAACTCACCTCTGTTTTCCAGCAGGGCTACCCGTCCGTATGGCAAACCAGAGGGCTGTACCACAAAGTGAGATTAGTGGGTGAGTTAGTTAGGCTCTCTTTTAACCGGGCTAAATCGCCATTGTAACTTATGCTGCACGGCTAACCAGTTTTTGTTTCAAGTTTTGACTTGATGTCGGCTAAAAAACTCCTGCAGGGTTTTTGCCAAGGGACCCTTTATCAGTAATGCAGAGAATCTGTGCAAGAACACAGTTTTATTTTATTTGTAAGGTTGTTGTTGCTCTCACCATACTACTGAATGTTTGTAATGTTCTCTGGCTATTTCCCCGCTGGCTCTAATATAAGCCTTCTAACCGCAGGTAGCTGACAATAATAGTTCACTATATTATTAATCAATATGATGTTTACTTGCATGTGAAATGTGATAACAATTTGTTTAAACTTAATATAACGTTACCTCTTTGGATGATGTTTTTATTGGTCCTGATTTTCTGAAGTCCGTTTTACACTGCTATTATATTGCAGCTAATAAAACATGGATTAGAAGATTAATTAGTCTAGTGGTATGCTTATTTATCAAAGATAATATTCAATCAATACTACTTTATTTTGTCCAAAAATTGAAGTGGTTTCCACATCTCCTTCATTATGGGACAGTGTCAGAGCTAAATGCAGTTTGTGAGTAAAGTTTTTAAATCTGCTGCATCAAGTTTAAAGTTTCAAAGCTGTAGAATGAGCAGCTTTCACATTAGAAATAAACGGGAGACATTGGGAGTGCATTGAACAGTAAAATTGATTGATTTTTATTTTGGGTACAAAACACAACATACATCAAAACATTCTTGGATGCTTAGTCGAACCCAGGGGTTAGCACATGAAAGTGTAATGTGACACTTCTTTCCAGGCAAGGCAGTACATAAATATACATACACTCTATAACATCCTCTATGTTTTTCCCCTCCCCTATGTATTCCTGTCTCTCTGTGTCTGTGGGCATGGCGCTCCTCTGCTCTCTCCTGGCTCCTGATTGCTGCTGATCATCCACACCTGCCTTCCATCAAGTTTATCAAGCTCAGTATATCTACCCCGGTCATTCAGCCTTTCATCTCCAGATCATTCCGTCAGCTATTGTGGAGAACGCTTCAGGCTGGCCCTTGTTCTAGTATAGTGTCTTTTTCTCGAGTGTTTTTGAGCCTGACTTGACCTCATTCTCCTCTGCCTGCCTCCTTCCGCCTGCCTACCCTCAGCCACCGCAGCAAGCCACTCCAATCCCAGCTCACTCATCTGCCTCGCTCCAGCATCTACAGCCATTACCCTTAACTACCAACCCCCTGCCTCTGCCAGCAGCCTCCTCCGTCATCCCACCTCCAGTCCCCTTTTTTCCTTACAATAAATCCCATTTTCATTCATCTACTCATGAGTAGGGCTACACGATATTAGGGAAATATCTAATTGCAATTATTTTGACTGATATTGCAATTGTGATATGATTCACGATATTTGAGGGAATGATCATTGTTGTATCATTATTCTCATTCTCATTTTCATTTTATTTTTTTTGCGAGGATCTGTACCAAACAAAGATCTTTTTTCTTTAGCCTGTAGGATACGATTTGTAGGCCGGGATGTCTCTGTAGCACCACACTACTTTATTTTAGAATGGTTAGACACATATTTTTGCCTTTAACAAATATTGCGCCCCCCCCCCCCCTGCGATTTGGATATTGCACTAGTTCATATTGCGATTTTGATAAAATTGCGATTAATTGTGCAGCCCTACTCATGAGTCTGTGTTTGGGTCTCTCTGTGAAATCATAACCGATGTACCATCCCTATATGGCACTTCAAGTAACCTGGGTCCATTCCCTTGATGATAAATATATGAACTTGTAAATTATATATTAACTTATGAATTGTATTATAATAATTTTCTGCCAGCATTCCTCTTCTTCCTCATTTACAGCAACAGTGTTGCTTTTTTGCTGTAATACATTTTCCTGTTCTTCATAGGCAGAAGTAGGCGGAATGCAGTCCGTCCATTTAGTGCGGTGAAAGAGTCTAACAAGGATCTAAATGCCCCCTTTCATGTGAACTAGCACAGAGCCTGAAGAAAGCCTGGGTTAACAGAGCAAGTTGATAACCGCTGCCGTGGTACCCGTTATCGCTGATTAGGCCTTCAGGCTTTGTCGAGCCAGCTAAGGCAAAGAAACCCTGGCTCTGTCGAACTTGCTTTGTGGTACACCCCTCTAGTTACAGACTCTCTGTAACAGCCCTGTCTAAATAAAGGCATGATGATGGTTTACACAACAAACACCTATCTCTCAATGACCGTTAACAGATATGAAGCTAGCTAATTTACATATTCCATGTCTGGTTCAAGAGACACATTTCCATAAAAATTTCCTTATTGACTCCTACATCCAAATACATGTTCAAAATCATTAGTAGGTTAATACCGAGGCAAACGTGGTGTTGAAGTTAAAAACTGAAGCTCATTTCAATAAAGACAACAAACCCACACCCGCCTAGCCTTAGCTGACTCAGACCACAAAGCAGTCTTTCCCCAGTGGCATGCAGCCAGCGGCCAGAAAAGGTTAAATACATTTACATCTAATATAAGAATGACTCCCCCTGGGAAGTTAGAGGTTAATTTCCTCGCTATAGACCAATCTAATAACAGCTGCTTAAGGAGCAAGCGCATAACTCATTTCCTCCCTGAACATAGATTTTCTCTAGAGTATCCAGCTTCATTACTAACTTCCACTATTCCACTGCTATTCCATAAACAGGGGATAAAGTATAGACTCCTTAAAGGTTCATTTCCATAAGTTCCTTTTTATAATTTATTGCTTTTCTTATTGACCTTTGCAGTTTAATTGTACATGTCAATGGCATACTGTATGTGTCACTGGCAGTGAGGTGCTGAATATTAATGTAAAATGGGTGCATTTACAGTATATAAACCCAATCTCACTGGACTTGTGTCTAATCTCCATATTATAGTTGAAAATTTACTTTGGATTTATTGCATGTAAACAGCAAGAACAAAGATATATCATTCCATAATAAAAGAAAGCAAAACACGATATTGAGAAACAGCTCTGGCAACATCTTGCGTACAGGTGGTGAGGAGTGTGAGCTGTCAGATTATAAAGGGCGCTTCATTGAGTTGTTTGAGTAAGATTAATGATCTTAAAGGTCAGCTGATTGATCAGCTGATGAGCTGTCAGACGGCAGGCCGATCAGCTGGTGGTGCGTACGACTCCAGTGTTCTGCCTGACGCTTCTCATCTGACTGATTGGAAGGTGTCAGCTTTTTGAGCAGAGCTTATGTACATCACTGCCAAACCGTCACACACAGCTTGTATTGAGTGCTGAAAATAAAAAAAAAAGGAATAGGAAACCCTACAAATATGCCTACAAAACATGCCCTACAAGATGTATTATCAATCAAAATCAGGCTGCTGGAGTAGTTCAGGCCTTTGAAAGTTTTGAGCTGATAATAGTGTCAATAGATCGATCAGTGTAACTTGTAAGGATACTGGGATGCCATTCTTATGTCAATAGGACCTATGATGCTGGGTTTAAGTAGATGTTTGGTGTTTTGAGCCCTCAACATCGTCTTCCAGGCAGCGCTGCCTGGAAGACACTAGGATTAAGCAATGGTTAGGGTTATGGTAAGGATTAAGGTTAGGGTTAGGTGCCTTGAAGTCGACGGTTGCAGCACTGCCTTGAAGTCGACGATGGGGGCTTAAAACACCATTGAGCGTTTAAGTACAGGACAATCAATGCGACAACAAAATGCTTCATCCATCAATGCATTTTAAGTGACTTTGTTTAGAAACAGTAGGTCATTTGCTCACTTCAGCCACACTAGTGGCATGGCTCTATGGATACAATATATACTAGCACTTTTCATACATAAAAATGTAGCACAAAGTGCTTCATACGATCTATGGCTGTTCCATAGACATGAAGCCTAGTAATAAAAGGATGCCTCACCATGAGTTATCGTACGGACTTTTGGGACCACTGCCAGAAGACCTGAGGGCTCAAGAGGGTTCATAAGGTAAAAGCAAATCTAATAAATAACTAGGGCTAAGACCGTTAAGATCTTTATAAACCAATAAAAGGACCTTAAAATCAATTCTGAAATGCACAGGTAGCCAGTGCAGAGACTTTAAAATCGGTGTAATGTGTGCCCTTTGCCTGGTCTTCATCAGCACCCATGCAGAGTTTTGTAATAATTGTAATTGAGCAATACTTTTTTCGGAAGACCAGAAAGTAAGGCATTACAATAGTCCTATCCTACAGGTAATACAAGCATGCATCAATGTCTCTGTGTTGGCTCGGTAGAGAAATAAACGCACTCTGGCAATGTTCTTCAAATAATAAAAGGCTGTTTTTGTTATATTTCTGATGTGTGGCTCAAGGCTAAGATCTGAATCAAATGTGACCCCTAGGTTTTTGACTTTTTGGCTGGGTTGAAGTGCCATTGTTTGCAGTTTTGTATCCAATTTCTCTCTCTGAGCTTCAGGACCAATAATCAAGACTCCTGGTTGAGCTGGAGAAAGTTCTCTGCCATCCATGACTTAATATCTAAAATACCAACATGGCATCATGACTTTGCGTAAATATATACGCCACTTTCATAAAGCCAAATGGCGTGTTATTTTACGCCATTTTCAGCTATCCACGTGTATGATACACGCTGGAAACAGCTGATGTAAACAGACCCACCACGTGGCCTCGCCACGTTGCGCGTTATCGCGAGAACGCAACGTACTATCGCGAGAACAACGTCACACGCCGCAAGAAAAAAAAAATGGTTGAGTTTAGGAAAAGAACACAGGGAAAGGCTTTAGTAACAAAACAGTGACAAAAACACGGAAAATAACGACTAAAACATGCTTACGACAACAACAAATGGTTGGGTTTAGGAAAGAAACATTGGGTAAGGCTTATTAAAAACAAAAAATTAAAAACAAAAAACGGCCGAAAAATCGCCACACGCAAGGCGCGAACCCAGCTCTCCCAGGTGAACGTCCTGTGTTTTACCCATCCGCCACCCAACCTACCTCCTTACCTAATCCCTTGTTCCTTTATACCACTCGCTACGGCGGAAATGGACTCGCAATATGGGCCAATGGCGGCCGATTTGCGTTGATATACACGCAAAAATGCGATTATGCGTCTTCATAACACGCAAAAACGGAATACAAATTGGCGTGTCATACATACGCCAATTCATGAGATCAGTCTGAAAATACTGTTTAAAAGGGAATCAATTGGCTCTAAGTCATCAGGAGACACAGCAATGTACAGCTATGTATCATCAGCATAACTATGGAAATGTATGCTGTGCTTCCTGATGACGTGCCCAAGTGGCAACATGTAAATATTAAAAAGAGTCGAACCTAAAATTGAACCCTGATGAATACCACAATCCATTTCAAAGCTTTTTGATGAGTATTCCTCCATGGTAACATAAAATGTTCTGTCAGTATGATATGATTTAAACCAGTTAACAAAGTTATTGTTTCCAGACAATTACTTTGTTGATCCTCTGAATTTTCCTCAAGCGCCACCATGAGTTGGGATTTGTAGTAGACTGTATAAAGATGGATGACACGTCCCTATTTCCTCCCACTGTAAAAAAAGTGAAGCCAAAATATCTCGTATGCGGGTGTTGCCATCTTGTAATTTTGGAGCCAGAGTCTGCGCAATGGTGATCGACGTTGGAGCTGCGGTATCGAAGTCCAACCAACACACCCGCCCAACCAATTGCAAGTTAATCACAGCTGTCAGTCATGATGTTTTAGCCTGTAGCTATAGCATTAAATAACTAATAAAAGCCAAACTTATCAGAAAAAAATAACACTTCAGCAAACATCTGTGTGATCAGACCTACCTAAAATGAAAGAAACCATCTTTGGGAGCAATTTATTTTACATATACTTAAATTATTTTTGTTTGTCCCATTTGCTTACATGGTGGGGGCAAGATTTATGACCTATACTACAGTCAGCCACCAGGGTGTGAGATGTCGAGATGTTGTGGCTTTACAAATACAGTCTATACATCAACCCCTGGTTTTGAGTAAAATTTCTCGAACACTACTTTTCAACTCAAGTACTTTAGTTTGTGCAGAACTGGCCAACTTGCCAAATATTAACATGCTAAACTAATCAAAACTAACATGGTAACCATGATTAACATTATACCTGCAAAAACAACATGCTAGCATTGTCATTGTAACCATGTTAGCATGCTGATGTTAGCATTTAGCCCAAAGCTAGACTTTGTGTTTAGTGCTAAATAGCAGACATTAGCATATTAACATAGTTATTTTGACCAGTAGCATTTAGCTCAGCCTCACAGAGCAGTTTGCATGGCAGTAGCCTCAAGGTCTTATTTGTATTTCTCTACTGAAAAATAGAAGCACAGACATAATTATACCCCAGACTTCTGAACTGAATGAATAAATACGTGGGTAGCAGTGAGTGTACGTCTGTTCTGCAATGTGTGTGTGTGTGTGTGTGTGTGTGTGTGTGTGTGTAAATCATTTGCCACGTCCATCTGCCATGCTTCCAATCCAACGAGGTAATACTGCCGTGAGATTCTCCAGTGGCCACAAATCCCATTTTCCCTCTAATGCCGCCATTTTTCTCCTCCTTCTCCCTCCCTCTCTCCTCCTCTCCCTCCTCAGTTTGAAACACCAGAAAGGTGTTCCTGTAGCTTACTTTTAAATGACGGACGAAGAATGTTAAACACGTCTTCCTGCACTCGTCTTCTTCCGCTTCCACTTTTTCATCTTGTGGTGATGGACGCCAGTGGTGATACTCTCTCTTGTGGCTTCATTGTGTTGTCTTTTCTCCTACTCATCCTCTCAGTCTCCTTCATTTATGGTGATTTACACAGCTTCATGCTCCCTGTTTTCTTTGCATCCTTTCTCCTCCTCCTTCTTATTTCTGTTGATTGACACTTGAAAAGCCATAGCTGTTAAGAGTTTTTCTCTCACCACACACTAAAGGGCTCTTTAAGTAACGGAAATGAATGTAGTGTGTGTGTGTGTGTGTGTGTGTGTGTGTGTGTGTGTGTGTGTGTGTGTGTGTGTGTGTGTGTGTGTGTGTGTGTGAGTGAGTGAGTGAGACGTGCACGAATGTAAGAGGAATTGAGAAAGTAGACTTAAATTATTTGAGAGCGTGAATCACTCTAAATGACTCCTATTGAAGTCTGCTGGAGTGGTTTTGTTCTCATGATAAGTAGGCCGCTGTGAAGCACAGGTACATGATGAGGTTTTGAAAAAGTGAATTAAAGAGACTCGTACCAAATGATTTCATTTAAACTCAGCAGGAGAAGGAATGCAGCAGGTCGTCCAAACAAATGCTTAAAAGTCCGACTCTTTCTTTTCTCATTCTATTTTTCACAAATAATTGGATGAGCAAACATCTTTATCTCCCCACATGTTTTCTCCTTGAAAGACAGCCTTCACTTGGGTTAAAACAGCTTTTATGTGCTGCCTGTCTCTCCATCTGTGTTTCTGTCACATTCTAATCTTTCTCCATCCCTGCCCCTATTCAGTTTCTATTTTTACACCCGCAAAAGATGACAGAGGTACTTAGTAATTAGAGGGAGAATCAACAAGTTTCAGAGCCGCCACCGTTTTCCGGCTTGCTGAATATGGGGGGATAAGTAGTCTTTTTTTATCAGGCTCATTGTGCTTTACTGTGTTTGTGAAATCAGTACAGCACAGAATCTCTGGCTTTTTTACCTTAGACTGACATGTCATGATGTTGCTCGAGCAGCAGCTTGACATGCGTTTAAATACATGCTAGTTAAACCCCCTGTTCTTTTTACAATGCACTTTTGCAACTGGTAAACTCTCATTTTGTAAACACAGCAGCTTTAAGGGGGCTTTCACACCTGCCTCCTTAAGTTCGGTTGAATCACACTAGAGTTCGTTTTCCCTCTTGGTGCGTTTCGTTTGGGCAGGTGGGAATGCAGCAATCGCACTCGGATGCGCATCCAAAGCGGACCAAACAAGGTGGTCTCAGGTACACTTTCCATCAAAATCCAAAATCTGGAGCGGTTTGTTTGTGGTGAGAATGTGATCCGACCTCCAACTGCTCTAGTCCAGAACACAGCATCATCTTCCTGTATTTACTTTCTTGCTCCCTCTCCAGACACATCTGACCAATAAGCAGAGTGAACGTTTGTGTACAAGTGAACACGTATGTCAATAAAAACCCAAAATCCACAGCAGTCTGCTGTTTTAACCCTTAATCGTACTGTATTGTAAAAACAAAAACGTTACTCATGATCCCAGTAATCCAGCCACAGTACTGTTTACACATCACATGTAATACAGTAGTAATGAAAATTGTACTCACTGTCGATTTTATTCAACCTAAATTTGATCTCATCAGTCATCCTAATGTTGGGTTCCATAAAAATGACAGGATCATTTGGACTCATTTATGGGATCAAGTTTACTCTTATCACATCTCGCCCTTAGTGGCTCCCGGAAAAAGCAACGGTGCAGCATCTAAATCAAGGCCAATAGAAAATACTGTGTTAAATTAAGGTCAGTGAGAGGGCATTTTAATATTCAACCTACTCTCTGATATTCACATTTAGGAAGAACACTTTGCTCATTTCCATATAGTAAAAGTGCTGGGGTTGCATTTTGAGGTGCTCTGGTAACAATATGGGTAATTTCTCATTTCCATACCATCTCCATATGATTATCATAACCTACATCTACCAAGTCAGAGACATTGAGAAGGGAGTCAATACAATACCAAATCTGCATCTGTGCTTCTGTAGCAGAAGTCTCCAATGTGGCTCTATTAAAAGGTTATACAGTATATGATAACAGATATTGGGTCTTATTTTTGAAATGTTGATAAGAATAAATTCTTTAGAATACGTTCATATAAGTAAAATGAGGAAACAATAGACTGCAGCCTCACTCAGAGCTGACATAAAGCAGGTGAAAGCTGTTATTTCTTTGCAGACTAGTTGAGGGAAGCTACCCCAAAATGTTCCTAAGCCCCCCCTAAATAATAATAAGAACAACAATAACAATTTGATTTATCCTCATTCATATTTAGACGTAACAAATTATATATATATATATATATCTACAAAAAAATAGCCGAAAAGTCGGAAATTAGACAGAAGTACAAAGAGTCGTGCTATCAAGATGATGCACCGCACCGTCTCATTGCATTGGTGTGAACTGACAGCTTTCAGAGCGCTGTGAGTAAATGGAGGATTCATCTTGTCGCTACTCTTTGGTCTGAACTCGCTATGCACCCCCCCCCCCCACACACATACACACACCGACACACACGTTAATTGTGAAAGGAAGATTGATTACACGTAGTGATACAGAGTGAAATTGTAAGTTGTTTTAATTACCTGCTTACCTTTAGCTACTTTTAAGGTAAAGGAAATGAGATATTTTGGTTTGCTATGGAAAACTATAATCTAGCTAGAGTGAACGAGGGAAATACAAGAAATGGTTAACTTAGCAAACTAATCACAATTCTTTATTCATTGCCAATAATATCTCTATAGTAGGCATATTATAAAACAATATCAATCCCCATAGAATGTTGTTGTCAATGAAAACTAAATGTCATAGGGTCCCTGTTAATGCTATTGTACCGGTGTATCCTTCAATTCATTGAGCAGATGAGATGGATATTGGAAGATATTT
Source organism: Perca fluviatilis (assembly GCF_010015445.1). Taxonomy (NCBI): domain Eukaryota; kingdom Metazoa; phylum Chordata; class Actinopteri; order Perciformes; family Percidae; genus Perca; species Perca fluviatilis. Next base: position 26,740,394 of record NC_053131.1, on the reverse strand, counting down.
CAGCAGAGAGAAAGAGAAGCAGGAAATTGGCAGAGCAGTTGATTCTGAGGGAGCCGGTGTGATTGAAGTCAGTAGTGGTCTATAGGTCTAAGGAAGGATTGTTTGGTTTTCTTCTAACAATAAGCATTTGTTGGCAGGTCTAGGTACTATGCATAGCCTAAACTAAATTATTTCATTATTTTTATTATATATGCTAGCTATATTCTAACCAATTTCTGCATTTATTATTATTTATTTTCTGTGATAAATTAATAAATATACAAACAAATAAATATGTAGATGTTGCCTAAATGTAGGCTAGGCTAAAGATGAGCATATGCCCACAGATACACATGTGAAAATAAAATGAAAGCAATCCTATATACAGTACATACAGTATATACAGTAATCATTACTACAAATCTTTTATTCCTTCTGCAATCAGGTTATTGTATTTAGACAGTAGCTACTTTAAATAGGATCCGTATTAATATCTTACATGATAAAGTATGCCTATTTTTTTCTTGTACTGCTATTTGTCATATTTGTTTAACTTACCAACTTATTAGCTGTCTGGCCTCTGTTACTCTGTTGTTGGACATTTTGGATGTTGTTTCATGTGACCAATTTGCATTTCGAAGTCATGAAATTAGCATCAGGGTTTTGTTTTATCTTAAAGGATAAGACAGAAGGAACAGAGTAGAAATGGAAGAAGAGGATATGTCTGTCACTTTTTACTTGTTAACATATTGGTTTTTGACTGGTTGTTGACATAAATGTAGCTCTAATACGTAGTACTAGTAACGAAAGATGTGAGTGCAAAGATTTTGCAAACGCAAGTTACAAATACCCTGGGGGCTAAGCCCCCCCTGTCTTTCAATTCTAGTGGCGTCCCTGGACTAGTTCCAGACTACACATTGGATCCTTTTTTTACCGTACAGCACCAACATCATTCTTCTTTCTTTTCTCTTCACCACATTTGCAGCTGCGTACAGAAGAGTGCCCTGTGCCATGGGTGATGCCCCTTGTCTGAGTCAGGCCATTATTGGGCTAGTTGAAAATGTGTTATCATTGGGAACTATTCACACTCTGGCTCAAAGGATTTAGACCAGTATGCAAGTATCTCTGCATACTGTTTAAATTGAATAGCCTCTGATCATAAAGTAAAAAAAAACAGGAAGAAATATTGGTCAATAAGTGAAATAGCTTCTTGTAGTTCCCTTAAAGTATTACTGTCCTCAAGCTATACAGCCATCCTTCAACTTAATATCCATGTTTCAAAACAGGCAATATACAAACATTCTGTACTTGGTCCATACGGTGACTTGAACTGGAAACCCTCCAGTTCCCAAGCCATATCCCTACAGACTGAGCTACTGCTTCCCCCTCAAATAACCTGGTCAGAGTCAATAAAAACATGAATGTTGATTGTAGGTGTGCCACGGGGGGCTAAGTCTTGGCTTTGGTATGAAAGCCACCATTTACCTGTTACACTGAGCCTTTATACCACCCATCCCAATGTCTGATGGTGAATGAATGGTGCTTCTATCCAAGCCAGGAGGTTTTATGGCTTTAAGAAAATTCTAAATGGCCAATTCCCCTATTTCCTACCCCCGTACTTCCGGAGCCCTTGCTAGGACCACACCCATCTTTGAACTATGACCTTATTTAGATCTCAACTACACACTGCAAAGTTTGGTGACTGCATCTTGCATGGTTACGATGCTATCGCGGTGACAAAATCTAGCCGCATAATGACAAAAATATAAACACATGGAAAAGTACTCAAAACTGCCTCTGTGGTAGTTTCCGCTACAGTAGGTGTCTCCAGGACCACATTTTGCCATGATGAGACAACACACACACACACACACACACACACACACACACAGAAGGTGAAAACAATACCAGCATCACAGTCACGGATTGTAAATATGTCACTGTTGAAGGACAAAGTGTACTTTCTGAAACTCACAAATGTCACTGTGAGCAAATTGAGAATCTAAAAAGGTTCTGCTGCTGTTACATGTCTTGCAAAAAGGTATAAATGACACTTGGATCATAATAAATAGTGCAGTAAAGTAGATTAAACCCTAGTGAGGCAGATAAATGGTTGTATTTTCTTTGAAGCTGTCTATTCGTCTCCCTCACCTCCTGTCTCCTACTGTGCTTACAGCTTTTCACATTTCAGCCTCCATTCCTCCAGAATCCTTTTCAACATAATTCCCCTCACTTCGGTTTCAAAGCCAACAATGGCAGTTCATTTGTCTCAGTGCAAGAATAGGTTGCGCTCACCATTGGTCTCTCCCTTTCTGAGCAGATGTGTGACAGCAGAATGAGAGAGTGCATGATGAAATCAGCATAAAAGTGGATCTGGCTGCCAAGTTCACAGACTTATTGTATTGTAACAGGATAGATGAGACAGACGAAGATACGGGAAGAAAGAGACAGACACTGTCACAGAGAGGGATGGAAAGTGAAAAGGATACAGACCGATCGTGATAGGGAGAATTGGCCAGCTCTGGGACTAATTAAACTGCCATTGTTGGCTTTGATACAGAGTGAAGAGGAATGATATTGAAAATGATTCAGGGGCAATGGAGTTTGCAACTTCAGTAACCCTGCAGGATGAGCTCAGCCATGATTCAAAGTGCTCCACCTTCAGCTTATACTGCTTTATTAGTACAATGGTAGCCATTACATCTTATTACTTTTACTTTTATTTAAAAGAAGCACCAGGCAAAACTGAATTATTAGGGTTATTACGGTAGCTCTGCACAAATTAACACCTGAGCTTGCTGGAAAATGATTCAGTGATGTCCTGTGTGTCATGGTTGTTGTTTTCAGTTGTAGTTTTTCCTGTTTTAGTTTGTCAATTCCTTCCGTGTGTGTCATTGTTTCCCTGTTATTTGTCCATGGTTCTGTTTTACCCGTGTTCTTTCTGTGTTCCATTTTGTTTTCCTATTCCATCCTTGTTTATGTTTTCATGCTTCAGTTTCCTGTTTTACTTTGTAGTCTCTGTTTCTACTGTGTCATGCCTTCTTTTACTGCCTGCCTTGTGTGTTTCCCCGCCTTTGTGATTGTCTGCCCCGCCCTGATGTGTTTCACCTGTTTATTAGCCCTCTTGTCACCTGTCCCTTGTTACTACACTCATTACCTTGTGAATTTAGTATATGTGCTTTCTTTGTCTGCTGTCCAATGTTCTCATTGTGTGAGTATTTTCCTGTGGTGCTCCCTGGGAAGTTTTACTCCTATTCCAAGGTTGTTCCTAGTCTTCGGTTACCAAAGTGTTTTGGATTTTTTTTGCCCGTTTTTTACCTACTTGCTCCAGGACACCTTTTGTTGTAGCTGTTTCATTTAAAGTAATGGTCCGGAGTAATTTCACCCTAGGGAACTTTGCACCATGATCTTGAGCCAAACATCCCCCCCAGAAGCTTTTTTCAGCTAGGTCGAACATTGGGAGAGTTAGCGTAGAGTAGCGTTATCAGCTGAATAGCTTAGCGCAGGGGCTAATGGACCCAGGTTTGTATCTCGTAAATGACCCCACTAATAATGCCCGAAATGATACCAAACTTCTACACTAGTACAAAAAGGTTATGCATTCATAAAACGATGGATTGTAAAGTTTGTAAGTACACCAGAAGTTTATGTAAATAACACTTCTGCTCTCTGCTGTTGTTGTTGCTGCCGGCAGTAAGACGAGTGCTTAGGGCCGTCTACAAATTACAACACCGAAAAGAGATACAAAAATATTTATTAATTTCACTTTTTTTTTTTAAGTAAGTGCTTTAATATAACTAAGTTATAATTGAGGTAAGTTTGGAGACATTACCTTATTTAATCATTAAATTAATAAATATTTTTGTTGTATCTCTTTTTGGTGTTGTAATTTGTAGACGGCCCTAAGCACTCTAGCAGCAGCAGCAGAGACGAGAAGCCAACAAGCAAGTGTTATTTACATACACTTCTGGTGTACGTACAAACTTTCCAATCCATCGTTTTATGAATGCTTAAACTATTTGTACTAGTGTAGAAGTTTGGTATCATTTCGAACGTGAGTCATTTCACAAGTATTCAGCTGATTACGCTTCACTATCTGCGCTAACTCTCCCAGATGTTAGACCCGCCAAAAAGCTTCTGGGGGGGTGTTTGGCTTGAGGTCATGGTGCAAAGAACCCTAGGGTGAAATTACTCTGAACCATCACTTTAATAAGCCTTCAAAACCATCATGTTGCCTCCTCGTCTTAACCTTCTGCATTTCTGGGTCCAGGCCTGCACAAACCCTGACACTGTGGAAGATAAAGATTCCAGGTCAGTGTATAACTAAAGTCCTGCATTTAAATTAAGTGGTATAAGAAGATGTTAGAAAATCAGATCAGCCCAAAAATACACTTGCAAGAATTTACCAGAAGGCTGTTCACTCTGTCAGCTTTACAATACATTGTCTATTTTAGCCTATAGCCAACACACCCAACAATTCCTCTAAATGAAATCACATAAAACGTAGTTTGCCCATGCCCTGTGGAATGACACATGAGAGTAGCGTTTTCTGACCTGGCACTCTTATCAGGGCGACATCGTTTGTCTGTGCCTTCCAAAACCGTTACGAATCACTGTTATGGTTAAGGTTTGGTTAGGTTTAGGCACAAACATTTTTCTGGTTTTGCTTGGTTAAAACATGTTTTTGTAAGAAGAAGGGAGAATTGTGTTAAAATGGGACAGATGGGGTCAGATCAGGGTGTTTCCTACTGTTAAATCTCACAATTACTGTACACCTTCACCCTAGCATTTTATTCAAACTTGGCTATCCAGGGAGCTATTATACCCACCACCACCCAGCGATGTTTCATGGTCATCCAGTAGGGGCTTTCTTTGAGATGCTTCCCTCAGGGAGAAGGTATCGTTCTGCCAAATGTTCTACTGATCGCCATTTAAACAGTTTCTTTCCACAAGCTGTGATTGCTTTGAACAAAGCATCTTAAACTAGGCACTTTAAATTTATGTATGGATTTCATTGTACAGCATTTTTATATTGAGCATTTTAATATTGAGGCTTTATGTGGCTTTGTTTGTCTGTTTTTATGTTGTGTCCTCTGATGTGTTGACTTTGCACTTTGAGCTACTTGCAAATTTTTTCCAATGCGGGTTACACTGCAAATGGCTAATAAAGTGAATCTGAATCTGAATCTGATCTTCATTTTCTAAGAAGTAAGACACTGTAGGAATGGTAAAGGTAATTTCGCACACTTGCCTTTTTCATATTACTTTTATTTTACAGCTCCCAAATTAGCCATTAGATCCTCCTCTTGTACATTTTTGTAGGATAAGTTTCCTCTCTTAGGAAAACTCAGGACACTAAATGTTAATAATGTCCAGTGATTAATCCAAACCATGATATTTTCCTAAAGATAATCAAGTAGTTGTGCTGCTTAAACCTTTTTTTTAATTAACGTTAAATGTTTAAAACTGACCGTTTCACAACGTGCACCTGTAGCTGGTACAGTACGAGAACGTAATACCTTTCCCTCAAAACGTAATTTTGAATGCCGTTTAGCTGTATGTGAATGTGATTTTTAGGAAACAGGGCTGCTCCATTTGCTGCAGAAAACAAAAGCAGTCAACCAAGCCCACTGTTTGATTACATTGCTCTGGATAATTATGACATTATGATGATGTTAGTACAGTTTAAGTTACCATACTAATTAAGAAATTTTTTTGGTTTCGCTATGGATTCCTTAATCCCATTAAACACACAAACAACCATTGTGTATGTTATCATAGTCTCAGACTGTTAACCCATATGAGATTTAAATAACTATGATTTAATGGCTTATACCATCTCCCAATTAGTAAGCCAACAGTTGGAAAGACGGGCTAAATTAAAACCAGTAATCCCAGTGGAATGCTGGGATTAAACCAGGGAGCAATTATTCTTTCTATTAACGATTCTGTAACAAGGTCAGTGACTGGATAACCAAGTGTGGAGAGAGAGAGAGAGTGTGAGAGTGACAGCGAGAAGAAACAAGAAAACAGGTGTTTTACAGATCGTGCAGGCTCCAGTGTTAACGCATGATTTCATCATCTGAGTGACTGATTGCACTTGCCTGTCTAGTCTCTTCACTTCTCGCTATTTTCTCTCTTCCTCCAGAGCGTTGTGTACTTGACATCATAATTGTTGCTTTTTCTCCCCGTGTGTTGCCTATGTATGTAGCAATGAGAATGTTTGGACTGTTCATTCAGTAGATCAATTTCTTAAAAGGGTTTTATGATTTTAAAATGACGTAAATATACTACATATTTGTATATTTAATATATGATTTCCAAGGGCTAACATCCGTCTAATCTTTTTCAGCTCAATTATAAATATATATGCAAAGTAACCACTCTGGCTACATATCGCATAACAGTAAGAAATAAAGATAAATTAATCACACCCGAGTCAAAGTTTAGTTCTGATAAATGTATTGGGTTTATTGGACTTGTTAATAGGTTCACACACAATAAATCCGCTCCATTTTGAGACGGTGTGTGGAGATTTCTTGTCTGACAGTTGGGTATATAAGGCACCTGCCTAGCCTGGTTTTGACCAGCAACAATATCACCCTAGTTAATGTGAGAGATGACCAAGATCGAGTGGTGAGTAGTTTATAGCCACTACATTCCATTTCCGGGACTGTTCAGGTGCCGCCGGAAATTCCACTGGATGTCTTTCAACGGATGCCCGTTTCCTTCCGCTTCCTTTGTGTTGGCATTTTAAACTCCGCTCAATTTATAACTATGGTTAACTGCTTCTCAGATCTCTGCAGGGTAAATCCAGACAGCTAGCTAGAATATCAGAATTTTTGGTTGCACGACTAAAACAACTTTTGAACGTACAAATGTACAAGTTCCTTCCAGAGGCTATTTTGCAGAGGCAATTACTGCTACCTGACCAGGACTTACAAACACTTTTACACCCAGAACAAATTAGCCTTTTACAAAAAGATGGAATGAGACTTCACTGCCAAAGGATACACATTCACAAATTAAAAAATAAGGAAGAAACTGGGTAACCTTCAATCCGTATTAATTCTGTAAATTTAACGGAAAACGGTTACCTTTTTGTGTATCCTAACTACGTAACGCCGTCCCTCCGTTCCTCCCCAAGCCTGTGTATAACTGATGTATTTGGATGACCTGTCTGACTTTACTTCTGAACCACTCCACTGCCGGAATTAATACTTAGTTTCAGATTTAAATTAACTGGTCCCGGCAGTCTCCCTGAGGTTAAATGAGCTAGAACTGGCAATGAGTGAGAGTGATTCTAAACTTCCCACATCCTCCTAGTTCCAAGTTCAGTTACACCCTCCAGAAACAGACACAATGCCTCCTGCATCCGTTCTGTTGAATCCTACAGTTTCCATTTGATCCTAAATAGGTTCTGAGAATGTGATTTATTTTTTTATTTTTTATTAATTGATTTATTTTTTCTTCAAATCCATACAGTATGGAGAGAAAAAAAAGTACCGATGTTGCATCATAGTGGGTTTTGGACAAATTAGGATTTTCTGTAAAATGTGTTGACTATGAAATCCAGAAATGTATCTCATGCAATGCTATTTAAATGATCAAATACTTAATTCCTGAACAAATATTTACCATAGATCCATAGTGGCCCATTTCCGTGTTGGGATCCATCAACACAGGGACCCAAACATTGTCCATCTGCATTACAATTACCTTATCCAGCGTCACCATATCATCACTTCGCCTCTCACACACTTTTACATTCAGACACACAAAAACACATTCATGAGGCTAGCAGGGTGGAAGCAGCAATGATTTGTTTCAGTGTTTCTCATTATCCACTGACCTTCTCATCTTCAAGGTGTGAGGGGAGACACAGTCCACATGTGTGTGCGGACATGATTTTATATTTGGCTGGATAATATGTTTTTTAATGGCGGTTAAAAAAAAAAAGGATTGGTCAAGAGTGTGTGTGGTAGATACATGTGTGCAGGATATCAGGTTGTCAAAAGGTCAACTCAACAGTTTATTCATCCAGGAGTAGCTGAACAAAGACTGGCTGATACAGGTGTTTATTTTCTTGCTACACTTTCATCAATCTTCACTTTCTGTAAACTGCATAAATGTCACGGCCACGGCAGTGCACCTGTCACTCTTGTGTTTGTGTTCCCCACTCTTCCTGTGTTTTCCATGTCCCTGTTTGTCTCTCTGTGGCCTAGTCCACACGTACGTGTCTTTTTTAGCGTAGCCTAGCTTTTTCTATGTGTTTTAGCCTTTCGTTGATATTCAAACTATGTATTCGGTCACTGAAAACTTTTGGAAAACTCCTTCCAGCGTGACGATTTCCAGAAACTCTGCTTTTTAGTTTAGACATGAAGAAAGGGAAGGGTTTTGGGCTTGTAACGTCAGAGTGTGTGCTGTCATCTCCTTTTGTGAGGTGTCGCAAATGAGTAGGGATCGTAAATCACAAGTTTTTTCACAATATTCTTCACGAGATTCAATACAATATTTGCTGCAATTCAGGGGACTGTGATATGAGACAATATCATATGCCCATTTACCACAATCAGTTATATTTATATCAACTCAAAAAAACAACTATTTGAATTTTATTATTGAGCTCTTATAGATTAAATTTAAAACCTTAGTTTGTAATCAAAAAGGCATCTAATAGCCGCATGACATTTATCATCAATATTTTCGCTTTGCACTGATATTGGATCGTTCATTGCATTGATATATATCGATCCGGTTCAATGTATTGTTCAAATGTGCAAACGAGGCGGCATTTACCAATGGCGGATGTGGCCAACATAGTATGTGCCATTGAAGTGAGGTAGCCTTCTGGTAATAGACCTTTTTCACGGCAGACATGTTGACATGTCTTGGTAGGAAAAGCACAGGTGTGTTCAAAACCATTACTGATGGCTGCATTCCACTTAGGAGAGGCCCTGGTATTGTGCATACTGAAATAGCTTACTGGGACACTTGATGGAATTGAACCATCGTTAAGGTTATCAATTTTGGCTGTGCTTTTCCTACTATGACAAGTCAAAATGTCTGCTCTGAAAAAGGTCCATAGCTTTTTTTTCCAGGCTTCTGATTGGCAAACATACTGTAGCTTTAGGGTTATATTGCCGGCTGTTTTTGGCTTGCTCTTAGATTGTGTTTTAGTCTGGACAGATTTTTTTTTTTTTTTTTTTTAGACGGTGTTTGTGTAGACTTGTGATTGTTCTATTTTCTTTTTTTAGAACGAAGGAGGGAAAAATGCTGTTTTCAAAAGTGTGTGTGTGGATTAGGCCTGTGTGATAATCTTGTTCCTGTCCTGCTGTTAACCTGGACCCAGCCTACCAACACACCTGCTGCCAATCAGCTCATCACCTCTCAGCACACCACACACCTGGCTACAATCTGCTCATCAACCCACAGAATTGGACTCTGTCATCTCCTGCTTCAGTAACTCCTGCAACAAACTTTGGCTATGTTTAGACGGAAACGATCTGAAGAGAAAACGCAAAAGTGGCGTTGCATTCTCACTTTGTATTCCGTGTTTAGATGAGCATTTTGGGGGGGAAATCTGCATGTATATGGTGACGCAAAAGTGTGAAATTCGATGTATGCACACCAGGCGTCTAGGTGGTAGTGTGAAGCACTGACACACAACACCACCAAGTCTGCGCGCCTCTTACTATTCTGACTTCGAGTGATCTCTCCTCCACAATAAACAATCTTTGTTCTCCCTCGGATGCCTTATATGGGCGTAATGTGTGATGGACCAGCCTTCCATTGGTTGACAAAACGTCAACAAGCTCTCGCAAAGCATCATGGGAATTTCAAGATGGACGCTAGCATCGAAGCTAGCGGTAGCAATGTCCAAAACATTTATAAATTATGGGCATCAAGTGGATAAATGTTGGATGTAAGAGTTTAGATTTATTGATTGCCTGTGACGTAAACGCGTACGCAACGAGAGCCACCGTGAGCAGATTGGAGCAGACTTTTGCGTTTTTACCCTTTGACGGGAACGCAATGTTTTTTGTTTTTTTTTAAGATTTCCACTCTGGAGGGTGGTCTTACTTTTTTGCGCTTTTAAGCCCCAAAAACGCCGTCGCCATCTAAACGAAAGGCACATCTGATTTTTGTCGTTTTCACCCGCGAGCGTTGTCGTGTAAACCGGTCCTTTTATCTTCATGAGGCCTGTTCTTCAGAGCAACTTCAACATATCCAGGATATGTTTTGGTCTCATGACTTCACTAACCCTAACTCTATTGGTAGCAGAGTGGTTTATTTTACAAATGAGGTGCAAACTTTATTAGAAAAATACAAAACTCAAAAACTTAATCCAGGCTAAAAGCAAAACAGTTGCAGCTGCCCAATGCAGGAAAGACAGCTGACAGAAAATAGCCAACTGTGTGAGTGTATAAGTTTAATAGGCTTATAATACCATTGCCCCATCTTGGGCACGAGTAGATCTGACTATACTTACATATTGTATTCTATTATATCAATGATCTAGATAGTAATGGATGTATTTCTATGGAGTGTGTGACAATTTTACCTTTATTCTTTCAGCTGCGATCCTGGCGGTGGTAAACGGACTTTGAAGCAAATAAATATAAAAACATAATTCAAAGCGGTAAGTAAGCTTACTTTCATAAGTACGACAAATACAAGGCTTTAGTGCTTTAATCAGGCTCTGTTGTAGGATGGTATCTGTAAACAAAAGCACAATTAAAAATGGCTTTGACACTGTTCGCAGCAAACGGGGAAAAAAATGAAATGAAGAAGACGGGAGGCCATCCACCTACACAGCAGTATGCTCCTACTGAGGAGCTGGCCCTCTGCAATAATGAGGATCGGCCCTTAATGGGACCACATTTGTACAGCGTATGTGTCAGTGAGTCAATAAGTACATTTACATGCACACTATTATTCTAAATATGACAATATTCCGAATTTGATATAGGTCATGTAAACAGCATATTCGGGTTGGATATTCCGAATAAGGCCTTATTCCGAATATAGCATTTTCCAATTAAGACATGGGATATTCTGGTATTATTCAGGTTTTAGAGGCATTCTTTGGACATGCGCATTGGGAATATGCGTCTCAATCTGGATTTTTACCTCAGTTTATGGCCTTTTGCCTGTTTACTGTGCCAGACTGCAGACCTGATAAGGAATAACACAGCTACTTTGAAACATTATCAAAGACTTGGATATCAACAGGTTTTTGGATATATTTTTGGAAGCTGGTTGAAGGAGGGAAAGAGGGAAGCTGTGTTCACATGGTCCAAGTCTGCCACTGCTGGTAAACTTTGAAAAAATCGTATTTTGCACGTCTACATGTAAACAGGAATATCAGTGGAATATTCACTTTCATTAGCCATGTAAACAGCTTAGTTGGAATATGTTTTTTTTCGGGATAAGGGCAAAAACCGGAATATTATGTGCATGTAAACATAGTTAATGTTAAACTACTGGGTTGCTAATAAAACACAAGTATATAGTATACTAATTATTGTGTGAGTAAGTAACATGTTTTTAACTTCTCTACAGTTGATGGGGAGACTTTGGTGTTGCTGTCACTTATACACACTCCCATACAGAGGTAACAGTGAATGCAACCTGTCATATACTCTACACTGGCATGTCATCTGTGGTTGCTGATCACGGACCATTTAGACAGCCCTTGATGACGAAACGGTGTCTGTATGCTCAGTTTTTGGGGTACACTTTAGTCCTATTGTTACCAATTTCATGCCGTTTTCAATTTGTCCATCTTAACAGATAGTGAGAGTGTGGACCCTTGGCTGTAATTGATTTATCTTGAATTACTTGCAAATGGTGGTGGTCTGCACGTGGGATTAATAACCGTTTCAAGTGCTCTCTATTCTAAAATGAATCAATTGCTTCCATTGCTGTGATGTTACTTTAGCAGGAAGAGGGACATCTTCCTCCCCCTGAGCCCGTGGCCTCCACTTCTAGGCCGAGAGGATCACGAGTGGTAATGCGTTAACCTTAATTAAAACCGGGCTGTCAATGTGACATTTGCACCTTGAGACTTGCATAGGGACAGTGCTTAAATGTTAAAGCAACTATATTATGTGTTTTATTTGTTTCAGGGTGGAGCAGACTGTGAGGTCTCTCTATCAGAGAACCTGAAGTTTTTTTTTTTTTTGTTTATTAACCTTTACTTATTCAGGGGAATTCACTGCGAGCCAAACTCTCTTTTTGCAGGAACGCCCTCATCACATTCATACCTGGAAACTGCCCGGTCCAACCACAGTCTGATCTGCTGGCCACTGAGCAGCTCCACTGGAGCGGTTGGAGGTTAAGGGCCTTGCTCAAGAGCACCTCAGTGGTGGTAATGAGGGAGGGAGGGAGGGAGGGAGAAGGAGCTTCTCTTTCACTTTCCCCCACCCAGATTTTATCCTGCCGGTCTGGGGATTGAACAGACGACCTCTTTAAATAAAAAAAAAATAAATAAGTACAACTCGAGGTGGAGAAACTAGAGTAAGGAAAGACTGTAATTCAGTAACGTTAAACATGTCACTCTGTAACTGTGTCGCTCATTTTGTGTATTATTCTGAGTAGTGTATGTTTCTGTTTCCGGTTCTTTTGGTAGTCTGGTTTTCTGTCTAGATTTACTTCCTGTGTTTTCCGGCCTGTCTGATTGTCCTGCTCCGCTCTGATGTGTTTCACCTGTCCCTTGTTTGCTCGTTACCTCGTGTATTTAGCCTCTGTGTTCCCTTTTGTCTTTGTCTTGTGTCAGATCATTTTGTTTGTTTCTGTACTGTGTCAGCGTGTCAGTTTCCCAACCGTGTTCAGTCCTGTCTTCTCGTCTGGGAGTTTTTGGTCAGTAGTTTCTGTTTCTGGATTACCTTCGTTTTTTGATATCCTGTTATTTTGTTGCTTCACTCTGGGATTAGTTTTTGCCTGCCCTCTCAGGAATCCCTTTGTTGATGAGTGTTTTTTTTTTTTTTGGTCAATAAATCCTTGACAAAAAACCTTCTCCTGCCTGCCTGCCTGCTCTCTGCGATTGAGTCCTGTTATTCCCTGCCTCGTAACCAGAGGTGTCAAGTAACGAAGTACAAATACTTCGTTACCTTACTTAAGTAGAAATTTTGGGTATCTATACTTTACTGGAGTAATTATTTTACAGCATACTTTTTACTTCTACCCCTTACATTTTCACGCAATTATCTGTACTTTCTACTCCTTAAATTTTAAAAAGTTTGGCTTGTTTTCATTCTGGCTTGTCATCGTTAAAAACACACACACACACACACACACAACACACACACACACACACACACACACACACACACACACACAAAAAAACCTATCCCGATAAATCGCGCCATCCGGAGAGAGTGAATTTGATTGTGGTTGGGTGATAAGTATAAACATATACCATTCTGACACCCTATTGGTTTGTACGCGATCCATCGCACCTGCACAGACCCAGTGCTAATACGGCACCGGTGCCTTAACGACTGTTATCTACCGAACCGAGTACCAACGCGGATTTCGGAGCCTTATTAGGTGCCACTTAAATGCCTGCACTTCTCTCTGATGCTCCGAAAAGTTCCATTAGAGAGAACTGAAACCTCGCCACATGGGACACTAGTAAACGCTACACTCGCCAGCAAGTAACGTTAGCCTACCGTTAGCTAGCAGTTGGAGTAAACACGGTTAAAACAAAAGTAAAAGTGTGTCTGTATTTCACTGTAGAGGATTCTAACACCAGATTGTAGTTGCCTTTGTCTGAAAAACACAAGAGATGTGTCACCTTTTTCAGCCCTTTTGAGTTTGCAGGTATGATTTTAATATAACATTATTATAGTCATTATGGCCTTTAGAAAAAAACTTTTTTTTGGAGGTGGGGTAGTGCACTATTAGGCTCCCTGTGGGGTGGGCTAAGATTTTGTCCAAATTTTTGTTTTCCCCTTCCCCCAGAAAAAAAAAAAAAAAAAAAAAAAAAATAAAAAATAATTTTTTTTAAAAAAACAAAAAAAAAAATTTTTTTAAAAAAAAAAAAAAAAAAAAAAAAAAAAAAAAAAAAAAAAAAAAAAAAAAAAAAAAAAAAAAAAAAAAAAAAAAAAAAAAAAAAAAAATTAACCTGGCATTTTTTTCCCCCTTACATTACTGTAAAAAGCTTGAGTTGATACTTCAACTTCTACAGAAGTCTTTTCAAACCCTAGTATCTGTACTTCTACTTGAGTAATGAATGTGGATACTTTTGACACCTCTGCTCGTAACAAGGATCATTTTATTCATTCAAATGCATTGTTGGGTTTTGGCTTTTCATGTTGACAATAAGAAAAATAAGGATTATCGACAGACTTTTAACAGTTTTGGGAAACAGCCAGCAGTAATACAACATAACGTATGCATGTGTTGTAGTTAAGGAGGTATGACACATGGCATGGTCCTTGATTCATGATGCGTAACTAATGCTGACAATGAGCTGTAACAGATAGAAAATAATGAGCTTTTCATCCAGGAAGTCTTCCGTAGCAGCTTCTTGTAAACACATCTAGCGCAACATCTTTCTGATGCATGGAGACATGGAATCGAGGTGAAAATGGTTTAGAACAATTTACCTAAAAACAATAAGCCTGAATGCTAATGTATACTTCATATGCCAACAGACAATTTTCTCACGTTATGCATAGCAAACACAGTACACTCTGAGGGCCAGATGTACTAAAGCTTTTGCGCCCACTTCAGGCGTATTTGTTTCACAACGTGCGCGTAAAAGCATGGCGAGGCATGTACAAACAGGCCGCACTGAGGTAAAACCGCAGACTGCCTGTCGCTGGGATTGAAAATGGCAAATTGTGCTTTTTTTTGCCACAAGGATCGCACTTTTTCAGTTGAGTGAACACAAAATCATTAGGCGTTAAAGATTAAGCAGCCATGCAATATTAGTTACTGGAAGAAATCAAAGATGACATAGAATCTCCGACTCAGCGTTCACATTCCATTCCAGCAGTTGTTAAACTCCTCGCTACATTACAAATATTGGCATCAGGTTCATTTCAAACTGTCATAGCATCAGCAGTGGGAATATCGCAGTCTGCGCTCAGCCGTATCATAGCACCAGTACTTAACGCTTTTCTACAGCACACTAGTCAATACATACATTTCCCCACCACTAAAGCCGAAATAACACGTATCAAGCTGTTACCTCATGAACAAGCAGATCTTCTTCATCGCTAAATCTTTGTTTGCACTGTTTTGACTGACTTGGTGGCTGATCCATGATAGATTACGGTATAGTGGGCGGGGAAAGGCGCGGATTACCCAATGAACTGCAGGTTTGGTAAATAACGACGTGACCTGAAGTATCACAGCGTGCGCTTTCTGCGGGCTGGCCATGGCGCTGAAAACGCTGCATTTGCAAATGTACGTACATCTGGCCCTGACTGTTCCTTAATGTCAGAAGAACAAGTACAGGACTGGTGAAAAACGTAATTAACATATCAGTCAAATAAAACGTCACATATGAAGTCAAGCCCAGACAGGGATCTTGTCTAACATGTAGATTTGCCTTTGTGCATTTCTCTCTTTTTCCTTCATCCCCTGTCCCTCTCCTTTCCTTTGTAGTTTTATTCAATTACTCTCCAGTCTGTGATTCCACACCTTGACCTCAAAAACTTGACTTAAATTGAGACATATCCTCTCTCTCTGGGGAGATTTAAAGTCTCAGCTTCAGTAGAAATGGCTGGCTGTCAAACCTCCCTGAGGCATCACACAGCCTCTGCTGAGAGTCGTGCGTGTGTTCGCGTGTGTGTGTGTGTGTGTGTTTGATTAAAAGCCAACATTTTACTGACATCACTGTAGGTGTTATGTCAGTCTTGACCTTTACAAATACATATAATATTTCCAGAGAAAATGTAACTTTTCTGCTGGTCTTTTTCAATAGTTACTTAATATAGCATTTTTCAGGTATGAGTAGATATATAGAGATATATTCTTTTCCTATATTGTACATTCCAGGAGCAGTGTTCGAGTCAAGACCACCTTAGACGTGACCAAGACATCACCAAGACCACAGTGTATTGAGACCAAGATGAGACCAGTGCCAGCAAGCCAGAGCTTCTTCTCCTTTCTCCCGTCACTTTCTTGGGAGTGCATGTGAAGGAGGCAGGGAGAGGGGGTTAACAGTGACAAGTTAGAAATGAGTCAAGTTATTGGTTGCATTTGAAGCAGGGAATTTTACATCCAATCACAGGTATGATTTTTAACCCATAAATCAGACAATGCACAGGCAATGTAGCAATATCCCTGCAGGTTTGGTCTCGACCGGTTTTGAAATAAAGTCCCGAGTCCTCTTCATCTGAGACGAGACCCTCAAAAAGTGGTCTTGAGCCCGGTGGTAAGACCTGATCTTGACTACTACAACACTTTCCATGAGTACAACTACTACTTTTTTTCTTTTTTTTTTTTTTTTTTAACCAGGTTATTGCATCAACAATTATCTGATGATTGAGCAGGCACAATAAAGCCAATACATAACCAAACAAAAACGGCCAAAAATGAACACTGATTTCCTGTCATGTCAAAAAAAGACCAAATAAGACATTGAAAGGCAGAATCCAAATTATTACGTCGATTTTCAATATCGCCGAAGTTTGATCTCTATAAAGTTTTTGTGTAGACTGTAAAACTGTAGCAGTGACAACATTTAACCTTTAGACATTACATATTACACACACACACACACACACACACACACATATATATATATATATATATATATATATATATATATATATATACACACACATACACACACACGTATATTTTTTTTTAATTTGACTGCAGGTTAACGCATGTTTGTAAATACGTTTGTGTTTTTCCTTGTTTATATAGCAATCACAATAACAAGTAATATACCTAGTACCTAATAACAAAAAGAGAAAAAAAATATGCCTACATATTTACAAATATATAGAAACATAATCTTATCATAAAAAGTCTGTCTGAATGTATGTTATAGTACACATTGCACATGCTCCTTGATATTCATCTGCTATGTGTGTTCAAGGTTAACAAAAAGCCAGCATTTAAATTACAAATTCAAATATTGCTTTTTAAGGTTATCTCGTGTGGCATTCCGTTTTATTAGCCTTTTCTCTGTCTCTCTTTCATGGGAGGAGGATTTAGATTTTCTGTAAGCAGTCACTTGTGACTGATGTATGCAGACGCTCAGGTTGTTTACCAGAAACATTTCTCAGTAGACACACTACTTTAAATACAAAAGCAATTTGTTGGTTAGGTTAGTGATAAACCATGAGGTGTCCTGATACGGGAATATTATACATTAGGGAGAGGTTTATCCCTGTATTCTGTAATTTCATGAGACTGAAACATAAATGCATATGTTTTCATTTCTGGAAAATAGAATTTCTTGTAGACACGGTTTTGGTTTCTGTAATATGCAAATCTGTATCAGAAAATAAGAAAAGCCTCTAAAGGCCTCATATAGCTTATACTGTCACCACTCATTTCTCTTGGAAAAGAGACACACACACACACACACACACACACACACACACACACACACACACACAGACACACACGTGCAGACACAGACAACACCACCCTTTGCTGATGAATAAAAAATGACATTTCAATTTGCCTTTTTTGCTCCCTTTTTGCATATCTGATTAAATTCATTTTTGGAGAATATAAAAGCGAAAGGGGACGAAGAAGTGGAGGTGAAGAGGGGGAATAACATCCTGCTGACAAAGAAACAAAATAAAATAATAAAAACAAAATATGCGTGTGAAAAGAGGAGGCGACCCCTCCTTTCAAACAAATGTCAGATAAAATAAAAACCAAGATCAATGTACTAGTTTTTAAATGATGGCGAGTTCGAGAAAATTCTCTAAAGAATTGACTTTGCTTTGGAAACAAATGTTCCCACCCAACTGGCACATGTTATTGAATAAAATTTTACATCTCCGTTTTTGATTAATGACACGTAGATGTGTATTTTTCAGCATGTCTGTGGCTGTCGCTTATAAATATAGATTGTGGGAAGTGTTTGACTGAGTGTTAAAATGGAAAGTATCAAAGTGTAGTGTTGCAGCAGATAAGGTCTCTCAAGTATGATGACAAACTACTGTATATATATATATATATATATATATATATATATATATATATATATTTTATATATATATATATATATATATAATGTAAGATTGCCATTTCTCTCTCTCAGCCATCTTTCCTCACTTTGAATTCATATTTTTTCTCTCACTTCACGTCAGTCCTCTTGCACTCGTTCCTTTTCTCTCTCATCCCACCAATCAGAATTAAGGACCACCTCTGTCAGGTTTATGCCTTTGGTTTAGGCAGTTGCCATGGAGATATTGTTGGCATGATAGTTTAATGAGTGACCTCTGTCAGCAACCTACTGGAAATGACTCTGTGTAATGACACCCAAGTTTCTCACAGTCAAACATTTGATGAAACTCAATGCAATAAAAACAACCACCGCCCACACGCGCACTCAGTAACATATTTATCTTGCCCCTTGGAGTTTTATCCTTGAGTATCAGGGCAATCACACACACACACATTGGTCCTCCATCATGTGTCTCTAACAGGCAGTGTTTAGGCCTCCTGCTGGTTGGGTCAGTCAGCAGCAACCTTTTAAGATGGGCTGCTGTCTGAAACATCTAATATTATAGACTGTGTGTGTGCATAAGCCAGTGGACTTTTTGATAACAGTCTCCACAGTGGAAGATTCTAAAAATATAGGCAATGTGTCTTAGTGTGGACAGGCAAAACAGTGACGTTAGCCTGGTGGGCTCTGCAATTACTCAATTTAAAAGTAAGCAGATCACACAATGTAGATGTCGTTATTAAGCTGTATTT
This sequence comes from Perca fluviatilis, assembly GCF_010015445.1. NCBI lineage: Eukaryota > Metazoa > Chordata > Actinopteri > Perciformes > Percidae > Perca > Perca fluviatilis. The sequence continues at coordinate 26,721,509 of NC_053131.1, read as the reverse complement.
TGTTGATTTTTGTCAGATGACTTCATGGTCATAAATACAGACTATGATCTGCGATTAAATTTCCATTATTTGCATGCTCAGCTGTCTGGCAACACAAAGGAAAAAATTACATCCACCAAATTGTGGGTTTGGCTGTAATAAAACAAAGTGATCAGTAAACAGCACTGTATGCATGTCATTTTCACAAATAAATGGTGTTTCAAAATGTTAACATACAGTCCATTTGGGTATCCACTGACAAACACTACAGCATACATCGACACAAAACATATGCGTGTGTGTGTGTGTTCGCATAATACCACATCTTCAAATCTGTCAGTTTGAGAAAAGCAGATGGTCTCTAAACACCTTATTTGTCTGTGTGTATGTGTGTGTGCGTGTGTGTATGTGTGTGAGTGAACCACAGGTTCAAACTCTTTCTCTATCACACTCAATTACTCGCACGCAGGCACGCACGCACACACACACACACACACACACACACACAGGCAGCAGTGAGTCAACTGGTTAGTTAGTCAGTCACTGACCTACATAAATATGTCATAAGCCAGACTTTTATTGTGTGTGTGTGTGTGTGTGTGTGTGTGTGTGTGTGTCCCTGCGTGCCACCTCACACTGACAAGACTGTAACCATGAAAAGGAAACAGCTGGTCTTTCACGACCATGTTATGGTGTGTGTGTTTAGTGATTCAATGTCCTGTCTAATTTAGCGTGGTTGATAAACTGCATCGTCACTGAGCTGCCACACACACACACACACACACACACACACACACACACACACACACACACACACACACACACACACACACACACACACCTGCATGCACACTATTGTGTACATACACTTATGGCCAGAACCTATTAAAAAACATTCACTGCCTAAAATCTAAAACTGGCCCATCATCATTCACCATAACTGTCTATTCCACCGTTTGCTAACTTAATGAAATGAGGCCAGATTTTTCTATGAAGTCATTGTCTTTTTTTCTGTTGAACCGGCATACTCACTCACTGCAACTCACTCACTGCCTGCTATATTATAGGCTACTCTCCTGGGTTAATGGGTGTTATGTAAAGGAAAACATTATTTTTGTTATGTTTTCAATGTGTTTCCAGCCTTGGCACATTAAAGGTGCTCTAAGCGATGTTGGGTGACGTCACTTCTTGTTGACGTTCAAAGTATTGTCAAACAAAACGGAGGCTAGGCTCGTTGTCGTTGTCTAGGACAGCTCTCCTCCAGCTCTCTTCCAGCTAACTTCTCGCTTTACGCTTCTCTCTCCTCCACTCCCCACACCCCACTTCAAGTGCACGCACACTAACCCCCCAACCCCCACCCCCAAATCCTTCTTGTTGGCTGGAACACTGTTTGTTATGTTTGGTGGTGCAGGTTGGCGCTGTGTGTTTTTGTTGCCATTTGTGGAGCCTGGGCTGTCTACAGAGACCGCGTTTTTTTTTTTTTTCACAGTGTGTTCAGGGGACAGGCAGCTCGCGCATAGTGAGGAGATGTTTGCTATATGCGACAAAAAATGTTGTAGCCTAAAAAACGCGTGACATCGCTTAGAGCACCTTTAACTCTAGGGGCCCTATCTTGCACTCAGCGCAATTACCTTTGTACACCGACGCATGTATCATTCCTATTTTGCACCCCACGCACAGCGGACTTTTCCCTCCACAGACGCACGTCGGTAAATTAGGGAATGTATTTGCGCTCCTGGGGCGGTTCAGCGAAAAGAGGAGGCGTGTTCCAGCGCAAATGTTCCCTGATGCTATTTTGCAGTTTCAGAAAACAATTCCGCCACTGACCAGGAAAAACCTGGTCTAAAGTCAGTGGCGCTTTTATTCAGATGCTATTTTAGGGCGCATGCTTGGGCATAATGTACGGCGGGTACCACGCCTACACTTCTCTCATCTAAACGGACGCAGCAGTTCCCATTTTTGCAAACCATACATAATTACAAAGAAAAATATTACTGAAAATGCGCTTCAGGTGTTTGGATAGGTCAGGAGGCACTTTACAGTACAGTCCTCAAAAAGTCGCAGCATTCTTTGTGGCTTGTTGTGTTATACACATTTCCATGAATCATGGAAGTGTTGATGACATAAATGAGGAAATATTAGAGGACTTAAGGAGACGTGATGTTGAACTACGGCGGGATTGGACACTCCAGCGGAATCTGGCCCGGGAGTAATGCGTGATGCGCTCCTGGTGGAGCGGGTGGACGGAGATGGAGTGGGGGGAGGAGGAAGGGGCACAACAGGTGCAGGTGGTGCGTTTGGAGGCCCACGCTCCATGGCTGCAGCAATCCTCTCCAGACTCGAGGAGATGCGCCCGAGAGGCCGCAGCAACATCGCCACCCGGTCAAGACGGTCATTTATTACTTCTCTGCATCCCGGACAGCTCCCGCTGGCGTGCGCCAGGCAAATCCGCCATCATAATAACAATCCGCCATGGAACAAGAGCGCCTGCTCTTAAAGGGAATGAGAGATGACGATCTGATTGGTTATTTTCACGTTACGCCCAAACCACACCTAGCTACTTCAGACCAATCCATTTAAGATTTGCGTCGGGCGCAAGAGTCATTTATCCCGCCGGTATAATAGCAACAGCGCCAGAGATCCGCCCACAAAGCTACTTGCGTTTTGCGTTTCATACTTGCGTTTCAGATCGTTAAAATAGGGCCCTTGGTCCAATTGAACATTTCACACATCTTTCTGCTTCTGCTTCTGTCAGCAGTGTCTGTGTCAACAGTGTCTGTTACTAAATGTTTGTGGTGGTGCTGATGGCGGTGCACTTGGCATTTTTGTGTGTGAAAGCCAGTTTGATACTGTGCAGGAGATTTTAGCGCACCTGGCCTCACTCATATGGATTTTTGAAGCCCTTTTTTATGAGATTCAAAATCAAACAATAGACAATCCTGGTAAGAATTGTGTCACTTTCAGCTCTTTATTTTGAATGTCCCAGTGTTAGATTTGTAGCGAAGACACAAAGTATTGGTGTGTTTATATACTGATTAAGACTGATTAGAAGACATTACTTCTCTAAAGGTTTCCATGCTGCAGTTACTAGTGAAGCAACACGTTTAAAGTTGATTGGCTGTTTTAAATAGAGAGCAGGCTTCCACAAAACTTTCCACAACAAATCTACTGCACCATCTTTGCTGTACTTCCAGCATTTTCAATTACCTCTCACCAGAGGAGAGGGAAAATGTGCAACAAGTTGACCCTTTAAAAAATGCATCCATGTCAGACTGCAAATTGTAGACCTTACATAACTTCAGAATCGGACAGCCCGTCCTCACCCAGGAAACGGCCGTTACGTTAAATAGAACGGTCACATGATTAATCCGGCATATTTCATATTTGTCGTTTTGAGCGTCTTTGGAAATCAACCTTTAATGAAGCTCAGCGCAAATTCTTTCAGCAAGACTTCTAATAACTTCAATCACCGCTCACTCTTCCTAAAACTATTCAGCTGTTTAGAAGCGTTGACTTTTCCAGAATTGGCAACGAAAATTCATGATCCAATCACAGCATTACATCCCTGCTTTAAATCTGTTTCTCTCTCTGCTGCTGTCAGCTGTCATTTCAGGCAAAACGTGCAACCCTCCTCCTCCCCTTCCACCTCCAGTCACCATCTCCCACGGCACCCTGGGTCTTCCTCCAGCAGAACGCTCCGTCGACTACTCCGGTCTGGTCTTCGGGCTCCTTCGCCGCCGCCACCTTCTCTACCCCTTTTAAAAAATATTTTTTAACGATGGAGTCTTATCTCCAAACACTCGTACATTTCATATTATGCATATGTACAATAAGTCTCTCCTGATTGAAATGTTGTTTGGGTATCAGAAAGTGGGCATTTCACATCAAGTAACAAAATGTGAAAGCAATGTGATGAACGTTTCCATTCACCTGTTTTCATGCAGATTTTAAAAACCTGAGTGGAAAAGCGGTATTCAAAAAGATTCATGCCTTTAAAATTCAATTTGATATTGCAAAAAACGTTTTTATGCTTGACTGAGTTAGAAAAAGTTGCTGTATCAATAAAAGCAACGGTTTAATGGCACCGACTGGAGAATTAGCAATTAACTGTGTAGATGAACCAACTCCTTTTAGTTGCATAATGGTAGTAGCATTTTCTTTGGCAGATTATCTGGAAATTCTGTTTCATTTTGCGCTACATATGGATGGAAACTTGACTACTGTTGACTTTAAATAAAACACTCCTTTTAGCCAATATCATCAATCCAGCAAGCAAATATTATTTGTACATACATCCATAAAACACCCAAATCATCTCTTCTTCTTCCACCAAACCAGCCTTTTAGTGTGCAACATGTAAATGTAAGATTTACAGTAATTAGGCCTAATGATGGAAGCATTATGTTGTTGTGGATTCATTTTAGCACAACTGTAGTCAGCAGAAAAGGACTAGTCTGCACCACAATGTTCTTTCCTCTCTTCCTCTTGCTCCCTGTTTCCTCATCTCGGCCTCCTCTGACCCCCATCTCTCTCGCTGTGCCTCAGTCACTTATAGCGGTCCCACTAGGGATTTTTTCAGTCACACCTCTCAGTCAAACCAAACCTGAGCCTCTGGTCTGAAATGGTCAGTGGCCAGCAGAACTTGTGCGTGTGTGCATAATAACCTGCCCATCTCACTGAACTGAAACGTCAGTGTCACTTTAAAGTGTTCCCTTGTCAAACAAAGAGAAAGCAAACACAAGAAAGAAAGTCAGAAGGAGAGACAGAAAAGAAAAGAAGCATGAGAGGAATGGAAAAGAAAACACAAGTATGTCAGCCGAATCACATAGTTGGCTGCAGCAGAGATTGTGTCTTAAGTGTCTTGAGTTGATGACGTTCAATGCAGGGAAATTAGGAAGTGATAAGAAATATATTAAGCATGCTAGGTGTGGACTATAAGGGTGTCTCCTCATCAGCAGTGAGAAAGTAGATAGTGGAGGGTGACCGCCCCTCTGCTTGGTGTGCGTTGCCGTTGCTTTGCTTTCTGTCTCCACGCATTTTCACTCATCCACTCCCTACAATACTACATTCCTCCCATCTATTTGTTTGACTAATTTTGTGCTTAATAAATGACTTGGTTCATTAGTATACCTGTGTGTCTCCCGTTTTCTTCCCAGTCTAAGAGCGGGGCTGTGACATGAGGAAGAGAGCTGAATTCACCAATGTCGTCTTCATCACCTTCTCTTCTACTATTCACCTTAGCTCAGCATCACGTGATTGTATTTCACCTGCATCTGACTTCATCTGGCTAATTTCAAAGTCTCTTTATCAGTCTCCTGTGGTTATATGCAACTACCACAATATTAAGTATAGCTCTGCTGTGCTGTTGTTTAGCTCTGGAGTTGTTTATTGTGAGGATTTATCTTCAACAAGCCATTACACTTTTACTATCATGCCACTGTACAGGGAAACGTACTGCTGAAGTAATTAAGGGTTTGCAAATCCACCATAAAGTTTTTTTCTCTGAATATCTGGATACTTGGATTTCATTAATAATAAGGGTCAGAAATTAGATGCCCTGGTAGCTCACCTGGTTTAGCGTGAGCCCCATGTACATGATTTATGGTTCTGCGGAGGCTCCACGCAGAGCTTTCGCCGTAGCCTACGTAAGTGGCCTGAAGTCTACTTGTGCGTTGCGTCGATCTCCTTTAAGAGAATACTGTAGCAGGGCCGGCATGTGGGGAGTGTGTGGTAGAGCGGATGAGAGAGTGACGGTGATTAGTTTCGGAGCGAGTGCCGACTCTAGAGTCATAGTGGGAGAAACAAAGTGTCTCCCCTGTGCTTTCTGACCATGGTGGGAAATCTGTAGCAGGAAAAGTTAACCTACTACTTTGGAAATCTAGAGTTCTCGCGAGAGCACAATTTGAATTTGCTCAGCGAGTCACTCTGGCAATGATGCTCATCAACTATGCCCTTGTAGCCGTGCTGCACCAATCACATTGGTGTATCTGATATAGAGGCGAGCTAAACAGATGACGACAGTTTAATCTACCAGTTAGCTCCACTTGTAGCTAAGCGTATGGGGCTCTGGATACGTCTTCCTGTGTATTGTTGTGATTGGTCATAGTGTTATCCAATTGCATGCAGTGATATTTTCAAATGCATGCTTGGTGCCGCCCCTCGAGTTGGGCCATTTTCATTACTCAATGCCAGACCCTTAATCTTTCAGATTTAGTTCTGGATTTCCAGGCTATTAAACCTCTCCTTGATTTTATATTGTTTATGGAGAAGGAGAACCAGGAAATGAGGCATGGGGAAATACAACACTACCAAGCCAATGCGATGGCGTAGATTTAATGCAAAAGCATAAATCACGCTTAAGGCTCAGTCCTTAGCGCAGCAGCCAGGGTTTGATTCCGACCCGCAGCCCTTTTCTGTATATCATCCCTCTCTCTCTTCCCACTTTCCTGTCGTCAGCTGTCCTAATCGAATAAAGGCCATAAAATAATCTTAAAAAAAAAAAAACATACTCAACTCAAATCAGCGTTTTCACACTGTACTGATGTGTGAACAATTACAACTGTGCACAAAAAAACACTAGGCCTTTCAGGACTATTGAGTTTTTAGTGTGGCAATTTAATCAGGGACTGAGTCTCTGATGCCAGGTTAATGTAATTAACTCCAATCAAGCACCTGGTAGGAGAGTCAAGCTGTGGTGCTGTTGCAGACAGCCCTGATGTCTCATAGGAGCTGCTAGCCAACAGTCACCTTTCCACTTCATAATTAGGATGTCCATCCTTTTGAAATATCCACAGAAACAGTTACAGCAATCAATACAAAAGCCCAGTCACACATTTCCCTTGTTTCTGCATGAATAGAAGGTGCTCCCACAGTTCTTTTTTTAAACTTTGTAAATTTACAACAAAATATCCTGGCTAGTATACTACTGGAAAAGTTGACCAATTTAGCCTACATGTCTCAGGATAATGTGTTAAGAGATGATTGACATTACTCAATAATACTCAAGTATAATCATTACATTCAAAAGTGGCCCTGAATTTATTAATTTTATTGTTGCGTCACAGACTTCCAGGACAGGCAGCTCTGATTCCTGGAGGTCCAGATTCAAAGCTTTTAAGGTGATTAGCCTAAGATAATGATATGATGCGTTTCAACGTTTAACTGGCAGAGTCCGACAACTCTGTTCACTAGCTGTCAGTCAACAATCAACAATGACGGCAATCACACAACAGCAAAAAGGCACAGCACAGCCCCATTAGAGCATTAAACCAATCACCCATTAAACCATCTTCAGCCACTTGTAAACAGACCAACCAAGAGCTTTTATTTTGTTCCTGCCAACTCACAGAATTGACATTAATTAGCTACCGCTGAGTACATTTAACAGCAACACTGGTCATTGTAGCCAGTGAAATTAGTCTTAAACTTTCACTTGCTCGGACACTGTTAATGATGTAAATTATGATTTAACATAGCAGCTCTTGTGATTTGAAAATTGTACTTCTTCAAATCGTAGTTTTGATCCAAAAACAATCACGACACTCAGTATCTACTTAATAGTGAGCTTTCTTGTATATTCATGTCATGTCTGTTCATTTTTTTCATCGGATAATCTGGTCATTGGTTTTAGCAAAATGATTCCCTCCTACTGTATGAATTTTTATTCTTCTTCAATTTAATGTTTTATGTGTCATTTTAAGCCAACAGACAATTCACTATACCTCAGTCTTGGGTGTGTGCCGTGGCATGAACACAATGGCAGTTATGCAGACGAATGTGTGCCAGAATATGTCCCATGTATGCGTGATATAACGACCCAAGCATTGATATTTAAGCTAATGAGATGTTTCATAACTTGCAAAGCAAGAGTAATAAAATGCGTTTAATAAGGCTTTTGTGTCCAGGAGCCAGCTGTGTCTCCATCTGGTTATGAAAAATAATAAAATCACATCGTCACCAGTGTGTTTACCAGCACTTAGCTGCAGCTTTGGAGGCCTGGACGCGAACTCTGGCTGGTAAATAAGCTTTCACAGATGTCAAAATCACAGCCAGTATTTATCAAAGACATTCAGTTAAACATTAAATGTACAACAATTGAGATAGATATATCAGGTACAATCTCTCCTTCTTTAACACTTACCACATGCCATCGAAGCAGAAACACAAACAAACACCGACGCACACAGAGACACATACACAGCATGCCTTTTTCTACATGACCTTTTTAAATCTGTTTTCTAAAAAAAAAGCAGCACAATTCCTGCCCTCTCACTCTTCAAACTCTTTTGCCCACAATGTTACACAGTTGTACTGTACGTGTGACAATGTGTGACAATGTGTGAGGGTGTATGCGTGTGTGTGTGTGTGTGTGTGTGTGTGTGTGCTGTGACCTTTCTTCCACAGCCTGGCTCAGAGTTTAAATGGAACCTGTGCGTTTTCAGAGCTGTCTGGCAACGAGCCTGACTCACAGAATCACCCGATATTTTGCTGTTTGACTTTGCTTTAGTGTTAAAGGTTAACTGTTAATCAGGGTGTCGTTTTGGCCGCTGGACAACGGCACGCATCGTGTACTAACAGTGTTGTTCCCTCCCCTCCTTCTGTCTCTTCTGTCCTTTCAGTTGCTTCCCTGTGAAAACTGACTAAGAAAACAAATAGAGAGTATACACGGCTAAAGGTCTGCCTTAACAATTATGACGTTTTTGGTCTGTAAGTCATTGTTGCAGTGGCTGGGGTTCAAAACCGACCCACGGCCCTTTGCTGCATGTCGCCTCCCCTTCCCTTTCCTGTCTTTAAGCTGTCCTGTCAATTAAAGGCCATAAGAGCGTCTGGCCAGTCTGCCTGTTAAATTGTCGATGCAACTTTGTCCCTGAATAAAATATCTTGACAACTGCTGCAACTGTTTGGACACAAAAATCTTAACCCCCTTTGTCAATGTTGTTTGGGTGATGGTAGTTCAACTCCCCAAGCTTGATGCACGTCTCTCTCATCATAAGAAACCTATGACTGTTAAGAGTACCGTACAAAGAATACTAATCCAGGGTGGCAGTAGGGAACCTGAAGTTTGCCTCGCTGGGTCATCTTTTGTTAAGTATGTCTTACTCAGGGGCAGAAGCAGCCATCAACACATAAACCACACAAGAGCACAACGCTGAATGACAAATACATCTGAGATTTAAGTGTGACACGGATGTGTCTGACTCAAGACAACAGCAGCGACATGACAGCTCTGCAACATCTAACTTGAGCTACTCAAAGTCAGCTCTGTCAGATTTACACCCATGATAAGGAAAGAAATGACAGAGCTATGGCATGGAAATAGTGTCCTAGCTCAATTGGCTGACACTGCATTTCCAATAAAGAAAAAAGGGCATGACTTTGCTATGGTAGAGTGATTTTGAAGTGAGGATTAGAAACAGAAGCATTTTTAGCCATGTGGTAAAAATGTGAGTGTTTGAAAAAGACAGAGCATACGAATGGCCAGTGGAGAAGTAGCCGTTTGAGAAGTTTCTATGGATGTTTTGATACTTATACTGTGAAACTGGGTCACCATTGGAATCCACTGCAACTGCAGTGAATCTATGTCCATGAGCAAATTACAAACTTTTTAAAGCCACCTTTGAAGTCTACATTGGGCCAGCAATGTGGTGTACTGCTTCAAGTCACATCCGTACACTTAAGGCAGCTGAATAGTTAAAGGTGCCCTGCCACACAAAACCGTTTTACTTGTATTTTTTTTAAATATGTTAGGTCCATATGTGTTTGTGTTATGTCGTGAATGTGAAAATGAACTGCTACCTTCTCTGTCAGCTCTAGCCACTGAAAAGAAATAAGCGGAGAAATCAGGCCAATTACAAAAGCTGGTCAGTCTGACGTGATGTTGCCTGAGCTCGTTACTATTCATGAGCTCGCCCAGTTGCACTGGGTAAAGGATGCTGATAGCCAGGCTCTCATTGGCTAGCTGTTAGCCAATCAGAGTCAAGCAGCTTAGCTCGTTGAATATTAATTTGAACTGGCACAAATCGAGCTGAGTCTTCCTGCAGGCTTTCTATACCACGCTAGAATGGCTTGAAACAAGGTAACCAAGGCATTTTTTCCACAAAGAATGTTACAGAGTCCATTGTAGAACTTCAGACATTACCACAAAGTAATGAAATATGTGTGGCAGGGCACCTTTAACAGACAGTAATTTGTTTATGTTGGCCACTTAAGGAGAAAGTGAGTTTGCATAATTCAGAAATGGATGAAAGATGATTGGAGAGATCGTCGGGTGGCGATGCTTTGATTGCAGGGTCATGTCTCAGTGAGGCTGGGTAATCAGCACTGTTGTTAGAGAAATGGAGAGTGATTCAAGTGAAGGTTACCGTTGATAACAACACACGGCTGCTTTCAGTCTGGTTTCTTATAGTCCTCTCTTTCTTTGCTCTTAATTCTCTCACTCTCTACAGGGATCTGGTCCTGATTTTGGTCTTGGCTGAGTCTGATCTTAAAGGAGCTTTTGTTGCAGCCAAATCCAAATCATGATATTCTACAAATATGAATTATTCATTGTTGTTTAAACTACAGAACCTGCCACTTCTCTTTTAAAGGGATAGTTCAAATTTTTTTAAAGTTAGGGTTGTATGAGGTACCTGACTGTTTTTTATTTTTTAAATATGTGGATGTAAAGCTATGTGTTATTATCTCTCCTCTCATCCAGCCACTCTAGTACTTTCTCATTCATTTTTTTTGTCATGCACGTGCTATACTGAAATACTTGTAAAAAGCTGATCAGAAACCTCTGCTTGTCTCTGTACTTTTGAAAGTCATAAAACACAAACATTATGAACGTAAACAGCTTCATCTTTGCCTCTATTTGTGCTTCTCACGTCTTGTCTTTCCACTGACTTTACTGTATATGCAATTGTGCTCCATCCATTGGTATATTTGGGAACACTGAAAACATTACTGAAAACATTGTCTCGCTTTGCCAGACCCTCCTCCAAAGCGCGCTGAAGGAGAGTCTGGCTACTCCACGTAGCATTTGGGGATTGGAGGAAAACGTGCACTGGTTTAATTTTTTAAACCAATCAGATTCGTCATGTGTCATGGGCAGTGCAAAAACGTAAAATAGTCGTGCGAGAGAAAACTCAGATTGGACAGATAGTCTAGCTAGTCTCAATTTACCCCACAGAGATCTGAGGAGCATTTAACCATAGTCCTCATAAATCCACCGAATTTAAAATTCCAACACAAAGAAAAATACGGAAAATACATGCATCCGGTGGAATTTCCTGCAGCACCGGAGCAATCCAGAAGTGGAACACAAAGGATGTAGAGTACTGAGAACATATCTGCACTTTAACAAGAACGTTTTATGGGTTTTTTTTCATTGGCACTTTTGGCGCTCCACTACGCCGGCCTGAGAAAGACCTTCTTGGAGTTTCTGTGCTTTTCTCACATGTCTCAGATATCTGCTTTTTTATTAAACAATATTACATGAGAGGATGTGCTTTGCTTAAATCAGTAACTGTGCCTAGGTGTACATTTGTAAGGTACAAAACCTACATATTCCTGCAGCCCGGTCCAGGGCAGAGCTAATAATGTCCCTAGGTTCATTCATTTTTTTAAATAATTTAAACAGACCACTCTTTTTCTACAAAGCTTCCCCAGGTGTTACTGATGCTCAAGCTGAATCAGTGCATCACAAACTATTCTCACTAAGAAGGGTACTTTATATACACACTCAGTAAAATTGAGTAAAAGCTGCATGCCACACTGACTGCGCCCACTTTTAACTTTTCAACTTTTTAATACTTGTCTTCAAAGGGACCCTCTGGCATTGCCAGTGTTTTGGCTGACTCAGTGTCGGATAACCACAGACAAGGAAATAGATACAAAATTGGTACGAGTCAAAATCACATAGTAACACCAGAAATATATCACAACAAACTATTACTTTAAATGTGACAGGAGCTAATGAAGGTTTCCCCTGGCGTCCCCTGCTGTTTTAGCTGACTCAGTGTAATAAAGCGAAAAGTAATACAAACTGTGCACCAAATGGACCTCTCTCGTTCCTAAGTGCTTCCTGAAAACATGCCCCTGGGGTGGCTATATGCTCCTGTTGACTCAGTGTCTAGACAACCAGTGCAACACAATGATGCAATAATGATGCACAAACAAAAAAACAAAAAACATTTGTCAAATAGAATAGAAAATAATAAAAGCTAAAATAGAATGAGAGGTATAAAATACAAGAATAAAAGTGAAGGCATTAAAAATGACTTGATTTAATAGAAGGCAGCGTCAAACAGAAAAGTCTTCAGCCTTGATTTAAAAGAAGAAGAGAGTTATCTGGGAGTTTGTTCCAGATATGTGCTGCATGACAACTGAACGCTGATTAGTTCTCCACGATTAGTTCTGACTCTGGGAAATGAAAAGTTTGTTCTGATGGGGGTCAAAGGTTATTTTTTACCTGGCAAGCATTGAGCCCCCTTTTTCAGAATCAGAAATACTTTAATAATCCCAGGGGGAAATTATTATTGTTACAAACTCCAGATATACAAACAACATATATTATCCAGACAACATATACAATACTGGTCAAAAGTTTTAGAACATCCCAATTATTTTTGTTTTTTATTGAAATTTTAGCAGTTCAAGTCCAATGAATAGCTTGAAATGGTACAAAGGTAAGTCGTGAACTGCCGGAGGTTAAAAAAAAGTAAGGTTATCCCAAAAAAATAAGAATGTACATTTCAGTATTTTACAAAAAGGCCTTTTTCAGGGAACAAGAAATGTGTAAACAACAATGTAAAGCTGTTCTGCAGCAATGGAGGTTGATCAAGCTTTGGAAGTTGGTGCTACCAATTCCCACAGGTGTTCCAACTTGGATTACTTACAACCCCCTCTGTTTGTATAAAAGTATTGTTTGAACACACTGTGGTACCGTACCCTCGTGAGCATTATTTGAACAGTATTGTACTGCAGAAAGTAATGTGTTGCTATAAAAAAGGCAATTAACAATGGAAGAGAGACAGACCATCATAACACATAAGAATGTTGGTCTTTCCTACAGAGAAATTGCGAAGAAAGTCAAAGTGTCAGTCAGTACAGTATTCTTCACCATCAAAAGGCACTTAGAAACTGGGGGAAACTCTGACAGGAAGAGGTCTGGCAGACCCAAAGCCACAACAGAATCAGAAGATTCTGTTTCTGAGTGTCAACAGCTTGCGTGATAGGCGGCTCACAGGACAACAGCTTCAAGCACCGCTTAATAGTGGTCGTAATAAGCAGGTCTCAGTTTCAACTGTAAAGAGAAGACTTCGAGCTGCAGCTTTGATAGGTCGAGTTGCAGCAAGAAAGCCATTGCTAAGACGTCAGAATAAGAAAAAGAGGCTTGCCTGGGTCAAGAAACACTGCCAATGGACTACTGAAGACTGGAAGAAGGTGCTATGGACCGATGAATCAAAATTTGAAATCTTTGGTTTATTACGCAGGATTTTTGTACACCGTTGAGTAGGCGAAAGGATGGTTCCTCAGTGTGTGACGTCAACTTTCAAACATGGAGGAGGAAGCGTGGATGGTCTGGGGCTGTTTTGCTGGAACCACGGTCGGTGATTTGTACGGAGTGAAAGGCACCCTGAACCAAAACGGCTACCACAGCATTTTGCAGCACCATGCAGTACCCTCTGGTATGCGCCTAGTTGGTCAGGGGTTGATCCTACAGCAAGATAATGACCCAAAATACAAGTCCACGCTATGCCAGAACTACCTTAGCAAAAAAGAACAAGATGGTAAGCTTAAAAACATGGAGTGGCCAGCACAGTCACCAGACTTAAACCCCATTGAGCTGGTTTGGGATGAACTGGACAGAAAAGTGAAAGCAAAGCAACATACAAGCGCCACACATTTATGGGAACTTCTGCAACAGAGTTGGGAAGAACTTTCTGAAGAATATTTGATTTCCATTGTAGAAAGAATGCCACGAGTGTGTTCAGCTGTTATATCTGCCAAAGGGGGCTACTTTGATGATTCAGATTCAGATTCACTTTATTAACCATTTGCAGTGTAACCCACATTGGAAAAAATTTGCAAGTAGCTCAAAGTGGAAGGTCAACACATAAGAGAACACAACATAAAAACAGACAAACAAATTCACATAAAACCTCAATATTAAAATGCTGTACAATAAAAATCCATACATAAATTTAAAGTGCCTAGTTTAAGGTGCTTTGTTTAAAGTAATCACAGCTTGTGGAAATAAACTGTTTAAATGGCGATCAGTAGAACATTTGACAGAACGATACCTTCTCCCTGAGGAAAGCCCCTGCTGGATGGCCTGAGTTATCATTAGCCAGTTGCAAAGCTCGATTCAAGAGTCTTGCTTTATATGTGAACTCCAGGAGCGGTAAAGTGCAGCCAATAATTCTGCTGGCTGAGCGAACCACTTTATTCAAAGCCTTCTTCTCTTTCAGAGTGAGATTACCGAACCACACAGTAATACAACTGGTTAGGACACTCTCAATTACAGTAAAAAATTTGAGTAAAAATTTGAGTAAAAATTTAGAATACATTTTGGTTTATAAATTGATTCCATGATTTATTTTTTAACTTAAATTGTTCATTTGTTCTATTCTTTTATTTCAGAGTACAATAAGACATTGAACTGCATGAATTTCAATAAAAACTTTGGGGTGTTCTAAAACTTTTGACCGGTAGTGTATATTAAAAACTAATTTACAGTAGTAATATATAAAAGATCAAATGTACAGTATTAATGTATAAAGTGCAAAAAGAAAAAAAAATCCCATCCAGGTTATACACACTATTTACTATTTAAAAGTCACGTTAGTCGGTCCAAAAACTCTGACCCAAGAAGATTGCTGCTATCACCACAACTGAATCATTTCCCGTCTCCCAGTCTGTTTGCTCTGACTCAGCAAATCTCCTTCTCTCCTCTCAGTTTTTCAATTTATTTCTGTAGCTAGCACTTTGCTCTACTAATCATTCACCTTTGTGCTTCCTGCATTTGAGATGATCTAGTGATTGAAGTATAACATTAAATATAAACAAATTAATCCAGTGTTGACTCTCATCTGAGAAACATTATTTAAACAACACATTCAATTATGTATTAACAGTATCTGCACGTCTACACATTGAGTCTGTTGGAAAGCAAAGTGACACGAAACAGCCATGAAGAGACACAAAGATGCTGTGAACAGACAAAAAATGACCCCAGACACAAACTGTCTAAAAAGGAATGCAAAACAACTATGAAGAGAGACAAAGTGACCACGAAGAAAGACAAAATGACCGCATAGAGACACAAAACGGCCATGGGAAGTGTTAAAAAACAACCTTGGAGAGACACAAAATGACTTCAAAGAGATGCAAAATGACCTGAAATTAAATGATAGCAAAGTAACGACAAAGAGACGCAAAATAACCATGAAACACACACACCGTTTGCTGTCATTTTACAGGATGTCTCTTTCAATTTGGGTGTCTTGTTCCCACTGATGGTTGGAGGGTTGGGAAGCCTTTTACAAATCTGTGCCCTGGGACCCGTTGTCTATTAGTCTGTCCATGTGTCTCTACGTGTGCGTTTGAAAGAGGGGTGTGTGTGTGTGTGTGTGTGTGTGTGTGTGGCAGTAAAGCTTATGTACCAGCTCACTGTTTTCGGTAACAGCCCCCATTTAGCAATGAAACTATTGTGAATGTCAGCCCCACAAATTTGAGCACACCCCACTGTGTCAACAAGTAAACACTTTGTCAAAACCACTTAACTCCACAGGGTCCTGCCTGAATCAGTGCCGCTTACTGGGCCAACATGTGTACGATGATAAATATGCTGTGTACAGAATCACCCATCGTGTCAATGATTGATTTTAGCTGCATGGCATATTGCACTTTAGTAAATCAATGTGCCGTCAGTCAAAATTACACCCACACAAAGACACAGAAACACACACAGCCACAAAGCCTCTCTCTCTCTCTCTCTCTCTCTCTTTTTTTTTTTTTTTTTTTTTAAAATAAAATTATTAAGGTCATATAGTATATAGTCTATATGCACGACGTTCCACTTCCGAGATTGCTCCGTTGCCGACGGAAATTCCACCCGAATTCACTAATTTAGCCCGTAATCCGTTGCCTTGTTGGCATTCTAAACTCCGATTTATGAGGACTATGTTTAACCTTTTCTTGGATCTCTGCAGGGTAAATCCAGACAGCTAGCTAGACTATCTGTCCAATCTGAGTTTTCTGTTGCATGACTAAAACAACCTTTGAATGTACACATTGTACCAAAACAAGTTCCTTCCCGAGGCTATTTTGCAGCGGCACCGTGGCTCCGCTCGGCGCTCAGCGCTCACCAAGACGATTGTGATGGTTTAAAGAAATGCCAATAAACCGGAGCACGTTTTTCACCCATCCCGGAATGCTGTATGGACTCGCCAGACCCTCCTCCGCAGCGCTGTGGAGGTCTGGCAATGTGAGACTATATAGTATAATGTTATTCCCCAGCACTTAGTATGCTTTAGCGCACATCCATTCTTCCAGTAATTTACTAAATGATAATGATTATTCTGGATGCTAATTATAATTATGAAACATGGGGAAAAAGTATTAAGTTTAGCATTTTTTTGTAGACAGTAAATTGAGTTTCAGAGACCTTAGGTGCTCTTGCAGGGCTTACATTTCAGCCATTTTCCTAAATGGGAAGCATATGGGTTCAGCTGCATAAGCTTGTTCAAAATGCATTAGTGTTTCAGTGATATTCTGTGGGAGTGCATATATGTTCTAATAACAATCTATCTATTCTAAAAGGTTAAGTGTCCTATTATGTTTCAATATGATGTACTAGCACTCACGTGTTTTATGTTTAGTTTGTGGTAATGGTGAGTACTTGAATGCCCTATATGGATATTTTAGGGGGGTTCTGAACCTTCCATGTGCTTGACTTTATCTATATTTCACAATATATGGAAAACTGTATAAAGTCCCTTCCTCACTTCATCTGTAAGTGGTTGTACATAAACAATTAGTCAAACAACAAGCAATCAAGACAGATTTTGTTCTTTCTCTCCTAGTTATACACAAGTTAGAGTTTGTGTGTGTGTTGTGTGTGTGGGGGTTTGGGTGTGGGGGTTTGTTGTTGTACACAACACAACCCACAACAACACCAAATTAAAAAATCCACACACACACCACACACAACACACACACCCCCCCACACCACAACACAACACACACACACAAATGTATTATATCTAAAATAAAAATCGACCAGATTTAAATTCTCACAAACACAATAGAAAACAAAAAATTACAAACCAAAAACAAATAACTTCAAAACATCACTTGAGGCTTCTACACAACAATATACACCCAAACTCATAACCATATATGAAAAAAAACCACACTTGAATAAATTACACAAAATTATATAGTACACACAGCACACAAACAATAACACCACATTGTTTAACGTGTAATATCTAACATTTTATAACTTTAACTAATAAAAACACACACAATACATAATGAAAACACAAAATAAAAAAATAAAACAAGAACAACAAAAACGCGAAAATAAAAAAAAAAACAGAAAAAAAAATGGGTGGCATGGGTAGACCCTCAAGTCTAGAGGATTGCTGCAGCAATGGAGCGGGCCTCCAAACGCACCACTTGCTCCTGTTGTGCCTTTTCCCCTTCCCCCAACTCCATCTCCGTCCACCCGCGTCCATCAGGAGCGCATCACGCATTACTCCCGGACCAGATTCCGCCGGAGTGTCCAATCCCGCCGTAGTTCAACATCACGTCTCCTTAAGTCCTCTAATATTTCCTCATTTATGTCATCAACACATCCATGATTCATGGAAATGTGTAAAACACAACAAGCCACAAAGAATGCTGCGACTTTTTGAGGACTGTAAGTGCCTCCTGACCTACCAAACACATGAAGCGCATTTTCAGTAATATTTTCCTTTGTAATTATGTATGGTTTTCAAAAATGGGAACTGCTGTAGATGAGAGAAGTGTATGCGGCGTTGTGCACACGCTACATTATAGCCAAGCATGCGCCCCTAAAATAGCATCTGAATAACGCGCTACTGACTTTAGACTAGCGCCACTGACTTTAGACCAGGTTTTTTCTGGTCAGTGGCGGAATTGTTTTCTGAAACTGCAGAATAGCACACAGTAACGTGCGTTTGCTGGAACACGCCTCCTCTTTTCGCTGAACCGCCCCCTGGAGCGCAAATACATTCCCTAATTTACCGACGTGCGTCTGTGGAGGGAAAAGTCCGCTGTGCGTCGGGTGCAAAATAGGAATGATACATGCGTCGGTGTACAAAGGCAATTGCGCTGAGTGCAAGATAGGGCCCTATGTGCTTTATAGACTTCAATTCACACATGTAGACTTATAGAAATAATTCTACCACACACACACCAACACATTCTCACACCCAACTCGTAAAAATAAGGACGTTCGGTCAGGAGCCACACACACACACACACACACACACCACACACACACACACACACACACACACACACACACACACACACACACACACACACACACACACAAACACAAACAGAGGCAAATAACATAACTAAAAGCATGAGACTGTAATTTCCCTGGGATATAAATGCATGGTGGGCATGAATTGTCACCTCGGCTACAGACTGTCAACTTTTATAATCCTCCTGTTGTAGAAAACTGAACACAATTAGCTCGCCGCCTTACTATCAGCTCTACATGGAGCCCTGTTATCCTGCAACAATAATGGTTAAAATCAGCTCACACAATGTAACATATTGTTTGACATGTAAAGCACGTTTTGTTTTCAATACTGTGACATGCTAAAAGCTTTAATGCTCTATTGGCTCCAGGGATGGCAATGTTGGTCTTTCAGTCCTCCACTCTGGGCAGACTGGAATTTGTTAGGATTATTCGTGCAGAGCGGACCGATGTGAACATGCAGCACCACAAATCCGCAGCCAGAAGCAGGTGGTGTGGGATCTTTTTTAATAGTCAATTAGTGAAATGATGATAGTAATAATTAATAATAAAAAAAAAAGTTTGGTGAAACAGTTTATATGGTCGCATCAGCCCGCTACTATTTCAGCTGTAATTCCACTGTAGTTCACGTTGTAAATGGTTATATCATATCTGAAAATGTGACACGGCTTGCAGATTGAAGTTGGACCCTAATCCTAATATGTGCTCCTTCTAGCCAGCCTCCTCCCAGACTTTAAGGTGATTCTGATGACTTGACAAAATTGACAAAATTGTAAATGGGCACATCCCTTCCTACCCACCTGATTACCTTACACCTCATACTCCAATATGGACTCTTTGCTCTCAGAATACAGGGCTCCTGTCTGTCCCCAGAGTTAAAAAGAAGTCAGCAGGCCACGAGCCTTTTCTATTTTGTTCCCCTACTCTGTAATCATCTTTCTTTGGACATCAAATCCAAATTCAAAACTCATCTTTTTGACCTAACTTTCAATTAGTTGCTTATTTTTTCATTATCCGGCTGACAGGTTGGTCTCGGTCTCAATGTATAATTAAGCCTAGTAGTCCTTTTGAACGGGTTTTGAATGTTTATTCATTGTTAGTTCATTGACCACACAGTTACTCACTTTAACACCTGGAAGCTGCCTAGTACAACCACAGTCTAATCTGTTGGACAGTACACAAGGCTTAATGAGGGATTACATGTCTGATTATTTGTAATCATTTTTATTTAAATCCGAGCTGATGGAGTTTATGCGTGGCGCATACCATTGGTATGTTGCTCCTCTCCTTATCTTCTTTCTTTCTTTTCCCCCACTCTTCCTCCCTGTAAGCCTGATATCTGTAGAGAATGAATGTGTCATTATAAATGAGGAATGAATGAGTTTTTCATTGTTATGGCCAATAGATCCTGTGCAGTGTGTGTGGGGCCGAGACTGTTACAGGAGGAAATGGGGGGGATCAGAAAGCTATCAGTGCTCTGATTAGATGAGGTTCACACACACACACACACACACACACACACACACACACACACACACACACACACACACACACACACACACACACACTGATGAGATGACGATCATACTGACACAAACCCCTCTCTTTCTGTCCTTTATGATGTCTTTATCTGGATTTAAAGTAACCCACACACCACACACACAACTTCCAAAAGAGAGAGAGAGTTAGCACAAACACAACACACTACTAGTAGTTGTTATAAGGTGTGTTTGTTTTGCATGTGCAGACACACCGGGGAACCATTTTAAAATGTATTATTGGATTCCAGATGTTTTGCTAGTATGTAAATTCATTGCGTAGTGTAACAGTGTATGACGTATTTTCCCTTGTCACACAACCCTTTTCATTGTTATTAAATCCTGGTAGTGTCCAAGGGCCAGATGTATAAATATGTATGTGCGCACAAAAACCATACGTAGGCCTTTTCCCCAAAACATAAACTGTTTTTTTTTTTTAAATGAATGATAGGCCTATTGTATAGGCACAAATAGTGCATATGCAGAAATATGTGTGTGGCAAATTAGGTTTTCTCCTTACTTCCTGCCCATTATATTTTCACCTTCTGGATTTAATGACTCACCAGCACCTTAATTACTGGGTGCCGCCACTCAGCGCTATATCTGGGCAGGTGACTGCTGCTCCAGTGTGTGTTTCCTACCTCCTACCGGCTACACTCGCCGATGTTTCTTGCCTGAACTAAAATGACTTTGTCATGTAATAAATATGATGTTTACAATCCATGCTACTGTCACATAATCCAATTTGCGCTTGAGTAAATATATTTTTCCCTTGTGTACCCAACATGCAAAAATATATTTTCAGGTCTGAGCTTGTTTCACAACATCTTTTCAGATAGTGTTAACTAGCAGATTGCACTGATTAGCACACCTTGAGTCAGAGAAAAAGGAACTAATCTGTGAAATCAGCTGCTGTAGTGCTGTTTTGCTAGATTGACAACCTGCAGACTCAAAGGTCACAAAAGAGCAAGATTGAAGAGATGCTGTGAATCAGGGATGGTTGTTTAAAACTTGCATTGCAATACATTGATTTAGCAGATAGCCTACTTTTGTCCAAAACCACTTACAATAACAGCTTTTCTGAAGCAAGACAGTTGTAATTCTTAAATTCATTAATTTTATTAATATGCTGGACCTTTTGATTACTAGCACTTCTCTTCTTCTGTTTCAACGTTTCTTGCAGTATTTTCAGAACAGCTACATTTCTTCACCCCAAGGAGTCTACGTTATGTGCCGGTTGGGCTCCCAAACTGCCCCACTACTGCACTATGAAAAGGATATTACAAACATTAAACAGTAATACAACAGTATGCATTGACCATCAATTTCAATAGTCATGTAATTTCCCTTTATTCTTGGCCTTTTTTCAAAAATGTGATATTTCATGTATTAAAACTAAACGGGACTGCAGTGTCTACAGATCTTTACTATTAAAACAAAACAACAGTGTACAAAAAAGGCCATTATTTAACAAGAAGCCCTTAAAAATGTGAGTGCACCCTGTGGGTCCACCAGCAATTTCCATATCTGTCTTTTCTCCTGAGTTTTAGACCAAAGCCTGTGTAAGAGACATTAGATAAAAGGCCAAAGAGATATCGCTTGGCAAATGAATACTACTCTACGCCAGACAGAATACAGAATATAGAGTCCACATACCAGTCAGGAAATGAGTTGGGTTTAAATGTGACTAGTAGCTGATGCATTATAATGACAGTTCTATATGGGGTTAATTGAAATAAACACTGCATGGTGCTGTAAGCTGAACTTGTAATTGAAAAGGATTTCTTTTTTTCGTGTCACAATATGCCATTTTTCTGTCATCACTTATGTAATGTGTGAGTTCTTTTTCTTTTAACAAGTTTATTTTTCAATCTCCCCTTTTCTTTTCCACCCCACTCCTGGTGGCAGACGTCATTGGCATCAATTTAGAGTGCAGCGCATTTTGGTGTGTGATGAGGATGTCTCCAGAGTTGCCTCCTTGTGGAGATATTCTGAAAAAATCCAACTAGGTGAACAAATTGTTGCAGATCAAGAACATGTTGGAGGGATTATACATCACATAATTATAATAATCCGTTTATTTCATATAGCACCTTAGTCACAAAGTGCTTCACATGATAAAACATTGTTAAAATACAGTATATGACCCTAACAGAAAATGAGCAAGCAAAAAGAAATAAAATACCAGATGGAAATAAAAGATTAAAAGACTTAAAAACCCAAAGTTACAAACATGACACAAAAGCGAGTTTAAACAAGTAAGTCTTCAGCTGCTTTTTAAAAGCATCAACAGAGAATGCAGAACGTAAGACAATAGGAAGGGCATTCCACAGAATTGGAGCCACCATTCCAACCCTAACCGCACCGACAGCTTTGTTGTCATTACTTCAAATTCCTCATGGGGGGGGCGGCAGAAACCACCCACTATAACTTTAAGCTGTAAAATGTGGAACACCAGGAACCCTCAGGGAGAGCTCGAGGACATAGCTGGGGAACCTAGCCTGCTATTACCGCTACTCACACAATGAGTGATACTGTGTGTATGTGTTCTTTTGATGACCAACGTCTTGCAGTTATGGTGAACTATTCCTAAACGAATACATTTTGGCCCACTTTTGCAGAGGTTAGTTTAGGTGTGTACGAACTGTGTTTGATTGGCATCTCCCTGACTCTCCTGTTTGACCTTTTTCACAGCAGACATTTTGACTTGTCACAGCAGGAAAAGTACAGGTTTAATAATTAGGCTCAAGACGGACAGTTTCCAACAGCCTTGGCAGTCTGTACAGGAAGTCCATATCTCATATAAGGCATGCCAGCATATCAGTTTGCCACTGTATATTGCTCGGCTTGTCCTAAAACTACATGAATACATTTAAAACAGTCAACAGTTAAATGTACAGGAAAAGGAAATCAGAAATATAAAGAGCGTTGGAGTTAGCCAACACATACTTGAAATGGCATACAGAAGTCTGATTGAAAACATTTTTTTATTTAACATGACAGCATGGCATGGCAACGTGAGTGCAAAGAGCAAAAACAAGCTCTCCAAGGTTGTTAACATTGCCGGGAAGGTGATTGGCAAGTCACAGAAACAACAATGCAATATATTTGATAGTGTTGTACACAGGAAGGCTAAACACTTAACTGCAGATACTTCACATCTACTACTCTCAGAGTTTGAGTTGCCTGCGTCTGGCCATCGGGTCCCAAGAGCAGTCGGAACATAAAAAGTATTTCATTCCCTATGCCATCCAGGCATTGAACACAGAATGACATTTGTTATTTTATAAGATGTGCTCTCTTTATTATTTATATAACGTATTTGCTGCTTCCTGCCCAATTGCACCAATGTTCATAGTATATTGTATATTATGTATATATTTTACCTGTCATATATAAAGGCTTTGGTCTACATTTATGTCTGATAAATTAAGTCAACTGATTCTAGTCTGCGTTGCTACAGTAGAATAGATTATAAATTATAAATTAAACAATTCCTGTACATTTACACAAAGGCGCAAAACATCACATACTGAAATGTAGGGTAAATGGATTATGTGCAAAGCAAAAAACATACACATGTTCAACTACGCACTCATTCACCCTTCTTTTTTTCTCTGCCGGAGACACGCTCATAGGAT
The DNA here is from genome assembly GCF_010015445.1 of Perca fluviatilis. Classification (NCBI taxonomy): domain Eukaryota; kingdom Metazoa; phylum Chordata; class Actinopteri; order Perciformes; family Percidae; genus Perca; species Perca fluviatilis. The sequence continues at coordinate 26,697,846 of NC_053131.1, read as the reverse complement.
CTAGTCACAGGTGCCACATTTTGTAATATAAACAAGAAGCCAAGCTGTATGAGCAGAAATAGCAATTATCTTGGAATCAATTTCTCTACTGTGTAGGCATCACCCAGGGAGAATCGGATTCCATTTTACAGACACACACAGTGACTAGATAATAGAGAGATAATGAAACTGGCCTCTCGTCTCATTGTAGCTGAGTCTTGTTTAATACTGAAAACACGGGCCATTCTGTGGCTACATTGTTCTGAAAAATTCTAAGGGAAAAAATCTTAATTTAAAGTATAACTTTAAAGTCTGGAAGGAGATGGTGATGTTGGCCAGTCAGCAACATATCTTATCAACCCTTGAGTGTATTTAACAGGATAGGAATTGATCGCTTCCACCAACATCCACCTGCTCAGTGTGTTTCACCGAAAGTATTAAAGGCCCTGATATCATTTTTTATTTTAAAGATTATTTTTTGGGGGCTTTTCCCTTTATTACAAGTGACAGTGGATAGACATGAAAGGGGGAGAGAGATGGGGGATGACACGCAGAAAAGGGCAACAGGTCGGAATCAAACCCTGCTGCAGGACTCAGCCAACATGGGGCGAACTAGAAGCTAGAGGCGGCCCCAGGCCCTGATATCATTTTCCATATCATGAAGCTGTTGTTACAGCTGATGAGAAATGTTTTCCACTGACAGCTACAGGAGTCCAATATGAGCTGGTTCCTAGAAGGAGTGCCTGTACACATCACAAAAGTCCTCAGAGCCTGGGAAACCCTTCTTGAAAATGTATGCCCAGTAAACAACTCCTCAAAGGGGATAACCCGTGCAGGACAGGGTTTTCTCAAGGTGAGAGAGATGGATGGCCCTATAAACTGCACCACATGTTATATTTTAATATTAATAGGGCAGTTTGAAGGAAGATTGCTTGTGCAGATTACATTATGCTCCCAAATCCACAAATTCAGTTGGACGTTCTTCTGTTTCTCACACACACACACACACACACACACACACACACACACACACACACACACACACACACACACACACACACACACAGACAGAGTTTCCTCTTAATCAATCTCAATCTCTGTTTAGCATTTGTTCTCTTTGGTTTATGTTTCACCTTGTATCAGCCTCACTGTCACTTCAGAGATAAAGCTGCTGGATCCGGAAATCATTTTTCATATCATATTCCTTGACAAATTATTCTTACTTACTTTCTTTTTTAAAGTGAATTAGAATGCCTTTACTTCAATTCAATTCAATTAAATTTTATTTATAGTATCAAATCATAACACGAGTTATCTCGAGACACTTTACAGATAGAGTAGGTCTAGACCACACTCTATAATTTACAAAGCCCCAACAATTGCAGTAATTCCCTCAAGAGCAAGCAGTGCAACCAGTGCGACAGTGGCGAGGAAAAACTCCCTCTTGGGAAGAAACATCGGACAGACCCAGACTCTTGGTAGGCGGTGTCTGACGGTGCCGGTTGGGGATATGATGAACAGTGGCGATAATAGTCACATTAATAATGGAACAGTGACTTCAAATGGTAGTCGTAGTAGTTCATGTCATATCAGGGCGTTACAGGATGTAGCGTGGCCCAGCAGAGCATGGATGGACGCAGCAGGAAGCAGCAGGGTTCAGCAGGACGCAGGATGACACTGCAGGGCACCGCTTAGCTCAGCAGGGAGTGCAGCAGGACCACGGCGACAGCTGCAACCAGGATCTTGGTGCCAACGTTCTCCAAGGAAATACGCTGGGGGAAAAAACATAAGGACTCCGGGGAGTAAACTTCCCAGAAGCTAGGATTAATAACAAGCATTTCTTTACTGCTATGTGACAACAATGAATCCCTTGATAGGGGAGCCAGGAATTAGTTCAATTGGGCAAGTTTTAATTGTCCTTTCATTTTGCATAAAAATACATGAATGACAACGCCGTCTAGTGTAACCCAACAGATACTGATCTAAAATGGGGAAATGGTCTTTAATTAAGATCTGATTAAGACGAACCTCAGCGTGGGACGTGGTGGCATGCTGAGAGGCTGCAGAGATGGCAAAAGTACTCACTTCCTGTACTTAAGTAGAAGTACAGATACTTGTGTTAAAAAATACTCTGGTAAAAGTAGAAGTACTGATTTAACTTCTTTACTTAAGTCAAAGTAACAAAGTACAGGCTTTGAAATGTACTTAAAGTATAAAAGTAAAAGTAGCCTTGTGAATGACAACCACTTTTTATGCAAAGCTACCTGGACCACACACGTTACTAGAGTGCAAGATGAGACATAAAAAACAGGCTCTTTATATGCCATTGTCTACATTTTAAATGGATGTCTGCCAAACATCACATATATGATTATTGTGACAGAGACTGGGACTCCAGCTTAATAAGATTCTGACTGAGTAGCAAGATATGAATTCAATTGTGATTCTGTGAGAATTCACAGATCCAGTTTCTCTTTTTTAATCGTCCCCTTAACATTTAAAGAAATCTACATGTATGTGTGTGTGCTCAAATATAGAAAGAAAATAAAGGATACAATATGAATTACTAAACATAGATTAATTAAGAAGTTCCCCATACTTTTAGAGTTACACGCACATTGGCCAGGAGTCATACTTGACGCCTCCTAGCCTATCTCAAACATCTCTCTCAGATAAGGCCAGGGATGATTGGGGAATGTCTTTACTGCTTGTCTGCCTAATCTCTGGGATTTTTTCTTTATTTTCAATCATGTCGCCGTCTATAGTTTTCACAAGCGAATTTTTGCAACTAACTCAATGCAGTATGCGGGCCGAATTGTGTTCGGTCGTCTTGTAGTGGTACAGTATATTCCCATTCAATTAGATTGAATTCGGTATTGATCACGTGAAAAATAATAACGGTAACTCCAGTGAAATTATTTGAAACTTGCTAGTGAGGATTAGATTAGGATCGTTATTGGCTGATGCTGGTTTCAAACTTCGCCCCAGGTGTGTGTCTGTAAAACACGGGCAGAGACAACTTTCTCTCTTTTGATGCTTTACAAGCAACGTGAAACCTAGCTAACAGGTGAAGAACACAAACAACTAAATCACTAGCTAACCTACTTTAACTGTGCAGGAACTATAGACCAAAACAACAACAGGCTTAAATGAACTGACAACATCAGTTATACGACTTGCAGTTCTCAAGGACGCACACACACGATCTCAACTGATTATCCTCCGGACAGCAGTCTCTCTTTCTTTTTTCTCACTTTTTTCTGTGTGGCGCACGCGCCCGCTCGCGGTGTGGCGCGTGTCCGAGCTATTCTCCGACATTACGACCTCTTGTACAAAACTAAAGTAACGAGCCAATTTTTAAAATGTAAGGAGTAGAAAGTACCGATATTCGTGTTAAAATGTAAGGAGTAAAAGTAAAAAGTCGCCACAAAAAAAAAATAGTAAAGTAGAAATATCCGAAAAATCTACTTAAGTACAGTAACGAAGTATTTGTACTTCGTTTCTTCCCATCTCTGAGAGGCTGTGATACCTCTCACTCACGTGAGAAAAATAAACAGGAACAGAAGAACTGATGGAATTGTCTAAAGTAGTAGTTGTTGCCATATGACAAAATAAGGTGATAGTTGAGAGTATTTTCCTACCCCTCATGGCCAAGAAGAAGAGAATGGGTAAGCAATTTTCAACACAATGTTGTTCATTTACAGTTTAATTTGTACAGTGCAGAAGTGTACCCCTTCCTACATTCACAGACACATATATGGGAATTGCCTACAGATCAAAATGCATCCGCAGGCTCTCTGAACCACAGACAGACAGACAGACAGACAGACACATCCAGCTGTTTTGCTTCCATCAGAAAGTCAATAACAACACTTTTAGCTCGAGTTGAATTGATTGAAGCATTCAGCTAGAAAAATATTAAAGAACCATTTCACCCTTTTCTCTCTCACCTCTCTCTCTCTCACACACACACACACACACACACACACACACACACACACACACACACACACACACACACACACACACACACACACACACACACAGTACATGCTGTGTATTGGGGTTTGACACAGCAGAGAAGCAAGCACCGGCAGTATCTGCACTGCAGGAAATCTCTTTAATCAAAAGAGGTGTGGGTATCTGTCTGTCTCAGATGGTGTTGCTTTGATGATAATCTTGCATTGCCAGACCTTCCTCCACAGCGCTGCGGAGGAGGGTCTGGCTAGTCCACACAGCATCCCGGGATGGGAGAAAAACGTGCTCTGGTTTATTGGCATTTCTTTAAACCAATCACAATCGTCTTGGGCAGCGCTAAGCATCGGGCAGAGCCACGGTCCCTCTGCAAAATAGCCTCTGGAAGGAACTTGTTTTGGTGGAACATGTACGTTACAAATTTGTTTTAGTTGTGCAACAGAAAACTCAGATTGTACAGATAGTCTAGCTAGCTGTCTGGATTTACCCTGCAGAGATCTGAGGAGCAGTTAACCATAGTCCTCAGAAATCGACCAGAGTTTAAAATTCCAACACAAAGAAAGCGGAAGGTACCGGACATCCGGCCAAATATAGGGACATCCGGCGGAATTTCTGGCGGCAACGGAGCAATCCCGGAAGAGGAACGTCGTGGATATAGACTACTTTGAGAATAATTGCTTCTCCTCAGATATACATTTTGTAGTACAAGTGTTTGTAATTATGTAGTTTTGAGCGTCTTTCATATTCCAAATGCCATTTTTCTCGTGTTGTTTCTTAATGTATCGTACAGTTTGAACACTACAGGAAGTTTCACGTTTTATTTGTTTTTTGCACATACAAGGAATTTATCATGGTGTTGTTGGTGCATGTCACACATTCTCTGAATATAAGAAGGATAAAAAGAATATAAACAAGCCATAACATGTATCCTGCGAATGACTCAGGCTTTTGGGGGGTGTTTGTTAACTTGTCTTGTTAAAGGATGCTAAAAACATACAAAAATGATATTAGATTGTTTTTCAAAAAACTATGAACAAGCTACACAACATACTGTTGACAAAGGCTCTGTTTTTTGTTTTTTTTGTCATTGGTGTAGTTACAGATGTCAATGGGATTTTGAATGAGGTTTTCTGGAACAGATGCTGGAAGTGCTGATTTCACTTTGGCTCTCCATACTCGTATTGCATTAGGTAGTGAGTTCCTTCACAACTGTAGCAGAAACCATATTGTTGTAGAAAACCAATACTAGAGTAGGATGGGTTGACATTTTTAGGTCATGAACATGTTCCAACTTAGATCCAGAAACTCTTATTAATGTAATCTTATGAGCTGAGCACCACTTCAAGCCATGAGACCAGTCCAGCAATAAAAGACACTTTTAATCGCTCCTCCTGCCTGAAAGGCTTCTTTCGTGTGACATCCTGTTATTGCATTGGTTTATGTTTCAGCAAACTGCAGGGAGAAAACTAATTTCTGCTTTGCATTTGAATACTGAAGCCGGGGGAATGATGCATGTTTGTGTTTTGAAGGGCATTTGGATAAATGACGCACACACGCACGCACGCATACACGCACGCACGCACGCACGCACTCGCTCTCTCCGGTTGGTGCTTAGCTATTTAAAAAACATTAATTTCCTTCTCATTTAGAGGATAATTGTGCTTCAGAGCAGCAGTTACCATATAGAAATTATGAGGTGCTGTTATCAGCAAATCAGGCTACGAGTGTGTGCACAAATACACACAGACGCATTGAAAATCAGTCACATTAGCACATCGAAAGAATGGTGTAAATGTAGAAATATTTTTGTTTCAACTGTGGAAACTGGGTGCCACACATACCCAAACAAAGTTCCATTTGTTCATTTAATGGGGAAGTTTGAAATTAGCTTGGAGCAAAATATATTATATAAAATTTTGTTTATCAATCATGCAGAAAACTCCTTTTTTGATGAAACAACTCTTTAATACAATCCAATGTTCTGCACACAGGCAGCACAGATAAATGATTAAGAGAGCAGGAGACAGGCACACACCCCCACAGCTCTATCCACAGCCTCTCCTTTCTTTATTAACTCCTCATTGACTTCACAACTCCCATTGATTAATGGCTGCCCACTTAAGTTTGTTATGCACTCTTGAACCGCGTATATATGTGTATGCAAAAAAACATGTCTTTCCTTTGCATTTGGCTTCTTCAGCTCATCTAATGATGCAGAGAGAGAGAGAGAGAGAGAGAGAGAGAGAGAGAGAGAGAGATATCAATAAAGTAGAGAAATGCTGTTGGAACAGTTAACAGTGTTTTACATAAAAGCATCTACAGCTCCCACTCCTTAAGACGAGCAACGAGCACTCATGAATACAACTGAGTGTCCCTTTCCAACCCGTTCTCACTCCCAACTCGTAAAATACGGACGCTTGGGCAGTGGCTCTCAGCGTCAGAAACAACGCAAAAATCACCCTAGAGAGTATGTATGGAACGCACCGGGCAGAGCAGCGCTGTCAGATGACGTAGTATTTAGGGTGACAGCGGTTGATTTGGTGAAACCATTTATATGATTCAGACCAACGCTATTTTAACAATAGGCTAACTCCAATGTATCTCACCTTGTAAGCTATATGAAAAAATTTAAGTAAATAGTTTGAAAGTTTGAAGTAATTAGTAAAAATATTTCACACATCTCACTCCAAACTTCCTGGGACTAACCAGTGAATTTGCACTGGAGTTCGAACTCCCCTAGTCTATATCCACGATGTTCCACTTCTGGGATTGCTAGAGTGCCGTTGGAAATTCCGCCGGGTGTCCCTCTTTTCGGCTGGATGTCCATCACCTTCTTTGTGTTGGAATTTTCAGCTCTGGATTTATGAGGACTATGGTTAAAGCAGAATTCCGGCAAATTTTTACGTTAATCTTGATCGCTATAAACATGCGTGTACTTTCGATTGAAAAAAACCAACCCGAATCAGTGCAGGCAACACGGAGAAGCTGCAGCTACGTGTAAGAGCTTCCACTGAGCTAAAATGCCAGTTGTCGGGGCAAGTTTTAGAGTGCCTTTGTGCCTCTTAACAGACATAAAATGCAATTAAAATGTCTGTGCAACATAAACAGGGCCTTACGTGACAACAAAATGCATTTTCAACTCAGACATTGTTTAAATTCACCTACCCTGGTCCCTGTCTCGATCCTGCCGGTAGCTAGCTTGCCCTGTTAGCTGATAGCCGTTAGCTGCCATCTGGTGAGTGTATTCAGCCAGGCTTCTGTGATGATCATCCCGATAACAATCCACGGAGTGGCGGTGGTCTGGCTATGTCCTCCAGAGGACAGGTCATGTCACGTCTTGAAGTTTATTCCCCCCTAAAAAAAACAGTAGTGCGGTAGTAGCTGCTAGCTGCTACAATACACAGAATAAAAACAATAAATATAATAAAGACAATAATAAAAAAGTAATATATTGCATATATTATATATATTGAAAGACTGCTATTGCACCATTATTTGTTAGTGTTCAGTTCCTTTATGGCACATGGGTAGAAACTGTTCATAAGTCTGGATGTGCGGGCCTTCGTGGACCTGTATCGCTTCCCAGACGGGCAGCAGGGTGAAAAGGTGATTGGCTGGGTGGGAGGAATTCTGTGTGATGCTTTTGGCCCGACACAAACATGGAGCCCTGTAAACGTCTTCTAGGGTGGGTAGTTGTGTGTTTATGATGCCCTGTGCAGTTTTAATGACTCTCCGTAGCAGCTTCCTGTCGGCCACAGTGCAGCTAGCAAACCACACCAGAATATGCCATGAGAGAGGATGCTCTTAGTCAACTTTGTTACTGAGCGATCGGGCGTTCACCAGAAAGATGCTGGGGAGCGCCGGTCTGTGAGAAGCTTTCTTTAGCCGTGAGTCCGGTGTGGTAACCCACTGGGACCCCGCTGGTCGGATGATCTCCGGTGGAATGTAGTTGCTGTGGAAGTTACTGGTTAGATCTAATTCCTCACACAGTGACCCTACCCTTAAAAGATCTTGACGGCTGTATGTCGAGTCGATGGTCAACATACAGCTGAACAAAACAGACAAACATAACCACATCGGGGAGAGCAAAGCCGCTGCATATGTGTGCGCCGCCATCTTGCCAATTCTAATGTAGTTAGTTGATGATATGCTCATTGATTTGGAAGTGATGCTAGCTTGTACTGTACGTGTTGGTAGTAAGCTAGTCAGTGAGGAATGCTTTCATGTGCAGTTTATGTTAGAGCAGGCACACATAGCCTACTGTTTATGGCTCCTGTTTTTGGTTTTGGAAAAGCAATAATTCAGCTGCTTTGGCACGAGGAGAAATCCCAAACTTGAGAGGCCTGCCATGCCTTTTTACGGTTAGACAGTTGAGATAAACATCTAATTGATACAAGGAGAAAGTGTTGTTTATGCCGTTTTAAAGTAATTTATCCTACTATATTGTGGTGTTACAGACTCCATGCTAAACCAGGTTTAATAATGATAATAATAATAGTAATAGTAATAATAATAATAATAAAAATTGATTTTGTAATCCAAACTACTTCTTTTGTACTCAAATTTCTCACCATAATGCCTGTATGGGAACGAGCTAAACTTATCATCAAAAGGGATCATGACAGCTCCATATTGAACACGTTGGCTGTTGCTTTGAGCTGTCAAGTCGTTCTGACAGTTGCTCCCATGTGATATGATTTCACCCTCAGAAAGCTGTCAGCTGTGGCCCATGTTTAACAAGCTGCCTGCCAACCACACAATTGACACCCCCTTGTTAAGAAATCAATTAAGTCTCACAGGCGATCCACTTAGGCTTTCATGTAGCTGAAATCTGCTGCTAAGCTGCTCTCTCTGGGTTAACAAAATTTCCCATCTATAGTCTTTTCGTTATATATTATCACATGAAGTATTAACCTGGATCTATTGTTTGTGACATAATTAAATACAAATAAATCTGTCTTACCTATGGTTTTACTTTTAGCTTTAGAATCCCTAATTAGAAGTCTTATTTTCATATTAATGAACCTTTTCACATTTGAAAAACATCAAATGTACAATTTATACTTTTGGTTTTGGTAAACTGACCAAGATTTCAAATCATGTCCTTTTCTGCAGTTAAAGTTGAAGATATTATTATTTATATTATTGTGTGAATTAAGAGCAAATTAAACATTAAAAAAACAGTATAATATGCAGCATTAAAGATATTTTTTCCAGGGTTGTGAGTATGTGCTATTCCTATTTTTCGAGTTGTCTTATTTTAATGTCAAGTCTCTTGCAGCAGTCTAATCGCAGACGTTTCTTTTTTTATTCAGGCATTTTTGAAGCATTCATATGTTTGACTTTATTAATGTGTGGTGGAAAAAGATGGGGAGAAATGCAGCCATAAAATCACAGGAGAAAACACCACGAACCTTAAGAGACATCTCAAGCCATTCCATAATAAAATTGAGGTAAATCAAGACATTAACGTAACGTTACTTTCTATTTTAGAAAGCTAATGCCAACTCATGAGGCTGTGGTTAATGTGTCAGATTTAGACGTTAGCCACTGGAGCTGAAAACAACTGAGACAGACGTGTGTGTGTGTGTGTGTGTGTGTGTGTGTGTGTGTGTGTGTGTGTGTGTGTGTGTGTGTGTGTGTGTGTGTGTATTTGTTTGTGTGAGAGAGAGTGTGGGTTCTTAGTTCCTACCTGACTGACTCCTTGTGTATTAAGCATCCTTGTTTGCCAATATTTTGGTTTTGTCTATACTACTAGTTACAATACTACAAAATACAATACTATATTGACTGGATTAAACAGAATGCATTACTAAAAAGAGACTAAAATAAAAATTTCATTGACTAAAACTAGACTAAATGTCATCAATTTTCGTCGACTAAAACTAGACTAAAATAGTCATGGATAATTCTGAATAAAATAAGAGTGAAATGCTCAGACTTTTAGTCGACTGAAACTTGACTAGACAGAGTATGAACGTGACTAAAACTAATAAAAACTAAAATGACAGTTTGACACAAAGACTAGACTAAAACTAAAACAGGCCGCCAAAAACAACAACAACTAATTGCAGCAGGAAGCTTAACGTGCTGCGGTTTGTAAAAAAGTCTATCTTCATGATAAACTTCATCCACACAGTGCAGAAAGGACACATTTCGGTTGGCAGATAATGTCTAAGGATCACGGATCTCCCAGCACCTTGCTATTTACAGAGCAATTGTTGAAACTGTTTTTTTTTATCTGCCATTCACATGTCAAATCAGTCAAACTGCTCTCCCAGGCTTGCAGCACACCTGCAGTGCACATAATAACAAATAACTCATTTCGGTGGATGACGAATCAGCAATGCTCAAAGAAAATAGGTTAGTGAAACAGAGGAAGAGGGAGAATCATATCTCAGCAGTGCAAGGCACTACAGGTCAGGCAAATATAAAATCAATACGGATCTGCTATTTTTGTTCATATAGGCGTAGCACTGTATGTGCAAAAGTGTCAGGTAAGGCGGAATATAAATCCGAGGGAAGCGGTGATTAAAAATATGATTGGAATTAATTAGTGGGTACGTTTGTGTTAAAAAGAAATACTCAGCACAGATGTTTTTAAGGCTTTGCATGCATGATACATAGGCCTAGACAGTATATTGGTGTGTGTATGTATATGTAAATATATAAGTTAGTGCTTGAGTTTGTGGAACCTCAAAAAATGTATGCATGTGTATGTGTGTTACTTCTTGTGCTTGTGCTGTTTATTTCTGTTTTTTTCTGAAATCTGATTGGTTACGTGGTGCAGGATGTAGATGTATCAGATTGGTGTGTGTTTGTGTGTGCATGTGTGAGTATAAGTATTCCTAAATTATTTGTATCTAAATGTGTCTGTGTGGTTGTATGATAGTAACATTCATGCTTTATGTGTGTATTCGCATATGAGCACAATATCAGTTTTGTCAGTTTTGGGGTTAGTGTGTGAGTGTGTGTGTGTGTGTGTGTGTGTGTGTGTGTGTGTGTGTGTGTGTGTGTGTGTGTGTGTGTGAATAACCTCCAAACCCTCAGATAAAATACTATCCCTTTCTTTTTCCGCCCCCCAAGACAACATGAACATGTGAGCATGGCTACTAGTCATAAATCAAGAGGAAAGAATAAAATAAGAATAGAAAGAGGGGAAGCAAGATAGAAATGCATAGAGAGTGAAAGAGAGAGAGGGTGGAAAGTAGCTGAGGAAGGGCAGAGGAGGAGAGGCAAGGACAGGATAGAAAGTGAGAATGCAGATAGAGAAAATGCGTGTGACAATAAGACATGCCATTTCTTTCACTGCAATTTTTACTTGCACTCTCAAAAGAAATGCATCCCAAAACAATTTGTGTCTGTAGATATGAATATTTTTTCATAAATACCGTATGTTTTGTATGATATAAAGACATTCTGGTCTTTCTTACAGCAACTGAACAGAGACATTTCCGTCTTCCCACCACTGCAACTACACCTAACAGGCCTTTTTTTAGGATTAGTTTTTTTTAAACGTCTCAGTTCAGTGTCAAGCGTGATTTATGCTTCTGCGTTAAATCTACGCCGTGGCTACGTACGAGGTATGTGGAGACACTGACCCTATGCCGGACCCAACCCGGTCTCACGCCAGGTCGTGAAATAGTCACGTTATTTTGATGTATTGATTCGTGTACAGGTCATGATTTTGACATTTATTTCGTGTACACGTCACAAATTTTGAACGTGTACAGGTTACGATTTTCGAACCTGCTCTGGGGGACGCAACAACAGGGAAATGAGGCGCCACACGCCTTTCGCCTTTAAAATACTACTCGCCACCGTCATCGTTCTGTGATCACGAAATATGCTTTCCATTGAAATACTTTGCTTTAAAATTCGTAATCACCACACGAAAAAAAACAACATTATCGTGTCCTGTCCATGACTAAATAGATTCAATAACGTGACCATATCACGAACTGCCATGAGACCGGGCTGCCGGACCCTACGCCATAGCCTGACTTGCTCCATAAACAATGTGAAATCAAGGAGAGGGTTAACTTTTCCTGCTACAGATTTTCCACCGTGGTCAGAAAACACATGGGGGACACTTTGTTTGCGACACTAGTGTCGCTACTTGCTCCAAAGCTAATTGTCAGCCCTCTCTCACTCGCTCTACCACACACTCTCCACACACATACACACACACACACGCTGGCCCTGCTATTCTCTTAAAAAGATCGATGTACACACCAACGCACAAGTATAAACTTCAGGCCACTGATGTAGGCTACGGCGAAAGCTCTGCGTGGAGCCTCCGCAGGACCATAAATCAAGCTTCAGGGTCCTGGTAGCGTGCATGATGGCTCACTGTCACACTATCTTGGTTTACTAGGACACTTGAATGGAATGGACCCATCGCTAATGTATTAAGAAACACCTGGTTTTGTAGCCACGCTAGTGGTGTGTCTCTAGGGATGAGTACGTCCGTGTTTTCATCTAGTGCCACCAGCTGTTCAACGTTTTCACTTATCGAGTGAAATATCTCATACTACTAGATGGATTGGCGCTAGATTTTTCTCCCCTGAGGATTGACTTCAATCTCGGTTGTACTTTGTGTTTAGTGCTAATTGGCTAATCATAGCATGCTAACTCACTAAACTAACACGGTAAACATGTTAAACATTATACTTGCTAAACAGCTACATGTTAATATGTTTGCTGTGAGAAAGGCCTATTGCATGGGCAAAGAAACATTATTGCAACCAAATTAGGAAATCATGAATACTAGTGAGTCAGTATTCAAGTTAAAGGAATTCTAGATGCCTAAAATTACCTTGAGTCATTCCCAAGGGTTTCCCAACATTATGAAAAATCTGCTACTCCTATAGAATTACAAGTTCCAAGCAATGACCATGCAGCAGAGTTGAGGAGCTTGCTGTGGAAACCAACAAAAAAAGTCTATTAAAGTAACTTATTTTTCCAGGGGGAAGATACATTAAATGTCTGACAGGCAGGGAATAGAGCCATTGCCATGAAAAATACACCACCGACCTGTATGTTTAAATATGTATACTAAACACACACATAAAGCACACAGTTGTGGATGCAGACTCACAAACACATGCATAATGGATGGAGGGCATTATCAATGTCTCCTTTCTATGCCAGCTGTGTATTCATGAGATGAGATTGCAGAGAAGGGACAGAATTACAATACCTTCGTACACAAAGACTGACACAGCAACGACTACGTAATTTTGAATGCTTGAAAAAAGAAAAAACAAGGAGCACTTTGATTTTTTTTTCTATGTGGAGGCTCAAGCTGAGGTATCTGTTACCTATACACAGTGATTATACAAAAATGTAATAGGACTACTGCTGTTTCCTGACCAGGTGTATTTGGTTAAAGAAGAAATTTCATATTGAATATACTTATTAAGTCCACATCGAGAATTAAAGCTGCAGATGAATTGGACATGAAATAGTACAACATTTTTGCTTTCTTTCCAACAGTGAAATGAGAAGATCGATACCACTCTCCCGTGTGCATTAGGCACAGAGCTGGTATCGGGGCACAGTCAGCCTAGCTTAGAATAAAGACTGAAAACAAAGGGGAAACAGCTGGTGGGGGTGTATCTGTTGTGTCTCGTTTGTTCTACCCGCACAAACAGCAATTTGTGGTTTTAGGAGGACGTGCAATGACTACTTCTTGATGAACAACAGTTTATCCATCTGACCACACATGTGCAATGTGCAATATATCTGACTATAATGCGGGTTGCCAGATTCAGTCACTGAGCATAAGTTTTAGTATAGGTATAGGCCAGATAGTAATAAACCTGGCAACCTCACTGTGTCAACAAGATTTCAGGAAGTTACTGCACCCGGCTGTTCTTTGCCAATGATTAGTTCATAATAATTCACAATAAAAAGATATTCATCATGATATTTAAAAAAAAAGAAATGATCATTTGAAAAAAAATCATTTAAAATAATACATTTGATGTGTACAGCATTTGTATTTGTACAACATTCATTTTTTCCTTTTAACTTCAAGTTCTTCTGCTTTCTATCTGAGATAAAATGAAGAAGACAAGTTTGACTGGTTTTGGAGGGAGAGGAAACTTGCTTTAAAAACACACACTGAACCTCCCAGGTGAGGCCAGAGCTGCATGTCCTTTGTAGTTTGTGGGTTATCATAAATGTCATGGAAAGCCACAAAGTATAATAACAAGTGCAAAGAGGAAAGAATCTACTTGAAAGTGCCACTTCAACAGCATAATGTCACTACAACTGATCTGCGTCAGAACAAAAACTAGCAACATTAAAGTCATTAAAATGTCCTGAGTTAGAAAAATCCTCCCTTATTAAACACATTTTGAATTGGAGGACAGGTAACAACATACTGTGTGTGTGTGTGTGTGTGTGTGCGCACGACGTTCCACCTCCGGGATTGTTCCATTTCCGCAGGAAATTCCAGCGGGATGTCTCCCATCCTGGAATGCTGTGTGGACTAGCCACACCCTCGTCCGCAGCGCTGGGGAGGAAGGTCTGGCAATGCGATACTACTTGCAACCATACCTCGATACAACTACTGTGTATGTATCTCTTGTTAGAGTTAAATGGGAGTTGACTATACAAACAATTAGGACTTTTCAATACATTGATGATAGGGGTGGGAATCACCAGAGGCCTTACGATACGATATCATCACGATACTTAAGTCACGATACGATATTATTGCGATTTCAAACACATTGCAATATTCTGCGATATATTGCAATTCATTACCTTTTTTCCAACTTCACATTTTTCCCAATTTCAAATGATGTCCCCAAAAGGAAACTTTGTCAACATCTGTTTTATCTAAAATGATACATTTCTCTGTTTGTTCATCTCACTTGAATTGTATTGCTGCAAAATCAGATTATCAAGCAGACAAACTGACCAACACATATATAATAAAAGATCGATACTTGGCGTCTGTGTATCGATACAGTATTGCCACAGAAAATATTGCGATACTATGCTGTATCGATTTTTTTTCCCCCACCCCTAATTGATGACCACAAATCTAACTAATGATGGGGGATGGGGGGATTCATTAACGTTAGACAATACAGCATTTTTCCCTGTTAGCATCTGCAGTATAAGAACAGCAGAGAGAGACCGATTTGTGTTGTATGTTACATGAGTTTGACTGTATTCCCAATAGGGTGAGGAAACGTCTCCTTGTGAGTCTTGCTCACTTCACCTACCACTGACGATACACAGAACCAGGTTCCAGCCTTGCTGCAGCATGTCTGTTCTATTTTTGCTTGTGCTTGTTTATAAAGGTCAGAATCTGAATATATGACATTTGGTCTGTTACACAATTATTTCCTTTTTCCGTCTGCATAATCCGGTTGTGTTCCTGTCAGGCTGTGTTCCATGGGTCTGGATATGACTTGTCTATTTTCTAATTCAGGGAGTCTTCATTTTAATACAGGAAGTCTTTAGAGAGGACTGTATACAGCACAGAAGACTACCTTTTTTTTTTCTCTCCCACACTTCTCTCTCCTTTCATTTCTTTCCCACTCATCATCTCTACCTCTGTTTCTGTCACCGCCTGCTAGTTCTCTCTCTCTTGGATGCTTTTGCTTCAAACAACAGTGTGTTAGATGAGACAGCAGGGGCATTTGAAGGACGATGAAAATAAATAGGCGTCAATAAGTTGCTTAGGTCTTTGGAAATCTAATATATATATATTTTTTAAATGCAGGGAAACATACTTTGTTTTTGTATGAAAGTACGAAAATGCTTTCAAAATGCAAATGCTTTTGTTTGCAAAAGCTCACCTTTAGAGGAGAATATTGGACTTTATGCCATCAAAAATAATTGAAGTTTCAGCAGTGTCCTGATTCAGCATTGGAGAGAGAAAGAGTGAAAGAGAGAGGGATAGATAAGATTTCGATTTCCGTTGTTTGGGCCCTACATGTTTTTTATATACTACATTCTTCATTGTGCAAATGTGTACATTTCTGCACAAGTTCAGTTAAACTTAACTTTGATTCACTTTGGAGCAGAGAGCAGAGACTGACTGAAGAAAGAAGAGCAAGTATGTAGAGAGAAGAAGAGACGTGCAAAGAAAGGTGGAAACCTAAACTGCTGGTTAGTCCAATTGATGAAGGGTTTGTGTGAAGTGGGATTGCAGAGATCCGGTCCGGTCTTTGTAACATCTTCTCCCAGGAAACACTTCACCATATAGAGACCGGTGTCTCTGGGAGGAATAACTCCGCTTCTCATCCATATCAGCTATCCGTCTGTCTTTCTTAAGCTGTCACACCGAACACAGTCTGGATCAATGACAGTCAGATGTAGATGTTGAATCAGAGTCATTTTACAAAACTGGAAGGCAATTTGCAAACTAAAACATGTGGAGTTGATGTCAAAGGAATAGACTTATTCTCTTTCTTGCCGAGACTTATGTCAAAAGATGAATGTCACTCGCAAAATAAGAAGCTACAGTCAGTAGCCGGTTAGACTCGCTTTGCCAGACCTTCCTCCACAGCGCTGCGGAGGAGGGTCTGGCTAGTCCACACAGCATTCCTGGGATGGGAGAAAAACGTGCTCTGGTTTATTGGCATTACTTTAAACCAATCACAATCGTCATGGGCTTATGGGCGCATTGTGCCGGACAGTTCCCCGGTGCGGCTGCAAAATAGTCTCAGATTGGACAGATAGTCTAGCTAGCTGTCTGGATTTACCCTGCAGAGATCTGAGGAGCAGTTAACCATAGTCCTCAGAAATCCACCGGAGTTTAAAATTACCAGTTGAAACCAACACTATCCGGATCAAATGTACACAACGTAACAAAAACATGAACCTTGGTTTGAACTTCTAGGTGTGAGAAGGCCCAAAGACAACAAGGCATATTCCCCAGAATCATACTGTTTATAATTACAAATCTGTGCATGTGTTTTTGCTTGAATTTTTATAGAATTGCTAATTAAGGTGAAAAAGAGCAAGAGTGAAAGAGAGGGATTATATAAAGATGAGAGAAGGAAGTAAGGAGGAAGAGAGTGATGGAGACAGACAGAGGTTGATGAGGGTCTAAAGGCCAGTGTAAAAGTCTGACCTTCAGTTTGACTGACGCTGTTGGCATTTACACTGAGGTAATGCAGGCACACGCACACACAGACACACACGCACGCACGCACGCTCACACACACACACACACACACACACACACACACACACACACACACACACACACACACACACACACACACACACACACACACACACAGCCAGGACTGTAAGCAGAATTTCTCTGTCAGTTTGCCTCTTGCTGTATGAACTAATACAGAGGAACAGAGGAAGGTCACCATAATATGAACTGCTGCTACTCTAGTTAACCCTGAGCTGAATATCTGACAGCCTGCTCAGTTTCCGTCTGTCTCACTTTGTGTTAGTGTTTTAATTCGAGAAGCTTTGCTGACCTCGTAATCATTCTTATACTGCCAAGACACATTCCATACCATAAAAATATACTGTAACACATTGATATTTCCTAAAATTTCTGTCAGTAAAATACTGTAACAAAACAATTTTAATATTAACATATTTTCAAGTGCAACACATTACACACATGAATGCATTTCAGTGCTTTTAGATGCTCCTTTGAATGCTGTTACAGATCACAAGATGATAACATTTCTTTGTTTTTTGAATCAAATGTCAAGCAGTTCAGCCACCCTCTTTAAGCACAAGAGAGTTAAACATAAAGTGGAACAGATGACAGTTATAACAACAAGTGACACACTGTATGACAGACTGGAATACTGTAAGAACAAAATGAACTGACCTGGATCTCCTGGGAAAGTACAGTAAATTCCTGCAGATATAATCTACATGAGAAGGTTGCAGCCACTTAAATTCCTGGTATTTAGAAAACTTTGATGTGTGTGTCAAGGAAGGTGAATAGAGAATGTCTCACTTCGGTTTGTGTGCCTAGCAGGGACTCTAACACGGAGGTGAACTCAGGCAAGCCTCGGTGAGTTAGAATGGGAGCTGAGTGATTTTTATTCATTTGTGAGTGATGAATAATACCACTAAATCAGATAGGATTTAACCTGAAATTGAATTATCTTTGCCGCTAGCCAGTTTGTTTTGCAAGCAGAGAGCAACAGTGGAAATTTTAAGATAATCAAAATGCTTCATTACCAGGTGCATGCATGTGTTCACCCTGAATCCACGCTATACTTTATTTTTTTAACCAAAACAAGACAATTCTCACAAACCACAATTTCGTTATTTAGCACGTCTGCTCCATTTTTCCTGTTTCCTAACATCTCCTGTCATTTCAGAAGTGTGCCGTTGGTTCTTTGAATCATGTTACGGTACCTGAGGGGTGTTCACAGCAGGGTGAAAAATTGTTTCATTTTACTGTAATGAAATTCAGTGGAAATTATCCCATTATAGAATGCAAAAGAATGGCTGTTCCAATCAGACACTTCACTTCACGCTGTTGTCTCAGGGGAGGCAATTATATGATTCAAAGGTAACTCAACAACAAAATTGTTCCGAATGCGTTGCTGTGACTAATTCTGATCAATTGGAGGGCTGTGGTTTAATGTGCCTCTGTTTGGTGGCTTAGGATACGGAAACAATTAAGAATCCCTGTACTATGCTATTCATATTTGTCAGATATGAGGTCACCATTATGAGTGCAATGACTATAAATGTACAGATAGAAAGTGTATTTGATCATATGGGCATTCTTTCAACAAAAACAGAAGTTCTTATGCAAATAATAGTCTCGCTTTGCCACACCTTCCTCCGAAGCGCTGCGAAGGAAGGTCTGGCTAGTCCACACAGCATTCCGAGATGGGAGAAAAATGTGCTCTGGTTTATTGGCATTTCTTTAAACCAATCACAAGCGCTGGACAGAGCCACGGTGCCGCTGCAAAATAGCCTCAGGAAGGAACTTGTTTTTCAGTGGTGGTGTATGTTCAAAAGTTGTTTTACAGATTTTCTCCATTGGTTTGGCTCATTTCTTGAAACAGAAATTACTTTCTCATAACTCCAAGAGCATTTGGCAAAACAGTCTTACAGTTCAGCACAACACTATAGCTCACTTGCAAAAGCTCATATCTCTCCCAAAACTGTTCACTCATGCTTCAAAACTAAATTCCTTTCCCATATAAAGAGTCAGTGCCACGAAAATGGCAAAGATCCTTCTCAATTGCTTTGGCTCATTTATTGAAACAGACTGGACGTTCTCAACACTCTTGGTGCTTTTGCCAAAATAACCTGGATGGTTCAGCACAACACCATGGTTCACCTGCAAAAGCTCATATCTCTCCCAAAACAGTTCACTCATGTGTCAAAACTAAATTTCTTTCTCTTTTAAATAGTCAATGCCCCCAAAATGCTTCATCCCTTTGGCATTGTGTAAGCACTGCAAGTCAAAATGTTTAGATGTTTTGTCACTATGGCAGAGAACCATTGAAATATCCCTCATGTCTACCTTTCAGTCTTAGCCCAGTCCTTCATTGACTACTGCTTTTTGTCTAGCTAACAGAATTCAATTGTGTATCTCAAATGGTACCCTGTAAATTTGCTTCATTGTCATCTGATGCTTCTTCAATATCCGGTCTATTGTGGAGATACTTATAGAGTTGACATTTTGGAATATGGCATTGTCTTGTAGGATTGCAGCATGGATCTGTCTCAATGTGATGGCTACTGTAAACTGTATCATCAATACTATACTATTCCATAGTTTATTTTCTCCAATATTTAGTATCATAACATCCCATTGAGGTAAGATATTACTGTAGGCCTATCACTCACACACACACACACACACACACACACACACACACACACACACACACACACACACACACACACACACACACACACTAAATGAATAGGTAAATGAGTAAAAAAATATAGTTCTTGCTCTATGCACAGTGTCCTGTCCTATACAACATATAATTCCTTACAGTTTTTCTCAGTCGCTTTGGTGCGTTTTTCACATCATCCCTAACATGTGCAAAATAATAAGTGCATTTCTCAGAACAATTTGTACAAACTGCAATATACAATAGATGTGTTTCTAAAGCTAGTCAGTCACTAAAAATCCTTAGTACATCTCTCAAAAGTAAATATTCATGTCAATGGTCATGTCAGTATCATCAGAATGATAAGTCATTGAGTCATTGTTCACGAACAAGGTCGTCAAAATGTCTAGGCATGTTGTCAATGTAACTGTGTACTTTGACAGTCTTACCTGATGTAAACTTAGGCTACAGTTTGGATGACAGTGATGGAGTTATTGTGTTGAAAATGCACAAGGCTGCACTTCTATGGCATATATCAATTTCAACAGTACTATTTACATATTACTGTATGTGGGTTATTGATTGAAAGATACTGGACAGGATTTTGTTTTTCACAGCTTTTACTAGTGCGACTTTATTAAAGAAATAAACAAAATAATTTACAGTAAGAAAAAGAAAAAGGCACAAAGAAAAAAAAAACTAAATTAGAAAGAAACACAGGAAACACCCCTAAGGCACAACTTTGCCCGCAGCACTGTTCTAGTGCGGTATCTACACATCCAAACATTCCTGTCTGTCGGCCCACATGTTCTCATCCACATCACACCGGATATTTTCCCTTGCAATGTAACGTGGAAAGAATCTTTTGGAATGCCTTATCCATCCTCTGCAGGCGTCTACTGTGATGTCCTCACATGCTGCATCCATTGCAGCCAGCAGGGTCATCTGTGTGTGTGGTTGACAATCGTACACCTTCCACCTCCAAGCTGAAAAGAACTCCTCAATTGGGTTAAGGAATGGTAAATAGGGTGGGAGGAATTCTATAAGCATCCTCGGGTGGGTCACAAACCATTGCCTAATGATGTCTGATCGATGGAAACTCACATTATCACAAATGACCACATACTTTGGCAAATCCACTCTAAACAGACCCCTCTCATCATCAGGGATGAGAGCCCTGTAGAGAGTCTCTAAAAAGTTGACTAGATGCTGGGTGTTGTATGGCCCTATTAGGGGCCCGTTGGCCTGGCAAATCCACAGTAGCTCTGTGACCGATGACATTCTGACCACGCCTTCTGCATTTGGTCAGGTTGAAGCCAGCCTCATCCACGTATACAAAGTTGTGAGAGGGTTCACTTGATTCCAACTCCATTATACGCTATATCCCAGAACACACAGTTGAATTTGTTTTGGTAAGGAAGAGTGACATAAAATGTACATATATTGCATGTTCCTTCCACAGCAATGGACATGTGTGCAGTTTATGACAAATAGTTCAACAATTTTGCATGTAATGGCTTAAGCAAGGAACTAATGCCTAGATGTTTTGAGGGGTAAGACTATTCAACAGAGAACCATCTACTATATTTTGATCAACATGACATGAGCAATTGAAAATGTGGAAAAAAGCTGACACTTGTACATTATCAATTGCAATATGTACAAAAGCAATTGCAATTTGTTCAAAGGAATAAGAAAGTGCTTTAATGATGTGCACAAGTGACTAGATGATTTGGAATTTGTACAAGTAGTATCAAGAATTGCACTTTTGATCTAAGAAATGCACCAAAGCGACTGAGAAAAACTGTAATTGACTGACTACATACTTGTTTTCCCTGCGAAAGGTTTGGATGATGGAGGAGACTGTAGAGTGAGGCACATTAGGCTGCACTCGGCGACCTGCCTCCACCATTGTGAGGCCATGGTTGATGACATGGTCAATAATTGTGGCCCGTATTTCATCTGGGACAGCATGGTGTCTTCGTGCTCCTCGGCATCTTCCTCCTATTTCACCACCACGCGCCCTTACTCCTCCTTCTCTTCTTCTTCCTCTTCCTCAAGCAGGCAGTTGCCCTCGTTCATTTACTTGGCCAGGTGCCTCCATGTTCAGAAATTGTACTGGTCCTGCATGGTCAAGCTCTATATATACATGTTTGGCAGCATTCACAATCATGGACAGCACCTGTCAGGTAACTAAACATACTGTTTGATTGGTCATCTGAGATGTGTGAAACTCCTCTTTTGTTAGTCAAGTTCTAGTTTCACCTGACTGTCAATTGCTGTAATCAATTTTTCAATATTCTAAGGTCAATATTATGTTCTTGACTAATTTTGACAATTGAACAGACTATTGTGCATGTGATGACTTCTACAATGAAATGACGCTGACACGTTTTGGAGAGAACAACCATTAGTCTGAGAATCAACAATCAGTTTAGATCAACAAGATCTATTCACTTGAAAAATGTGCTAAATGTAGCCTACTTATACTTAATCATTTGAAAAGATGTACTGAGACATTGAGACATTTGCAATTTGATGAAATTAATGAGAATTTCGATTTTGTTAACAATTGCCAAGTGGTTTTGGAGATGTTGTTTTGAGAATGTCATTTCCGTTTCAAGAAATGAGGCAAACCAATGGAGAAAAACTGTAATCGTGTAACAGAAAACTCAGATTGGACAGATAGTCTAGCTAGCTGTCTGGATTTACCCTGCAGAGATCTGAGGAGCAGTTAACCATAGTCCTCATAAATCCACCAGAGTTTAAAATTACAACACAAAGAAAGCTGAAGGTAACGGGACATCCGGCTGAAATGAGTGAAATCCGGCAGAATTTCCGACAGCAACGGAGTTATCCCGGAAATGGAACCTCATGGATATAGACTACCTCAGTAAAGGACACCATTCCGTTAATGCTTGTGCACAGGACAGGTTGAGGGCATGGATCTATAAAGAGAAAGGCAGTGTTAGCAAGACGGAGGGTAACTCTGGCAAATGCTAACTTTTGTGAAACACTGACGGGAGAGGTGTATTTGTTTGGATGTTGAGTACAAATATCCACAATCATTCTCCAGAATCGCAGACTCCACCTTTAATGTGTGTGAGATAGAGAGAGAAAGAGAGAGAATTTTACAATATGTTTAGCGGCACATTTTTTATTTTTTTTTAAACAATGATTCAAAACGCTTTAGAAACATTTAATTATTCAGCACACAACACTTGGGGCTCAAGCACAAATAAAACCCCCCACACACACACACACACACACACACACACACACACACACACACACACACACACACACACACACACACACACACACACACACACAGATATAGAGATGAAGAGATGAGATAAACAGGAAACAGATTGTCCTCAGGTCAAACGCCTGCACCCTGCACATAAGCTCTGTTACGAGGTAGAGACAAGAAAAGAAAAGCAGAAAGCATGAAATGTAAGGCCGGCAACAAGCCGAGGTGTTGACAGGAAGCCTGTGGAGGTTTATTTACCAAAAATAATGGGCTTCCTACTGGGATCCTAACAAGCCCAGAAGGCCTGCCATTTGACAAGAGGACAAGCACTTTTTATTAGACTGGTACGTAGGGTGAGAGGTGAAATCTGCTCAAAAAGTGGTAAAGAATTGGTTGTGTGTTCTCTAGGAAATGAAAGGTTTGCAGAAGGAACTCAGGGGTTGATTAATATCAAGCACGTAATTGCTGTGGGGGACATGACCTCCGCAAAACCTCAGTGAAAAAGAAGACTAGCAGAAATGGGCAGACTGATAACTGATTGAAAGCATTTATACTGGTGCACGTGAAGGATAAAAAAATTAAATAAAATACACTTCTGGTAATATTATATCCTGTACCCACCTGGTACCTTTAGCACTTAGCAGACAATTGGGATAAGTGCTGCAGCAAAGAAACCCCTAAAAAGGCATTTCAAGTGCATGATCCCTCCGCTAAATTGAAATAATTTCAGTTTAGAGTGTCTGCACTCTTTCTCTTGTTCTTCCCATTGTAAAGCAAAAGGCAGTTGCTCATCGCATAAATAGACAAACCGTGTAAGTGACTGTAAAGACTGGGTCGGTGGAAATGGTTGTGTTGCTTTCATCCTTCCTATGTGCAATATAAAACCCTGCACTGCCCATATTATACTCCTTACCTTTCCTCATAGAGTAGAGATATAAAAGAAACCAAACACACACCACCAGAGTGCCCAGACCGCAAGCTAAATATTTTTTATCCCTCTTTCCTTTCTCAGATTAAATATTCATAAGCTTAGATCCATTGTTTTCTTACATGTTTTCTTCTGGTTTTCTTCTTGTCATCCTTGTATGGCATACAAAAGAAGAGATGTGTGGTATGTGCGTGACTTTGTCTGCACAACATAGACTTATTTTTAGCATACTTTAGCAACTGCTTTTTCATCATAGATTATTGGACAATCTCTCCTTCCATCCTATCATGTAACTTCACTGCTATCAAAGTTAGAGTGGCAGTGAAGAATGAAGAATGTGCGACCGTCAAAGATTATGTCTCAGAAGGACGCCGCTGATCTGATGAACTGTCAGTCGGAAAAGCATAGTTCTCCTCAGCTTCTCCTACTCTGAGTATATGGAAGGTTATGAAGACTACACATTATAATAATTTTAACCAGCAGAAAAAGAGCATTCCTGTTTTCCAATCTTAAAAAGAGGCTGGAGCAGGATGAATAGATTATTAGGAGGAGGAATGCAGGATCAGCAGTTGGGATGAGCCTCATTAATAACCAATCAGCAGCTCCTTTCATCTATCTTAAGAGTAGCAGAGTGTAATTAACAAAAACAGAGTCCAGATATTCATTGCAGACATGCCCCTCCTTTCAAGTGGACTTTTAGGAGAAACCTAACCCATAGAGAAAGTTCCTATTCTAGTCTTTAGGAACATACATCATCTTGTGACGCACATGGACACATCATCAGTGATGTTACCTGGGGTCATTGGGTGTTTCGGATCTTTTAACAATCAGACCCCTTCAGACCAAAAACGGAGTTCGTCAAGCCCTGGCTTGTGTCCAGGTAGCACCACCCGACCTACAGCTCTCCTCTCCTGATCCACAGCCATCATGAAGCAACTTCTGCTGCCTTGGTGGCCAACTCGATGGCCACAGCCCACGGATTAATGCAAAACCCAAAATACTTCCACACACTGCTTCTCAAATGCTTCGGTGTCGTGATCATCCGATCAGGTTACAGTGTTACCAAGTTTATTTGGTAACACTTTACTTGAAGGTACAGTGCCTTGCGAAAGTATTCGGCCCCCTTGAACGTTTCGACCTTTTGCCACATTTCAGGCCTCAAACATAAAGATATAAAACTGTAATTTTTTGTGAAGAATCAACAACAAGTGGGTCCCAATTATGAAGTGGAACGAAATTCATTGGCTATTTCAAACTTTTTTAACAAATAAAAAACTGAAAAAGTGGGCGTGCAAAATTATTCAGCCCCTTTACTTTCAGTGCAGCAAACTCTCTCCAGAAGTTCAGTGAGGATCTCTGAATGATCCAATGTTGACCTAAATGACTAATGATGATAAATAGAATCCAGCTGTGTGTAATCAAGTCTCCGTATAAATGCACCTGCTCTGTGATAGTCTCAGAGGTCCGTGTAAAGCCCAGAGGCATCATGAAGAACAAGGAACACACCAGGCAGGTCCGAGATACTGTTGTGGAGAAGTTTAAAGCCGGATTTGGATACAAAAGATTTCCCAAGCTTTAAACATCCCAAGGAGCACTGTGCAAGCGATAATATTGAAATGGAAGGAGTATCAGACCACTACAAATTCCGACGGACCCGGCCGTCCCTCTAAACTTTCAGCTCATACAATGAGAAGACTGATCAGAGATGCAGCCAAGAGGCCCATGATGACTCTGGATGAACTGCAGAGATCTACAGCTGAGGTGGGAGACTCTGTCCATAGGACAACAATCAGTCGTATACTGCACAAATCTGGCCTTTATGGAAGAGTGGCAAGAAGAAAGCCATTTCTTAAAGATATCCATAAAAAGTGTTGTTTAAAGTTTGCCAAAAGCCACCTGGGAGACACACCAAACATGTGGAAGAAGGTGCTGTGGTCAGATGAAACCAAAATCGAACTTTTTGGCAACAATGCAAAACGTTATGTTTGGCATAAAAGCAACACAGCTCATCACCCTGAACACACCATCCCCACTGTCAAACATGGTGGTGGCAGCATCATGGTTTGGGCCTGCTTTTCTTCAGCAGGGACAGGGAAGATGGTTAAAATTGATGGGAAGATGGATGGAGCCAAATACAGGACCATTCTGGAAGAAAACCTGATGGAGTCTGCAAAAGACCTGAGACTGGGACGGAGATTTGTCTTCCAACAAGACAATGATCCAAAACATAAAGCAAAATCTACAATGGAATGGTTCACAAATAAACATATCCAGGTGTTAGAATGGCCAAGTCAAAGTCCAGACCTGAATCCAATCGAGAATCTGTGGAAAGAACTGAAAACTGCTGTTCACAAACGCTCTCCATCCAACCTCACTGAGCTCGAGCTGTATTGCAAGGAGGAATGGGCAAAAATGTCAGTCTCTCGATGTGCAAAACTGATAGAGACATACCCCAAGCGACTTACAGCTGTAATCGCAGCAAAAGGTGGCGCTACAAAGTATTAACTTAAGGGGGCTGAATAATTTTGCACGCCCAATATTTCAGTTTTTTATTTGTTTAAAAGGTTTGAAATATCCAATAAATTTCGTTCCACTTCATGATTGTGTCCCACTTGTTGTTGATTCTTCACAAAAAATTACAGTTTTATATCTTTATGTTTGAGGCCTGAAATGTGGCAAAAGGTCGAAAAGTTCAAGGGGGCCGAATACTTTCGCAAGGCACTGTATCTACATAAGAGTGACATGACACTGTCATGAACACATGACGCTATCATGAACACATGACACTGTCATGACACATGACACATGACACATGAACTCTAACTCTAACTCTAACTCTAACTCTAACTCTAACTCTAACTCTAACCATAACTTGTCATGACAAAAACCGAATGACACTTACTAAAAGAAGTGTTATGTCATAAACGTTTATGGCTTGTTTATAATGTTTATGACACATTCAGTGTCATGTCACTCTTATGTCGATACCTTCAAGTAAAGTGTAACCATTTATTTATAGGTCAATAGGGTATGTAATAGTTCAAACTAATGGTAAATGTTAATGGTACATTTTCGAAATGTCTTCTTGCGTCCCCCCCTGTGCATTTTCATCTGCATGAAGCCTGAAGAAGCATTTTTCAGTCATAATGAATAATTGATGGCAGATGACAGTGCTGAGCTACCACTGGCCTTACAACAGCGGGTCTAAACACAAGTCATTATGTGCGTGGAACTGAAGCACCTGAGGTTAATAGCTAATGCTAATGCCACATTTTCAATAGTACCCTGAGCCATTGGAAAAACACTAGTATGGATTTTGTTCAGATCCAATTAACATTATTCAACCAGCTTGTGTTACTGTATCTGTCTTTGGAACAAGCATTTCCCCACCACCTAGTAATTAGCAAACATTAGCTCCCACCACAAACATATTAGCATTAAACAGCAGGCACATTCATTCCAATTAGCATTTAGGTGCCATACATTACCCTGCTCCATCTGAGTGAAGGTTTATTTGTGTTTCTCTGGGTGTCTGGCTTTCTGATCCCAACTATGGCTTATTTAGTCTTACTCAATGTGTTCTCCTCTTCTGGCATTTCATTTCCTCCGTAGCTTATTGGTATTCTTCGTCTTTTAAATTGCTCACCTGCTTACATTCCTCCCCACCGTCTCCTTCTTTCGATTTTGGCAGTCTGTTTTTTTGTTTGTCTGGTTTTAATTGCGGTTTAATTCTCTCCTTGACGCCTGCATCCAGATCATATTACCACCGCGAATCATGAACATGACCCCTTCCTTTCTCCCATTCCAACCTGCACGTTTTTTTTTCTCTTTTTCTGAGCCCCTCTCTCTTCATCATGCTCTTTCATTAATAGTTTTATGACAGCTCTCCAGCAGTAATGGACTTTAAGGTACCCACAGTATTATGCAATTAATATTCTCATCACACCACTTGCTCTTTCACTTTCCCTCTCTCTGCATCTGCTTTGCTCCCTCTTTCTACCAACATAACATCATATTTATTCTGATCACACCTTCCTCTATCTTTCCCTGCCACAGGAAATCTCCAGGTTATGAGTATGTACTCTGAATGTTTATGAAAGACACCTGTGTGTGTGTGTGTGTGTGTGTGTGTGTGTGTGTGTGTGTGTGTGTGTGTGTGTGTGTGTGTGTGTGTGTGTGTGTGTGTGTGTGTGTGTGTGTGTGTACATTTTACACTACCTTCACCGAATACATTTCTATACTCAGTGTGCAACGGGAAATGCTCTGGCGACAAGTTGTTTGACAGGAATTTGGATTGACTTTCCCAGGCCTCAAACAAGCCTCAATCTTATTTTAAGCTCAAATGACTAGCTTTTTCCAGAGCTTTCATCACCTTACGGTCTTCATCAGCAGACAGGGTGTCATGATGATGCCTCAGTTGAATAAGTTATTTCTATGCCCAAACTCCACCTGCTGATGAAGATGTTGAATGCTCCGGAAAAGCCAGTAAATAGACCTTAGGTCTATTTAGGTCTATTTGCTGGCTTACTGCATCATATAGCTTTAATACCCTACTTCAAAGATAAAAAAAAAGTATTATTTAATTTGATAATGCCATAAGCATAGGCCACAGCCATAGGCTGCAGCCATAGGACCATAGGGCCATAGGCCGCAGCCATAGGTCCATAGGGCCATAGGCCGCAGCCATAGGTCCATAGGTCGCAGCCATAGGGCCATAGGCCGCAGCCATAGGCCACAGCCATAGGACCATAGGCCGCAGCCATAGGGCCATAGACCGCAACCATAGGGTCATAGGACCATAGGCCGCAGCCATAGGACCAAAGGATGCAGCCATAGGGCCATAGGACCATAGGGCCATAGGCCGCAGCCATAGGCCACAGCCATAGGCCACAGCCATAGGCCGCAGTCATAGGACCATAGGCCGCAACCATAGGGTCATAGGACCATAGGCCGCAGCCATAGGACCAAAGGATGCAGCCATAGGGCCATAGGACCATAGGGCCATAGGCCGCAGCCATAGGCCACAGCCATAGGCCGCAGTCATAGGACCATAGGCCGCAGCCATAGGGCCAAAGGGCCATAGGCCGCAGCCATAGGCCACAGCCATAGGCTACAGCTATAGGACCATTGGCCGCAGCCATAGGACCATAGGGCCATAGGCCGCAGCCATAGGCCACAGCCATAGACCACAGCCATAGGCTACAGCTATAGGACCATTGGCCGCAGCCATAGGAACATAGGGCCATAGGCCGCAAAATAGGCCGCAGCCAAAGGGCCATAGGACCATAGGCCGCAGCTATAGGGCCATAGGCCGCAGCCATAGCACC
The DNA here is from genome assembly GCF_010015445.1 of Perca fluviatilis. NCBI lineage: Eukaryota > Metazoa > Chordata > Actinopteri > Perciformes > Percidae > Perca > Perca fluviatilis. The sequence continues at coordinate 26,668,569 of NC_053131.1, read as the reverse complement.
ATAGGCCGCAGCCATAGGTCCATAGGCCGCAGCCATAGGCCACAGCCATAGGCCGCAGCCATGGGGCCATAGGCCGTAGCCATAGGACCATAGGCCACAACCATGGGGCCATAGGCCGTAGCCTTAGGGCCATAGGTCGCAGCCGATAATAATCCTCACCCCTTTTTCCGTCTTTACTCCGATGCCCACACAAAACCTTGACAGCGGAGCCAGGTGAGTTGATTTCCCTATCCTGTTGAGCAACTCTTGCTAGCGTAGAGCTCATCCTCTGCATGTATACATAAAATTCTATAAATACACATAAGTTCTCCATCCTTCAATAAAACATCTCCACACCCTCCATCTCTCAAATGTCCCCTCACAGGCCCCTCTCTTGTGAGCTCCAGTACACATGGTTTATTGTCAAAATGTTCCCCGGTCACTTATCTAACTCCAAGTTCTTCTCCCTTAAACGTAGGTGCCTTCTGTTATTCCCTTTCCCCTCTCTTCACACCTTCCTTCCTTCTCACCAGTTGCTTCCTTTCCTTTCATTGAATCTCTCAACACAAGCTCAAGCATGGAGACACTTGCTTTCACCTTGTTACACGTGTTATCTGTGCAGGCTTTCTACCTGACTTTTCTCCTTGCTGTCATTAGAGTGTGTGCTGCGTCCTGCCCCCTCCTCCACCACTCCAACAAGGCCCCATGTGTAGATGCCCAGAGGGAATTCTAAGCATTTCATTTATTTATAGCGATTGATCCTCTAAATTATTGCTACAGGGCAGGGTCAGTGTCAAAACTGTTGTATTTTAATAAATCACATTTTGTACATAACCTTCCATGTTTTTACTGATTGAATTGTAAAATAGCCCCTTGAGGCTTTAATGCATTATTTGTCTCCTGTTCTTTGTACTTGCTCTCTCTCCCATCTCTTTATGTTCTCAATGCTCTGGCTGAGCAGTCCCTGTTTTACACAGGCACACAAACCACAAACGACATTCCACCGTTTGGGACCTATGTTGATTTCACTATGTTGGGAGAACCTGTAAAATAACTAGGAATACCTAGCTAGAGCTTTTATTGGTGTAGTAATATTTTCAATGTAGGCTCGCCAAAACACAGCTATGCTAGTTGTCAAGTCCTACTCTTGTTCACCTCCCAAAGGACACAGGGACAACTCAGATTTCAGACTCAATCACTTTCATTTTGCTTTGTCAGTTGATTGGTCCGTTCAGTGAATCAGGTTGTAAACCTTTAAAGACAGAGAACAAAAGTTACCATTTTAGTTAAACATTTTAATTAAACATTTTTAATGAACTTAAATCAGTTTAAACATTTAACTAAACATTTTTAATGAACTTGATTAGTCTAAACATTCTAAATAATCTATAAATGAATGAACCACTAAAGACTGCACATGAAATAAAGAAAAGATAATTTTATGAACTTCCAAGTTCATTAGCAAAGTTTCAACATTTAACAGAATTTTACTTTGTACTATACTTTTGTATCTTATAATTTTACTTTCTCAAACTGAAACATTATTCTAGCACAAACCCATTTACCACAAAATCAATTAAGTCATTGCTGCAATGTGTTCCTTTACCAAATTACATAGCAGTTAAACATAACTCGAACATATTAAGCAGCATGTTAAACACCGTAAAAGTAACACTAGTTCCAGCAAGCTAATGTATTAAGGAGAAATTACTTCCATCTGTTGCCTACAACTTAAGTCTCTCTAACCCTGCAATCTAGGTTTATATTACAAAGTTTCAGCATGTGGGCATCTGAACTGGGAAGATTGCGCCTCAGACTCCTTGAAGATTTACCATTGACCTTTGATACCTGCATAATACAAACGTATTTGTTTGCAGCTCTGTGGTCACAAAAGCACAAATAATACAAGGCTGGATCTGCATCTACAGTATGCCTTACCACACCACCACATGTTTTTGGATTGACAGTACAAAACATTATTAATCGTGATGAAGCAATATGTATAATTCAGAATAGGGTTGGTTTTGATTTTAATTTGATAAGACATTAAGCCACTTTTTCTTTTCCTTTTTTGCATTTTTGCAAACATTGAATTCACTTTCCATGCAGCTTCATTGTCTGCATGTGACAATGTGGTACTTCAATAAGTTACTTATGGGCTCTGAAAAGGGGGATTTTGAAGGGGGAACAATATGGTAGATGTAGGGTAAATCTTTGTCGCTGATTGGCTATTCCTTGAATGTTCCTCTCATACTTCACTGTAAAATGAATCTGATCGATACATGTCTTATTATTGACTTTGCTACTCCTGAATTGGCTCAGACATTTGATGAATATGGCCCTATAGACATTCACATGTCAGATGGTGCAGAAGCCCATACAGTATATTTATGTGTAATTTCTGTGAAAGGTTGACACATTCAAGAAGTCACGTTCAAAAAACTTTGCAGTTAAGAACAACTGAATTGATGTCTGTATGTCTTTCTATGGTAACCTTAGAGTTATTACAGTTGCCTGTGTTCACCTTTCACATCAAAGCAAAGCAATATATCGGCGTCAGGAAAAGCCATTTGGCAGCAAGGACACAAAGCAAAATCAGATAACCCGTGTTGACCCACTCAGGCCTATGGCAAACACAATTGTTTTTGCAGCAGCTCCTTCATCAGAAATGAGTCGTGGTCCTCCTCTCCATCAGTAAATGGCCTACAAGCCCGTCAGGCTGTCGACCCAGACTCTCAGAAGCAGGCTGCAGAGTATTTGTCTGGGAGGGATTATGCCAGGTGAATTGGGGATTTAGCATAATATGGGCCATGCCTGTTTTGGCTTTAGCAGGATATTGGGTCATGTAAACATTACCGTGGCAACCCAATCCAGTGTGGGAGGAGGTGATTACGGAATTAAGGGGGAATGAGCTGTCTAATCCCTTTAATTTGACTCTCTCTGCCCCTCTCCTGCTTTCTCACTCACATTCCTTATTCTTCCTCCCCTGCTGTGCTTGTTTTCAACATGTTCTTATCTTTTTCTTCCTCTCTCTATTATCTGAAGCCCACCCTCTCTCTCTCTCTCTCTCTCTCTCTCTCTCTCTCTCTCTCTCTCTCTGTTTTGCCTTTAAAGGGAAGGACAGAATAAGTAAACTCTGCAGAAAGTAAACTTCACCTTGGAATAAGCGAAAGTTTTTTTATTAAAGCATCATTAGGAGAAATTAGTATCTGAAAGACGCTGTGTATGTCCAAATTGAAGACATCTCACATTCCTCCTTATTAATTACCTAATACCTTGTATTTTTTCAGTTAGTTACCATTTTAATATGTTTTATTTGACAAGGAAATCACTGTGATAATGACATTTGCATTGATACGATACATGATATGAAACAAATCAATAATGGCAATATTCCGACCTGTTGACGCAATTGCGTGTTCATTTGGCAACTGTTTACTTTATAACGAATGGGATTCTCAATCTGAGTTACAAATGAAAGAACTGAGATAATGTTTGTTTTTTGTTTTGACTGAAAACTGTTAATGTTAATGCTGACATATAAAACTATATCTCTTATGTTGTTGCAATTGCATGTTCTTGAAGTAAAGACGTTTTGTCATAACATAAAGAATATCATTATCGCAGATATACCCTACAATATTGTGATATTATTTTAGGGCCATGTAGGCCACCCCTAATTTGCATATAGTGAAGCACCATGAATTGTATTTAGTGATTGTAGTAAATTGCTAAACTGCAACACATGTCCTTAGGAGATTTTTAAAGAAATAATAATAATAATAATAATAATAATAATAATAATAATAATAATAATAATAACTTTATTTGTGTGGCACCTTTCATAACATTAAATTCAGCTCAAAATGCAAGAGTACATATACAAGAATATATATTATAGGTATTAAACACAGGTATTAAAAACAGGAGACATTATAATAATGTTTAATAGGTAACATATACAATGTATACAACATTTAATTTTTAAAACATACAAATTGTACAATTCACAAAGAGGATATATATATATATATATCCATATATATTAAAGAGGATATATATATATATATATATATATATATATATATATATATATATATAATGTATACTATTATATATAACACTATTCTAAATGATTATGTTTTTGTGTATTTGTGTGCAGGATAAACATGCACAATCAGAGAGCCAATGAGAAGGAGAGAAAGACAGAAGAGAGTGTACCACACACACACACACACACACATGCGCACACACATGCGCACACACACACACACACACACACCCTGCCTGATACACAAGGGATACAGGTGAAAAATGTCCCTTTTAGATAAGACACTTCACTGACATCCTGACATTAGCGATCTCCCTCAAGCCCTCTGCATACATACGTACATAACACATACACACAACATACACACTCTGCCTCAGACACTTTGCAAAGCATTTTATTCCTGCGCTATAACTTTTGGCCTTTTTCTATTTTTATTTTATCCTGTTTTTACCGCTGTTATATCCATTATGGACCTCAGTAGCAGAAACTGCTTGGTACTCTTTAGAGACTCATTTTCTAAACCGTTTGTGCCATTGTTTAGGGCCACAGGAAGAATTTTTCTTTTCTATTTTTTAATTAACCGTCGGCAGAATTTGGCAGCACTGCCACGTCTTTGCTTCAGTCATTTTTTCAAAACATTGGTTCGCATGGTGTACTTTATGTAACAATGACCTTTTTCAAGCTCATATAGAGAGGTTAGCTGTAACTGCAGCCATGTTACACCAACAGTAGCAAAGAAGAGAACGAGGTCACCATTCTAAAATCAGTGAAGTCTGACTTCTTGGTAAGAGCTGCAGCTTTTTAAACTTACCTGTAAACAAATCCAGTCATTTGTTTCTGGTCATCTTGATAATATTTATTCTCGCACTGTGTTGATGATCAGTGATTGATCAATGGAAGGCTACTTAAGCTAAAGTTACATTGGAAAACGTTTGGTTGGGAGACATGTCTTATGTTGTGACATAAGTGATGCCACAACAGGAGTCCCACTGGAAGATGAACTGTAATTGCAGGTTGTTTGCAGGTGCACATGCTTGTTAAAAAAAATCATATATTTTTGATTAGTCGTGATTAGTCTTTGTCCTTCGATAACACTTTACACACAAAGCAGCAAAGACTGATCATGATTTGGTTTAAACAAAAAAGTCAAGAGAAAGACATCAACACTTAGCGGGCATGTTCAGATTTTGCATACAGACAACGTTAACATTTTATTGACCCGAGTGACACTGTATGGCAAGGTGTCCAATCACAAATATCAAGCATGTGCTTGATATGGCTGCATGCATGACTTTATGCATGGATTCATTGATGTAATACTTTAGGGACTATAATTATTGTACACAAATTAACAGTATTTCATGTTAATGCATAACAATTTGTTAATTAACGCAACAACTAATGTATTTCAATCATTATGATTTCTGAGCTATTGGTGATATTCATGTCTTCATTCTGCATTTAAAGGGACAGGCTAGAAACTGACCAATAACAGCAGTGCACATGTATTCTGTTGAATTCCAAATGTTGTAATCATGAAAATGTATGTACCCTTGCCATAAAGTGCTAACAAATGAGATATAATATCATGTCATATTGAATTACTGTGGATTCACTTTCTTGGGGTGATTAAGTGTCACATCAACTGGAAGTAGGCAGATGTTTGGTCATGACCTCACAGTCACTCTTCATGGATTTCAAAGTGGTGCTGAAAATGGTCAGAAAATGCCATTCATTTTTGTCCAGGAAGTCACTTCATGAATGAACATTTGAGTGAAATGTGAATGTGAATGCTTCTACCCCCTATTTATTCCTTCCTAGATGAATTCCTATTTCATTATCTTCTTGAAAATGCATGCAGCCAATTGATTTATTCTTGCCAATAAATCATGCTGGACTGAGGCTGACACTGAAAGAGTGCTGGACAGCTCTCCCATAAATCTACAGGAAAAGAGGTCATGAAGCTATAGTGAAAGTTCATCCAGGAAGGACACTCCTCACACAATCTTATTAGTCTTCGTTTCATCACTCTTTTTACTCTACGTTCTTTCCATTGTTAATCACCATGCAGCATTTCCTTTTTCCTCCATGGTTACTCTAAAGCAGGGGTTTTCAACGTTTTTTAAGCCAAGGACCCCTCAACTGAAGGAGAGACGGAGCAGGGACCCCCTACTACGTATATTGTAAAATTGAAGTTTCATATTAAACTGGGCCTACAATAACGTGTAAGGCGGCCTAAAACCTTTATACATACCTTTTTATTGAAATAGAATACTAAACTATTAAAACAGCCTACTAATTGTTGGCATGAATTTATAAATAATGTTTTAATGTTCAAAATATATGTGGCACAGTGAATCCTTAGGATCAACTGTATCTGTGGATGGCTACCTTAGTGACTACCTTACCTATAGGACAGTAAGCCTATCATCAGTGGGAATTTATATTTGCTAATATGTTGGATTCATTTTTAATTTTTTTAAAAACTTTCAAAAATTAACAATAATTTGGAGGCACCCCTGCATTGACTCTGAGGACCGCCTAGGGCCCGCGGAACCCCTGTTGAAGATCCGTGCTCTAAAGCATTTAATCTGTTTGCTAACTGCTGTCATGTTTTTTAACAGATGACAGATTGAGGTGGAGAGAAAGATACTGGACCCATGTGACACATCGTTAGAATCACATCTCATTAGAGACACATGTTACAATATCTTTCATTAGGGTGGTTAGGGTTAAAATAACTTCTTGGTTAAGGTATAGGGCTCGTGACACATCACCACCAAATTCATTACAATTCATCGTCTGTGGACCATGAATGTCTGTACAAAGTTGTATGCCAATCCCTTTACCACATGTTGAGATATATCACAGGATAAGTAAACACTTTGACCTGTTGGTGGAACTAGAGGAAAAGTCAGGTAATCACCAATGTTATTAGGATTCCTTATCCGGGGCCATGAATGTCTCCGCAATTCATCCATTTAACAGGGGGCTACCAATGCGAAGTAGTTTCTGTTAAGTTTCAAGTCATATTATGCTTTGTTTCTTAAAGTGGCTGTCAGATCTTTTCTTTACGGTGCTGTATTGCCCACTATATAGTACTGAGTTAGCGTTACCGGGAGGCCATATCTCAGACAAAAAATCATTCATTTACAATAAGAGAATACGTTACAGATGCATCGTTGCATTTCAAGTGTTGCATACGGTAACTTAGCCTACTTTGGATGTATCGTGAGCTAAACTGGGTAACAACGTTATCACTGTCACTGTGTCACGAGCCAAAGCATTAAGAGATTGTTGTAGCAACCAATGTAATAATAACTTAGATTAATATAGCGCATTTCATGAAACCCAAGGACGCTTTACACAAGTACAGGGGGACAAAAAGTAAAGAGTAGGCCAACACAAACACAGACTGAAAAGAATAAAACGTCCGCGCTACTGACGTACAACAACAACTAGCATTGTAAAGTTAATTTATGAATGAAATAGACATATTACATAACTGAGGGCCAATTTGAACTGACGGTTTTGAATCATTTACAATCCCATAATTGTCTCCATCTGTTGAAAGCCCGACCGAGATAGACTCACGTTTTCGCCCGTTGTCTTTCACTATCTCTTTTAGCTTTTAGTTTTTCTTCATTTAATTTCCTTTTTTCCTGTGATGGTCCTCCCCCAGTATCAGCCATAACTACAGCAGATAACATCTAAAATAAAATTAGAATACAATTAGGCCTATATAAAGAAAACTCCTGCTACCTTTTACCTGGTTGGACACCCACTAACACAGGCTTTTCCGGTGTTACTAAGAAATCTGTGAACCATCCGAATGTGTACTCTGTAGCGCCGTCTACCTGCCATAAATCATTTTGTGACGTTGCGGGAAAAACCGGACCTGAGCAAAGGCTTTACTAAAAACTATATAGAAAAAAGAGGGTACTTTTCACTGTTAGTATTATGTTCAGTTACAGCTCATTTATGATCATCAGATGAAAAGTTCCACAGTTTCAGAAACATTCAAAAGTTACATATAGTTACTTTAATTTAAGTGCAACAGGTGCAGCAATTGTAAGAAATGTACTTAAAGTGATGGTTTGGAGTAATTTCACCCTAGGGTCCTTTGCACCATGACCTCGAGCCAAACACCCCCCCAGAAGCTTTTTTCACCTGGGTCTAACATTGGGAGAGTTAGCGTAGAGTAGCGTTATCAGCTGAATAGCTTAGCGCAGGGGCTAATGGATCCAGTGATGTATCTCGTAAATGACCCCACTAATAATGCTCGAAATTATACCAAACTCATAAAACGATGGATTGGAAAGTTTGTAAGTACACCAGAAGTTTATGTAAATATCACTTGCCTGCTCGCTTTTACTCTCTGCTGTTATTGTTGCTGCTGCCGGCAGTTAGACAAGTGCTTAGGGCCGTCTACAAATTACAACACCGAAAAGAGATGCCACAAAAATATGTATTAATTTAATGATTAAATAAGGTAATGTCTCCAAACTTAGCTCAATTATAACTTGTTTCCTGCTAGTTATACTACAACACTTACTTAAAAAAAAAAAGTTAAATTAATAAATATTTTTGTTGCATCTCTTTTCGGTGTTGTAATTTGTACCCCTTGTAGAAGCACTCTTACTCGCCGTAAGGTAGCAGCAGCGCAGAGCGAAACAGACAGGCGAAGTGTTATTATACACTTCTGGTGTAATACACTTTCCAATCCATCGTTTTGAGTAAATAAACTATTTGTACTAGTGTAGAAGTTTGGTATCATTTCGGGCATTATTAGTGGGGTTATTTACGAGATACATCACTGGATCCATTAGCCCCTGCGCTAAGCTATTCAGCTGATAACGCTACTCTACGCTAACTCTCCCAATGTTTGACCCAGGTGAAAAAAGCTTCTGTGGGGGTGTTTGGCTCGAGGTCATGGTGCAAAGGACCCTAGGGTGAAATTACTCCGAACCATCACTTTAAATCACAGTATGTAAACATATGAAAATGTATAAAATCATAAGCACTGTAATCAAGATGTCAACCCCATTGGCAATGTTCAAATATAAATACTAAGGCCAGTTCATGAGCAACGTGGCCATGCTCTTCAACCTGTTCAAACCAGATTGATTTGACCGCAGCAATAGGAGCATGATTGCACTGGCTGTTTTGCCAGCAGAATATAGGTAGAATGTTAAGTCTTTAATTCAATTCAATTTTCAATTCAATTTTATTTATAGTATCAAATCATAACAAGAGTTATCTCGAGACACTTTACAGATAAAGTAGGTCTAGACCACACTCTATAATTTACAAAGCCCCAACAATTCTAATAATTCCCCCAAGAGCAAGCATTAGCAGTGGCTATTGCGCAGCCCGGTCTCATGGAAGTTCGTGTAAATGTGACGTTATTTGAATCTATTGATACGTGTTCACGGAGACGTTTTTGTCGTTTTTTACGTGGTGGACAACACGAAAATGTGAAGTAATGTATTTCAATGGGAAGCATATTTCGTGGCCACAGCACGAAATTGTAGGGAGTAATATAAAAAGCCGAAAATCCGCGTAGGGAGGTTGGTAGGGGTGGTGGATGGGTCAAACAACACAGGACTTTCACCCGGGCGAGCGGGGATCGCGTCCCGTTTGCGGCGCTTTGTTTCCCGGGGATGGCGTCCCTGCGTGTGGCGTTTTGTCCCGCGTGTTACTGTGGCGCGTCTCCCGGCGTTTAAGGCGCCCTTTCCCCGGCGTTTAAGGCGCCCTTTCCCCGGCGTTTAAGGCGCCCTTTCTCCGGCGTTTAAGGCGCCCTTTCTCCAGCGTTTAAGGCGCCCTTTCTCCGGCGTTTAAGGCGCCCTTTCCCCGTAAGTTTTTTCCTAAACCCAACCTCCGCCATCCCGTTATTGTGGGGCGTCCCCAGGCGCGCCTTCGCCGGTCTCCCGGCTTATGGAGCGTCCTTTTGGCCGCTCTCGGCGGGTCCCCAGCAGGCCCCCCCGCGGGCTACTCCGGCTTGAATGGACGCGCTCCTTTTCGGCCGCCTCCCGCCGTCCTTTCCCCGAGAAAATAATGTGACATTTACACGTAAAAAAATAACGTGACAGTTACACGTAAAAAATAACGTGACAGTTACACGTAAAAAACGAGAAAAAAGTCTCCGTGAACACGTATCAATAGATTAAGAATAACGTGGACATTAACACGAACTGCTGTGAGACCGGGTTGCATTGCGACAGTGGCGAGGAGAAACTCCCTTTTAGTAAGAAACCTCGGCAGACCCAGACTCTTGGTAGGCGGTGTCTGACGGTGCTGGTTGGGGTTATGATGAACAGTGGCGTAATAGTCACAATAAAGATAATGGAACAGTGACTACAATGGTAGTCGTAGTAGTTCATGTCATAGCCGGGCACAGCAGGGCGTTACAGGATGTAACGTGGCACAGCAGAGCATGGGTGGACGCGGCAGGACGCAGCAGGACGTAGCCGGACATTGCAGGGAATTGCAGAGCATAGCTCTGCGAAGAAGAAACATAAGGACTCCGGGGACAGGATGCACATAAAAGAAAAAAAAAAAAGTGTATTAGAGGGTTAATACACTATCCTTTGGCGTGGGCTCTGTCTCGCAATCCAGAAAGTGTTATGACAGGATGTTGAGGATGTTTGAAGCCACCAGCAAATCAGTCTTCTCATATGTCCATTGCTGTTGAAATCAGTAGGGCGGGGGTTTGAAAACAGAAAGCTATGCTGACACTTGGGATAAGCCTAATAGTATATCTAAAATAATAATGATTACTTTAGGAGATCTGTTAGGGACGCAGTTTATACTGGAAGTTGTTGAGCCTCGAGGTGTTGTGGGTCTAAAGCATCCAAACATCTGTGATGGGAGGTCCCCACTTGACAACCCCAGTTATTCACATATTCTCTGTAACATTTAGGCGGCTGGTGAATGATGCTGCCTTCTTGAAGGTCCAGTAGATTTATGGCAGCATTGCCTCGTGTACTGTATAGTCACACATTGTGGGGAAGCTCATCAATCTCCTACCATCTAAATTGAGCTTCTATGATTTCTTACCTTGGTTTAAGGTACACAGGGTTGCAACATCAAATCCTGTATATTGATGAATAACAAAACATTCAGGGAACACGCTACCATTTCTCATTTTTCATGCAAAACCTCATTCCGTACCTTCAGGTGTTACACAAATATAGTGGTGTAACGTCCTAAAGCTCCTCTTCTTCTAACAGCACCAGCTTTGATCAAGCAACGTCAGTACACGGATGTTTACTAAATCATTGCTAGTCCTCATAGTGAATATCACTCCACAGTTTTTCTAAAACTAGGCTTCACAGATTTTCCTGTAGTAAGCAATCCAGTCTTGCCAGCTTTGAAGATACATTCTAACACATTTAATGAAAAGATTAGCCTTTGAAAAACATTCTCATTAAAGAAAAACAAAACTCTGAGCCACTATTAGATCCTAAAAGTCTGCTGGTTTGTTGATCTGGCAGCGGCGGTTGTCAAACAATATCCACGGCTGTCAGCTAGAAATGAGAGGCCTGCTTTAGTTTACTTCTGTGTCCAACTGAAGAGCCATTGTTTTATAAATCGAGTGTTCAATTTGCCACTGTTATCACTGTAATGCATGTATAAAAAAATCGGTCCTATCACCTTCGGTCTGTTTCCATCCCCATACCCGTCACACACCCAGGCAGCGATGTAATCGCCTGGCAGCTGAGAGCAGTTTCAGGTTTTATTGACAGGTAGATTGATTAGCAAGAAGCAGCTCTGTCTAGACCCATCTTACGTAACGTGATAGAAATCGAGGTACAGAGTAGGGATGGGATACTAATGAGTGACAGAGCAGGAAGAGTGTTAGCAGCACTGTCCTACTAAATCACTCATTGTCAAAAAAGACAGAGAGAGTGTGTGTGTGAGGGAGGGAGAGGGAAGAAAAATTGGGGATAGAGAGAACTACAAACAGTGATATTCTAACATCTACCATAACTATGTGATGCTGGTCATTAGAGATGAAGCAAGAGGGTAGGGATAGTCCCAGACAGGAAGACAAGTGGAGAAAGCGAGGTGAATGTCAAGGTAGTCTCTAATTAGATGGCATATCTGTTCCTCTTCACTGGCGTAGTGAACTGCTTCTGTCTGGAGCTAGGATTCTGTATGTAGAAGTCCTATTCATTTTCCACAGAGCTCTTGGATGGCCATACAACTTAAAAGTGAAATGATCAGCACAAACAATTACTAAATCCTCTCACCTTGCTATGTGAAATAATACATTTATATTATTGTCAAGGTGTCACGCACGGAAGGAGCAGGAGTCAGACTGGAGTAAGTGCAGTGAGCTTTATTCACAATGATCCAACAGAGAGTAGTGCGAACAGGCTGGATACCGGCAGCAGACGAGGTAATGCTCAGAGCAGCAGCAGACAACAGGATGCTAACAACAGGTAAGTAAGTACTTGGAATAAACTGGAAATACAAGAGCAAGTCAGAGTGTCGTGAACAAACGCAAGACTCGACAAAGAGTGAGTGTGCCTGTGCTGCTTAAGAAGGTGGTCACTGATGAGATGCAGGTGGTGAACTGATGATGAGGCGTAATGCAGTGCAGGTGCGTGTAATCAGTAGTGAACTGCTGAGAGGAGTGAGTGCTGGGGACAGTGAATGGGAAACACAAACAGAAAGTCCATGAAAACCTTGAAAGTCCATGAAAACCAACTGAAAAGTCCATGTAAACCTGACACAAGGAAATATGTGGTGGATGATATTAGTATTTTTCAGCTGGATGTTTTAACGTGTTCACCTACTTGTTTCTATCCACCTGCCAGTATGTAATTAGTATGTTAATTTTTTATGTTTTTATTTCATTTTTTTATTAATTATTTCTAATAATCCAAAGTGGATACACAATTTTGATAATATTTTAGGGGGCGGAGTGGGATCATTCCCTCTCTTGTGGACATTGGTTGGCTGCACCTGCTTTGTGTTCTTCCAGGTGTGCTTCCTTCCTTGTTCGTAATGTACAGTATCTCCATATGCCCCTGATCCAAGGACGATCTCCTCATATACTCCACCCTGCTGAGCAGGATATGGAGCTGTCAGCCAACCTCCATCAAACAAGTGCATGACCCCAGAATGAAGGCATGGGGAAGGATGGATCACTACTATATCTCTTCCAAGAACTACTCAGGTAGAAAGTCCCTGTCCATCAAGGTAAGACCACTGAACAGCTTCCTTCCAGAAATATATCACCCTACTTTGCCCAGATCAAAGAAAACTCCACAATTTTACGGATTACCAATATACTCCCACTCCCAAAGAATCTTAAAGAGAGAGTCTTAAACCAACCAAAATTGGTAGGGGCAAGTAAAGCTTCTTGCCAAATATAATGCCTCTTTACCCACCCTATGCAAAGTTTACAAATGTCAACCATAGATATCTGGTCTATTTCTTTCCATGCGTTTGTCATGCTTGTCAAAACCTGGCACCTACATCACCCACAATGCAACTCGATCGCCGACAGATATCTCAGATATCTGGGTGTGTTATGCTAGCGTCAAGCAGAGAAGAGGAGTGGGCTATAGAGATCTGGTAAACTCACTTCTTTCTAATTCATCACCTTCAGATTTTTTTCATTTTCAAACTTGTAGTCTTCAGCCCCAACCGACGCTGACTCAAGTCACATCACTTGAGGCAATTTATCAGACTTCACACAGCTCCCTCTGGAGCTACAAAAGGCCTCATATAGCTTTTTTGTTGACATATGCAGTACTCCCCCATGTAAAATTGGTCCCCCTTTAAGCCAAACTAGAGTAGAGCAGATATCTGCAATGATGGTAATAATGGCAACACTGAACTACACAATTTAAAAGAACAAAATGATTACACAGTGAAAAAAAGTACCGTGATCTAAGGAGGCAGGGAATCATTTGTTTGTGCCAGCTGGATGAGCTAATGGAGGCATGTGTTAGAATGTTTACCTGATGTGAAAGTGTGTAGTTAATTCATAGTGCTGTGCAGTGATTTGTGTAGTCTGTGGGTTGTTTGTGTCAGTATTGATTGTTGCAGTTCATTAGCAATCATAACAGGCAGCATGCAGGTAACACGCACGCACGCACGCACGCACGCACGCACGCACACACACACATACACACACACACACACACACACACACACACACACACACACTTCATATTTTATAGAAGGAGAAGATTAATAGCAAACTATCAAAGTAGATTTAGAAATTGAGATCAGAAAAGCACAGATTACTACAAAGTCAATAGCAGTATTTTCATGTTGAAAAAGATTATGATATACTTGCTACTAAGGAGGGACTTCTGATAAAATAAAGATGATGGGTGTAGAAGGGAGATAGATCTTGTCAAGTAAGGACTAGAAACTATATACAAGTGTGTGTGTGTGTGTGTGTATATATATATATATATATATATATATATAGACATAGATGCTGGCTCTGCATTGGGTAGAGGAACATAAACCAGGAAACCCTTTAACCTGCACCGATTCTGTTTTAGTCCTCAAGAGCCTGAAATCCTTCAATAGCAGCCGTCAAGATATTTTATTTAAAGTGAAACAACTACATTCCAGACTTATTCAACAAGGTATGTCAATTCTGTTTATGTGGGTTCCTGCACACGTAGGTCTAAAAGAAAGTCCCATTAGGCAAATTAGATGTCAAGGTAATAGTTTGGAATAAAGCAGCAGTAGAAGAGTGGCAAGATCAGTGGAACACTGAAATAAGAAAAGTTTTCTGTACAACTTAAATAATAAAGTCGATTAGAAGAATAGGTAGGTCATGAAAAATGTGGTCATTCCAATTGAAATGGCACGCTTAAGATCAAAGGAGATAACTGGTTTATGTGAGCATTGTCAAGATGAGTCTGTTGTGCATGCAATCATAGTGTAATAAAAAACATTAAGGCAAAGTATGCAAAAAGACCACAGGATGGCTGGAATTCATACTATTAATATGAAAACATTAATGAACCTGTCAAGTGGACAAAGAAGTAGATTTTCTTTGAATTGATTGACAAAACAGGATTAATGGGTTGGATTTAATCTCAGAATCCACACTCAGAAGCATAAGGTGGTAGTAATGCATCTGATATGCTGGTTGCAAACCGCCATTAAAACCCAAAAAGAAGAAGACCCTGCTATTCTTTATCTGTCCACTAGTCGCCCCCTTGACTTTCCAGCCCCCGTCAGTCACCTGACCCCGTTTCTCCCTGCACACCTGTGCCTCATTGCCTCAATTAGCCCATGTATATAAATACCTAACTAATCATCTTCTGCTTGTTTGCCAGATGTAAATGTTGCTTATTTTCTTTGGGTTTCCAGCCATTTCTGTCTGTAAGTATCCTGTCCTTGATGTGTGAACTTACTACCTATGTTATGAACTTGCTTTCCAGTCTGTGGCCTGCTTCCTTCCCCAGCCCTGCAGGGTTTGTTTGCCTGTTTGGACTGCCTTCAATTTGCCAAACTGTAAGCCTGTTCATTTAAGCAGAGTAAATTGGCTGTAATTCAACCTACTCTGACTATGTTAATTTGCATTTAGGTCCTCTTTATTTCAAGTCAGGCTTTTAAAAATTGTAAGGTGGTTTTAGGTTAAAAAAACAAACCAATGCAGTTTTATAGGAATTTAAAAGGCAATTTTTAAATGCATTTAAAATAAGTTTTAATGTGACGAAGGTTACCAATTGTATTGTACTGTAACTTTCTGTTTTGTCTCTGAAACTAAATGTGTCAAGGTCTGCAATGAGTCTTCAGTTTGGTCCAAGATGTAGTAAGACTACTTAAGCTTATTGCAGTCAAGTGTACTAACTGTTACAGTGCATGTCCATCAAAGAACTTTAAGTACTGGTAAAGCAAAAATAAATGTGTTCTGAGTCTGTCACACCACAGGACATTTACTTTAAGTTTTGACTAAGCTGTTCTGGAGCTAACTTTTAAAACTGCAAAGCGTTAATATAAACTGAATTATTTATCTGTTCAATGTTCAGGTTCATTGGTATTACTGAAATATGAACACCCCCTTGTTTTTGTGTAAAAGGCTTTTGGCTGCAATGCCATTGATAATAGTGTTTCGGAAATGCTGACGAGAAGTCACTTTTCAAGACTCATCAAATTTGTGGTAAAGGGAACAAAAGCTGAAACTTCTGATCCACTGAATAGTGTTTTCCACAGAAATGGTGTGTTGACTCCATTTTGTCTCAGGGGAGCCAGTTGCAACACTCTGACTGCTGCAAGGGTGATAAACTGGGTTCCAGGTGAGCTCTTGGGACCTCTTTGGCTATGAAAAGGTAAATCCATGCCAAAGCAGAACTGCACTGATGTTGGTTTCCTTTCTTTAACCTTGATTTAACCAGTCCCGGCGAGATTAGCACTCTCTTACTAGAGAGTTCTGGATAAACGTTTCATGGCTGCATTCAAGAGTTAAAGCCCAACAGTTTTACAGAGTATTGCACGGGAGTAAAACAAATATAAGCCCTTTTTTAAAAGCAAAATGCAACGAAAGTCATCACACACCTTTTTTAAAGAAATTGTGAAAAGAAAGATGTGAATATTTTTGGGTGGATTTGTATCAAAGCACACTGTGTGCTGAGGTTTATACTTTGCTACTCTGTGGCTGTAGGGGGGTGAAGTTGGGTTTTAAACTAGACCTCAAGGAAACTAAAGACTCTGTTTTGGTAGAAGGAACCGAGCAGCTCGGGGGAGTTCACTGCGAAAAATGACTTATCATGGAGGAAAGTGTGTAATGTGTAGTTACTACTAGCTTTGTTGTCATAGCATTATCACCACCATGATGTACCATGATGTAGGCTAACAAGTCATGTAAAATAGATTGAAGCCTAAATTTGCTAGCACTACAAATTTAAGGGCTCCAGGTATGTTACGAAGGCCTGTACTATTTCTTTTTATTCAAGAGTAGACCTTCCTTACAGTGGACATCTTGATTTAAGGAAAACCACAGGTGTAACTTGATAACAATAAAGGTCGCTCCTTACGTGTCCCAGTATGTAACTAGCACAATGCCAGGGTCCTGGAACTCAACATTTAAATCACCTCTGTAAATAATCACGTCATGTCAAAATATCACTTTGTCTTCGAAAACTCAAAACGTATGCAAAAAGCTGTCTGAATTGTCTAGAAATTTCGGTTTTAAGAACTTAGGTTTAAGAACTTTGCTCAAGTAATTGATGGTAGCTTTATATTCAGAGAGCAGCTTATAAGCTTGCTAACTGATGTTGTATGCCTAGCTAATCATTATCACATATTAGTATGTTATGAGCAGCTAGCTAAAGTAGCTAACATGTTAGCTTTAAACTAGCTAGTAAACAAAGTAAAAAGCTACTTTGTGTTTACGTGAAGTGACTCTTGTTAAGCTACTGTGATAGTAAAAGTAAAAGCGTTGGCTAAAAACAGTATTTGTCAAAGCTATAGAGACAAACGGAGGACATGAGACCATTTAGGTTTACTTGTGAAATGAATAAATGTATAGCCACATAATACTTGTGTTTTCTAGCTTGGTTATAAAATATTTATCCATTTTCACACAGCCATCTCTCAAATGGAAGGCTCTACTCTGAGATTCGTGACCCAGCTGCAAGACCTTCAGTCGTCTGTCAACCTCTGAGCAGCTTCATGAAAGAATGCAGGTGAATGAGAACATTTTTTCCTTTTTTTTTTTTTACGGCTTGTATCACTGTTGTAGCAATGAAGTGTAAATCCACCAATGTGCTGTATTTGCCTCAGGGAGAAACTGCCAATGTTTTGTGTTTTTCATCCTTTGAACTCTGATGGCCCCTGGCATGAACAGCATACACAATCATGGCCTATGTCTAAAATGATAGACGGTTAGTTTTTGTAGTCTCTCGTACCTCTTTCCCTGCATTCCCTTTGTTTTCCTTTTGTAGTTACGGTTGGCTTACCATTTAATTTTCAAATTTTTCCATCTGTCACCTGTCTCTCAAATTTTACGTTCTAAGAGATACAGCCCTTCTCTTGTTTCTCCATTCTCCAACCCATTATTTGATTTTTTTTTTTCTTCATTTTTTTTTTTCGTTCTTTCTGTTCCTGTTCCTGTTGTGGGAGACAGATGACCAAATTGTCATGGCTGGACAACCAATTTCCTCAGATATTTACCTTCTACCACACACAGGCACTGATGAAAGTGTGTGTGTGTGCTCGTGTGCTCGTGTGAATTAATGTAATTTGTGCAGCTGTGTGCTTGAGTTTGTGTGTCAAGGTGTGACTCTTTGTCAGGTGTGTGTTGGCCTGTTTTTTTTTTTTTTTTTTTGGACAGATTGTAAATGAGTGCATGAGTTCTGTGCAGTTTGAAGTGTGGGCCCGGTTTGTTTGTTTTTTGACAGGTACTACATTATTGGCTGTGAATAAAAGTTGGAAAATTATTTGTGTGTACAGGAGAAGAGAAACCATTTGCAGTTAAATATTCACAATAAAGGATGATCTTGTTTGACTAAGAGATCCTTAAAAAATAATTGTACATATGTGTTATGTAGACTAATCTTAAAGCAACAGTAAACTACATTACATGTCATTTAGCTGACACTTTTATCCAAAAAATCTCCACAAGCTGTGTGTGTGTGTGTGTGTGTGTGTGTATATGTATATGTGATATATGCACATACATATATACACATAACATACATATACATACCCACACAAAAAAAAAAACACACACAAATAAAAAAAAAAAAAAACACAAAACAGACAGAGAGAAGAGAGAGAGGAGAAAAAAGGAGAAAAAGAGAGAGAGGAGAGAGACAGAGAGAGACAGAGAGAGAGAGAAGAAAAGACAGGAGAGAGAGAAAGAGAGACAGAGACAAGGAGAACAGACAGAAGAGAGAAGGAACAAGGAAAAAAGAAGGAAAAGAAAAGCAGAACAGGAGAGAGAGGAAAAAGAAAGAAGACACACATATACCAGGAGACAGAAACACAAGAGCATGGAACAAACCCAGACACATATAAAACCACAACAAATGGACCGAACAGAAGAGAACAAAAACCAGTAGAAGAGGAAAGGAGCAGAATGATAGAAAGGAAAGAACCAGACACAGAAAAGAAAAGACACCGGAAAGGAGGAGAGTGCAGACAAATGGAGAAAGACAGTTAGTACACACAGGTGAAAAGGATTAAAAATAATGGGTGAGTAGCACTGCCCAGGAAAGACACAGAAGGAGAAAGGATAAACAGGGACAAAGGTGGAAGAGGGAGGAGACAGGAAAGAGAAAGAGCCTAGAATAGTGATGGGATAGAGCACACAGAAAAAAAGAAAGGAAAGAGGGATAATAGTGGATGGACAGAAGAAAAAGAAAGAAGAAAGATAGTAATGAGAAGAGAGAGAAAAGAAAAGAGAAGAAATAAGGAAGAGAGGATTTAATGGAGGGAGGAAAGAAAAAAGAAAATAGGAGAAAGGAGATATGAAGGAATGGACTGAAAGAGGAAGGGAAAGAATGGATGACGATGAACACATGGAAGTATAGGAAGAGAAAGAATAAAATGAAAGGAAGGATAAAATATGGGAGGAAGAAAAGGAAGATGGAAGAGGTGGAAGGCCAAAGGAATGAGAATATAGATAGGAGAAGGAAAGAACAGAGAATGGATGGTGGACATGGACAGAAGATAGAATAGGGAAGGAGCCGAATGGTATCCCCGGATAGCAGGGGTAATGGAAAGGTGGAAAGTAATGAAAGACTGGTGGAAGAAAGGAATGAAATGGAAGGTGACCAGTAAAACTACAGCAGATGGACTACCCCTTCGCTAATAAAAAATAGCTTACTTTAAGATGCTTCTTCAGGTTGGAGGTGGAGTAATTTGGACGCTGAAAGGAGGTTGGTTGCTGGCAAGCAGAGGTTGCACTGCACAGTTATATTTCATTCTCCCTGTTCATTCTTTAATGTGAAATGCTGTTTGAATTTCCAAGATAGAAACTTATTCCTGCCCTGGCTCTGTCGTGCCGGTTCCGACTCCATTGTGACTGATCACGCAAATAGCTATTTTTTTCTATTTCATATCGGGGCTTCTGGAAAATGCATTAAGTTGCCTTAATTTATTCATAGTGAATACACTCGTGAAACAGAGAAGTATCGTCATGTAATCCATTGATTTTAACAATGTAACTGGATTCTAAATACCAACTATTTAAATTGTAACTGTAACGGAATACAGTTACTCATAATTTGTATTCTGAATACGTAACGCCGTTACATGTATTCCGTTACTCCCCAAAACTGTGCGTTACGTAAACAAGTAAACATTGACTTTTGGTTCCACATTGGACACAAATATTGGTCACCTGGTGAAAGTCCTGTTTGACACATCTATCCACCGCAACTTCCTCCCTACGTGGACTTTCGCTGACTTTGATGAGATGCATTTGTGATGCTTAAACAAATTTTAATCTGGGACAAAATACGAACCTTAATTGAGAATGCGGTTTTGTTGTGTGGGAATGTAATTTTTAGGAGACAGGGCTGGCTGAAGGTTAATTTACTAAAAACCTTTTATTGAAAAAATTGCTAATTGTACATTTTGAGGGGGAAGAAGAATGCCAGGCTCATCGTGCTGTAGCACAAAATTATAAAGGATCCACTCTGACTTCAGTCATTTTAATAACAAATATAAGTTAACTATATTATAAACTCAAGTATCAAACATTTTTTAATCAAATAATTGTTGGGTTTCAATTGTGGGTTTGACATGGGGCAGCCTGTTCTCATTCCCAGGACATAAAATACTGATTTAAAAAAATAAATAAAAATAACACTGCCCACACTGTTTGATACTGACACAAGGCACCCAAAACACAATGGGCTTTCAACTGTAGCAAGTGCTCCAAAAATAAGAGTGACAAAGTCTAATTAGGTAGAAGGTCAGGGTGGTGGGTGGTTCAAATAACACAGGACTTTCCCCCAGGAGACTGTGGTTTATGTCCTGTAAGTCTCTTTAATTTCGTTAACAACCCTTACTTTAACCCCACCCACGATCTTTTCCTAACCCTTCGTTTAAATTCATGTTATGCATGTGTTCCCCCGTGTTTTAAACAGCGACCGTAGTGGAGCGTCAGTTTGACGCCCAGGGCTACCCAGTGCGTTGACAAGTGAGTATGTGACCAGTTAGGGTGAGAACATTTTGGACAGAGACTTTTGGAGGATGATCGTCTTTCTATCCAGTGACTGATTGCACATACTTGGACATGGACACACAAGGTGTGTGTGTGTGTGTGTGTGTGTGTGTGTGTGTGTGTGTGTGTGTGTGTGTGTGTGTGTGTGTGTGTGTGTGTGTGTGTGTGTGTGTGTGTGTGTGTGTGTGTGTGTGTGTGTGTGTGTGTGTGTGTGTGTGTGTGTGTGTGTGTGTGTGTGTGTGTGTGTGTGTGTGTGTGTGTGTGTGTGTGTGTGTGTGTGTGTGTGTGTGAATTGATGTTCTGTATAAGATAAAATGGGCTCCTCGGAGTAGAACCGCTTCACTTAATTTCTCGTGTGTGTGTGTGTGATCCATCAGCTGGATATCAGCTCAGCGATTTTTTTTTTTTTTTTTTTTTTTTTTTCCTCCGGTCTTTTTTTTACTGTCTAATCCACCCCATCTTCCTTCTCTTTATTTCCTTTTTTTGTTTTCTTTCATTACATCCTCCCTCCACACTTCATCATCTTGTCATCCCTCTCTCCCTCCAACTTATTCTCCTTGTCCTTCTCTCCTTTTTCAAATGGCTCACCTCCCCTTCTCTCCATGCAGGCCCTCACTTCCCCTCCGGTCATCCTCCTTTACTCCAGTTATCTTTATTTTTAATCCTCCTATCGGCCCCCTTTTTCATCCTCTTCTCATCTCTGCCTACCGAAGCCGCTCAAACACCATGTGTCCATTTCTTCTTCACTTCCTGATAATCCAGTCCTCTCCCTCTCTGCCCGGCCCTCTTCCTCATCTTCCTCAGTGCTTTGTCTTTTTCTCTCATCTTTTTCACATCCGCCTCTATCTCTTTTCTTACTTACCTTTTTAAAGCTAATAATCTGCAGCATTGCCATGAAGATATCTGTCGTCTTCCCTTATCATTTCTCACTCTATCCTCCTTTTTTCCACCATTTTTTCTTCCCTTCCGCCACTTGACTGCACTTTGCTGCCGGCTGTCAGTTAAAATCTTTTCTTACCATTAGCTACCAGCTTTCTCACATTTCCTCGTCTCGCTTACATTTACCCTCAATCTATCACATCTCTCCATCTTCTCTCCTCTTTAGCCACCTCTCCACCTGCTGCTAACATGTATTTTGTAAAGTATAATATGACTGATCTAGATCTCGTTTACACTTGACATTAAAGCTACACTAGGCTCCATATGTATGTTCAAATATGGCCGTCTTATCAGCGTAAATCACAAAGTGGAGCTACAACAGAAAAAAACTGTCTGATCTCAAAGAAATACGTGAAATGACAACCCGAAATAGATTGGCGTAAATTGTAATATACTCAAGTTTAACCTACACAAACACCCAATCACATTCAAGCAGTAGCTATGGCGGTGACGACAGTAATGATTTGGGTCTGTTACCAGCAATTGATCAATCTTTGATTGCTCTTATAGCGACTAAGATAATGCAATATTTATTCATTCATTCATTCTCAGGTCGTGTAAAGTATGAAGTCCTGGATAAACAAGCACATGGGGGGGCTAAAATATTTGAGAGATGGCTTATATTATGTATTTCAGAAAATGAGGTGACATTACAGAAAATTTATTTTTTCCACCTGTAATGTTTAAAAGTCAACAGGTAGTGTATTCAAAAGATGCCATGGTTTCTAGCCAGGGGCCTTCTCGGCATGTCATATGACTCTATCCCCTTCCTGCCTTCATACTAGCAGCTATCCATAAAAATATAGGCAAAATGCCTCAATATCTATCATTTTGTGCAACTTTAAAATATATAAATTTATTATACAATACATGCTGACATTGATATTTACATCTTCTCATCGTCCTCAACCCCTCCTCCCAGCTCATCTGAACTTGTGTCAAGCTTCAGTGACAAATCATCCAAATCTAGCAGATAACGATAAGGCACATAAAATGGAGCCAGCTGGGGTTGAACAGATGACTTTAATCTAAGGGAGAGTGGAGGTGAACAGCAAAATTAGGTCTGCTTCATACTATAGGTCTCAGGTACCTCAGACTGATATCATAAAGTGGCGTGTGTATGACACCCCAATTCGAATGCCATTTTGGCGTGTTATCAAGACGCATAATCGCTTTTTAGAGTGTTTATCAATGCCGTTTGGCCTCCATTGAGCTACATTACGTGTGAATTATCACCGTAGTATGAAAGTATGAAAGGATGGAAGTCTGCGGATGGGTAAAACACAGGACTTTCACCCAGGAGAGCTGGGATCGTGTCCCACGTGTGGAGTTTATCAACCTTTTTTTTTTTTTTAAGCTTTCCCCAATGTTTCTTTCCTAAACCCAACCGTTAATTGTTTTCCTAAGCGTGTGACGTTGGTCACTGTCGGGTTTGTCTTTTTTTTTTTTTTGTTACTAAAGCCTTTTCCACTGTTCATTTCCTAAACCTGTTTACACGCGTGAGACGTTCTCGCGATAGCACGGCACGTTCTCACGATAACCCGCCACGTGGTGTGCATGTTTACATCCGCTGTATGATATATATATCAGCTTAGGGCGTTTCCACACAGACGGCAGTTAGTTTCGTTGAATCGAACTAGAGTTCGTTTGCCCCGCTGGTGCGGTTCGTTTGGGCAGGTGAGAACGCGGCAATCGAATTCTGGTGCGCACCAAAAGTGGACCAAACAAGCGCACCGAGACCTGCTTGAAGAGGGGGTCTCGGTACGCTTTCAATCGAACTCTGGAGCGGTTCGTTTGTAGTGAGAACGTGATCCGTACTCGAACCGCACCAACTATAGGTACTCTGCAAGTCTGACCTAACGTCTCCTGTAGTCAGGTGTGTTTAGCAATCTACGATGCAGCAGAGCAGCAAACTGTGGCAGCTTGCAGTGTTTCTCTCACAGAAATAGACTGCGGTCAAGCTCGGCGTCCGTCACTCCAAACCAGCTGCTGCCGGCTTTAATTACTTTAGCTAATTAAGACCTTGGTTTACATTGGGTGTAGCAGTGCTGGGAGTATTGTAACATACAGTATATTTAATCAATTATTTTAACAGAGTAAGAGATGTTCACAGCCACTCCACCAGGGGAAGCTCTACTGATTTTGTACCTCCTAGAGTTAAGAGTAGGCTAATTTAGGTAAGGAGTCCTTTTTGTATGTAGCAACAAGCCTGAAATTGCCAGGAAATCTAAAGATGATCAGAAGTTTAGGTTTTACGCAGGCACTGAAAAAATGGCTCAGATGCCAATCGTAGTGAGTATTTATTACTGTATTGTTTTATGGATCTATTTAACATATGTATGGTTTGTGATTATTGATGCTTGATCTGCTGCCACTTGCTCACCCCCCCCCCTCCCCAAGGGACCACAATGGAAATAAGCCTCAGGGCTTTGTGTTATCCTGACTTTGTTTTGTTTTTAATGTATGGTGCATAGTTGTATCGTATTTTATAATGAAATGGGCAAAATAAAATCAAAGTCATAAACTTCTAGAAACAAATAACCAGTAAGTGTAAATATGTACATGTGCACACTGTACTGAGAATCAGGCAGCATCAGTGAAAGCACCTGTGTGGATGAACTGGGTCCTGTTCTATGCTATTATGCAGGTCCCTTTAATGCAAATGTTTATAAGCTAAATCTGTGAGATATATAGGTGGCACCCTTTTTATGATTGTGATCACTACTCATAATATGCCCACCTCGCCCCCTGCTTAGTCCAAACCAATTGTTTTTGTTGCTGCTGGAAGATGTTAAATGCACCCATTTTTGTCACTATTGTATAAAGTACTTTAAAGCAATACTTGAGTAAAAGTATTTTTTAAGTATTTTACTAGAAAATGACTTGGTAGAAGTTAGTCTCATTTTTAGAATATGACTTGAGTAAAAGTCTTAAAGTATCTGTTTACTGTATTTAAGTATCAACAGTCATTTTCTGATATAAAATGTACTTAAGTATTAGAAGTAAAGGTAAAGGACAAACTTTGATTATGAACTTTATGACCAAAGGTGTGTAACGTTCTATTCATCACCACTGTCGTCAGGGTGCTCATCGTCTGTTACCATGGCGGCAGAGCCTGCACCAGGTGCTTCCATGACAATGGTCATCGTTTTTTTTTTTGTTTTTGTTTTTTCTTGCAGCTTGGTAACAAACAGGCATTAGGTCACCAAGTGGAATGGAGTGAGCATTATCTTGGCAATTCAGGAGAAATGATTCACCAAATCTGCTTTTTCCAGTGTAACAAATTTAATTCCGCTTTTATTTTGTAGTAACGAGTAACTAAGATACTGAGGGGGAAATGTAGTGTAGTAAAAGTATAAATTTCATTTAGGAAATGTAGAAAAGTAAAAGTTTCTGGAAATATAAATAACGAAGTAAAGTACAGATACGTGAAAATTCTACTTAAGTAGTAGAGTAAGTAGTAAGTATTTGTACTTTGTTACATTACAACACTGCTTTTTTTTGCAGTGTTTCTTTCAAAGAAAAGGCTACCTGACACTTTTTAGTTCTCTCAAACTGAACAGTCACGCTAGTGTTGTATTGGTGAGAGATCAGTGCAGTAGATGTAGGAAAATGGACATTAGGTTCTACTTCTGGTTATTGCTGAAAGTGCTCATAATTCTCATTTTCAGGTTCACAATTGTATTTAGAGGTTGTACCAGAATAGGTTTATGTGGTTTAATTTTCAGAAAACACCGTATTTGTTGTACTGCACATTGCTGCAGCTCCTCTTTTCACCCTGTGTGTTGAGCTCTCTGTTTTAGCTACAGAGTGAGGCATCTCACTTCTGTACCATCCTTGTTGGGAGTCGCACATGCACAGTAAGCACTGCTACCCAGTCAGTTGCAGAGTATGAGGGAGTTCCATGCTAGCAGCTAGGCGAGCATTATAACGTGTGTTACAAAGTGACGCACGTTCGTCCCGGAAGTAAAGGCTGGACTACAATAGAGCTGTTTGGAGCGGTTTGTGAACAGTGTTTTCTGTTGGAGATGGTAAGTGCCTTTGGGGTGTACTTTGGGCTTTTTCACTTTGTAAACCTATAACGTGCACAAAAAGAGATCTATCCCTCTATCTCTCTATCTCAAAAGCATATGAGCACTTTAATATCAGAAGTAACTGATAGAAAAAGAAGAGAATAAAATGATTTATATTGACATAATTCTGTGTCGTACTGCAGCCTTGTTGCCTGGAAGGTAAATGGAGTTAACGCCACTTTTAATTTAGAGAGTGCTATTAAATGATCAGCCTGCTTGTGGGACTGCATAATTGACTGCAAATTGTGCCAAAAACACGTGAGTATTGCGTGTGTGCTCATTTCAGCACACCCATACTGAATGACCCATTCAAACACACAAACATCGGAAATCAGCTACAAATCACTCCCTTGGTTATTTTTTTTTCTTCTCCAAGTTGTTAATTATTAAGTCCTAAAGAGTCTTATCTATAAATGCCCCTCTTCTCCTTGCCTTCAGAATTAATAGAATCTTTGGATTTGAAGCAGCTATAATTTAGCTCCGATTAGTCAGGTTGCAGAGAAATGGATGGTATCTGACACACTTATGTGCTCTTATTTTAATCAGACTGCTTCTCGGGACTGAAAGGTTTATTTTAGGGTTAAAAATACCTTAAAGTGACAGTTCGGAGTAATTTCATCCTAGGGTCCTTTGCACCATGACCTCGAGCCAAACACCCCCCCCCCCCCCAGAAGCTTTTTTCACCTGGGTCTAACGTTGGGAGAGTTAGCGTAGAGTAGCATTATCAGCTGAATAGCTTGGCGCATAAAAATATTTTTTAATTTAACTTTTTTTTTAAAGTAAGTGCTGTAGTATAACTAGCAGGAGACAAGTAATAATTGAGGTAAGTTTGGAGAAATTACCTTATTTAATCATTAAATAAATATTTTTGTTGTATCTCTTTTCGGTGTTGTAATTTGTAGATGGCCCTAAGCACTCGTCTTACAGCTGGTAGCAGCAGCAGCAACAGAGAGCAGGCAAGTGTTCATAAACTTCTGGTGTACTTAAAAACTTTCCAATCCATCGTTTTATGAGTACATAACCTATTTGTATTAGTGTAGACGGTTGGTATCGTTTCGGGCATTATTAGTGGGGTCATTTACGAGATCCAAACATGGGTCCATTAGCCCCTGCGCTAAGCTATTCAGCTGATAATGCTACACTACGCTAACTTTCCCAATGTTCGACCCAGGAGAAAAAAGCTTCTGGGGGGTGTTTGGTTTGAGGTCATGGTGCAAAGGACCCTAGGGTGAAATTACTCCGAACCATCACTTTAAGGTCTGGAATGGCAGAGATGGCAAAAGTATTCACTTCCCGTACTCAAGTAGACGTACAGATGCTTGTGTGGACTTCGGGTCACAGTGACCCGTTTTCAATTTTTGTTTTATATCAGAAAATATGGGACGTAGAAATAAGCACTTAAAATGTGTAGAATAAAAATTTAACAATTTAAAACGTTGGAAAAGGCAAAAACAAACAAAAGAAGGTGTCAAAAATGTCGGAAAAAGTGTTTTTTTCAAGGTTGATGGGAAGACAAAACAAGGGTTAAAAAATACTCTGGTAGAAGTACTGATTTAACTTCTTTACTCAAGTAAAGGCAACAAAGTACAGGCTTGTAAATTTAAAGTGTAAAAGTAGCCTTGCGAATGACGACCATTTTTTTTATGCAAAGCTACCTGGACTACACAAATGTTACTAGAGTGCAAGCTGAGAAACTTCAGTGGACATGGAAAAAGGCTCTTTATATGCCATGGTCTACATTTTAAATGGATGTCTGCCAATAGGCCTAACACATCACATATATGATTATCGTGACAGAGACTGGGACTCCAGGTTAATAAGATTCTAACTGAGTAGTAAGATATGAATTCAGTTGTGAGAATTCACAGATCCAGTTTCTCTTTTTTAATCGTCCCCTTAACGTGTGTGGCTGGCTGGCTGTGGCTTCTGGAAAGAAAATGCTAACGTTACTGCCAGTGCAACATATATTCCCATCAAATTAGATTGAATTTGGTATTGATGTGAAAAATAACTAACTCCACTGAAATCATTTGAAACTAAAGTAACGAGCCAATTTTGTAAAATGTAAGGAGTAGAAAGTACCAATATTCATGTTAAAAATGTAAGGAGTAAAAGTAAAAAGTCGGCACAAAAATAAATAGTAAAGTAAAAATATCTGGAAAATCTACTGGAGTACAGTAACAAAGTATTTGTACTTCATTACTTCCCATCTCTGCAGATTGGAGTTTATGTTCATATGGTCCCCACACTTTGATCATCAAAATGTATACTGTTTAACTCTTGGCAATACAACTGTTTCTCTGCCGACATGTCACAGCTGGTGCTGCTCTGAACGTTGCTGTGCCAGTGAGATGAAAATGTCACTATTTTTTTTTTCTCATGCAGTGGATTTTTTGAAAAATGAACTCAGAATCTTTCAGAGACTAAAATTGTTCCATGTATAATAAATACCACTTTCTGTCCACCGTGACTATTTCTAACCACTGCCTAGTACATCTAAAGAACCTGTTAAAGCTTTTACATTTGGTCTTCTAAGCTCACATTTTACCAAAGAAAATCCCTCCAAAGGAAGGGTTATGTTTGAAAAGGCAGATTTAGATTTTGTTGAGACTGCTGGTGATCACGGAATGAAAGAAACAAGAATCCTGCACCACCAGTGTCGATAAACTCTGATTAAGAAACCTCCATGCTAGGGAAGTTAAAACTGGTGAAAGGGTGATTCATCATAAAGCAGAAAGGGTTGTCTAATAACTTGAATTGTGAGTTTAAGTCAAACTCTTATGAAAGTCTTTTTGGTTAAATGGCTTTTAAACTTTTAAAGTGCAGTAACCGTACCTTTTTTATTTAAAGGTATATGTAACATGTCCGCATTAAAATGTCCAAAAACGACTAGTCTCATGTTATATACAGTATTTTATTGAGTTGTGTACTTAAATTATCCCAAATGTTTCCAACAATGTTCAACATTTTTTTTTCAAGGTAACATTCCTTCACTGTTACATTTGGTCACATGTGTCAGCGTCTGCCGGAAGCTGTCATAAATTCAGTTTTTATACAGTTTTAAGCCAGATTTTTTTAGATCTTGGTCGTTTTTAACTAAATATTTTAACCAGGTTAAAGATTTAAGTCATCAGCCGTCTGGCTGTTATGTTATGAGAGAAACGAGCTAAGCAAACGTTGGCAGCAGTTCGGCTCGCAGCCCTTCTGCCGATGAGCCGACAGCGTCGGAGAAAGTTTTTATGCTTTTTGAGTGTTTTAAATGGTTTGTTTTGGAGAGGAACTGACTGCTGCGGATAATCCGGCTATGGGTAACGAACACTGAAGGAATCCTAACAGGGAGAAGCTGATGGAAGCAACGACAGCAGGAATGAAGACACTGACGCTGATCCCATTCTACTTCACAACATCACCATACTGCTTCTTTTGTTCGGTAGAAATTTACATATTGTGTGTTTTATGTATAATGCTCTAGTACTCTTTCCATCCATTGGCCTTTAACCTGGTAGAGCTGTCTCTCAAAGTTAATAATGCTGTCAGCATTTGTGTCAGAAGTAAAATGTGTGTGGGGGCACAATGCACCAAAATAATCTAAATAGCTCATGTGTATAATTGGAAATCGCAAAGTGAACGTTTCCAGCCATTCAAAAAGGCATTAACTCAAATATGATGCAAATGGCATTTATTATTGCAGTTGTTTTACGTTCTATAACACTTAGTCCTAAATGTGTTTATTGGAAGAAAGTTTCTTCAGAATAGAAAAGTGAAATGGAGGGCATTTATGCACTTCCTGTCTGTCATTACATAAAGAAGTTACCTTATTCGCATCCAGCCCTTTACAGCCAATCAACGACTGTTCTGTCAGTTCTAAAATTCAGCTTCCTGTGTATTTGAACTGATTTCAGAAATGCTAGTAAGTAATATCTCACAAAAGTGGCCTTTGTGGCAGTAGCTCTTACAACGATGTAATAAATTCACAACATTCGTTGCCATTTGAGTTGCTTGCATGTATTGGGGTCGGTGTAAACATTGTGGCGGCAGAAGCAGGAAGACCTTGGTCACTGATTTCATATTCTGTTTTCCAAAATAACTTCTCCAGTTTAGTCCCTTGGGCACTGCACTGTGTGCTTTAGAAGATAGTTTAGAAAATAAATCCACATTTTTATTTTTTCCAATACAACAGATGTGGCAATTTTATACGGAGATCTCACTTACAGTACATGTGTAGCACTCCCTGGTGGAAACTCAGTCATTTCGAATGGCATAAGCCTCTGTGCCATTGCCTTTTAGATGGTGCCGCATGGTTTGATTGTGCTTTTGTTCTGTTATAGACAATAAATGCGTCAAGTAAGCAGTGGAAAAAAGCTGCCTGTTTCGGCTGAAAAAACTATGAGAGCGATAAGACTGAACCAAATGCTAAAGTTACAGCCCGGAAAACCAAAACGATGAGATCGGAAAGCTTGAAGGGGGAATGTCTGTGTGCCATTCACTGAAAAAGATTAGTGACCAAAAGTTGTGTAGCTACATTGCACTTACTGCTTGTTTCTCCTTTTATAGGTTTTGTTTTGATCAGTTGACAGAAAAAAGCAAAGGAAAGATCCACCTTAATATAATCTATCGTGTGGATGAGTCATTTTATTGGCTCGGTGATGCCACATGCTGGCACTCTTGTAAACTGTTCTGTAGATGACTTACAAGTGCAGTCTCTTACTGGCATTCTCATCAAATGGCATGCTGCACACACATTTATGCTACACACACACACACAAACTTAACTTCTCTTGACACAGAAAAAGACGATTAAACATCAAAGTACTAGAATCTTGTTTGAATTATGAGTATTTAACTAATTAAAGCTCCAGTAACAACATAAGTGTATACACCTTGAGGACATCGGAGTAATGCAAAGCATTTCCTCCACTGCTCTGTACCTCGTTATGACGCTTGTGCGAAATATAAATTCTGTGAAATGAGTTCACTAATTGCGGTCGGTCGTTCTTCTCCCGATTGCGAACCTCTGCAGTAGCAGCGTGAGGAGGTTGACTGACGGATTCAATCTTCAGGTCCTAGATTACTTTCTCGTCTTTCTTGTCCTCCTTCCAGTCTTTAATTACCATCTTTCTTGTTCTCTAACCCTGCTCATTTTCTTCCACCTGCTCTTTTACTCTTCTGGCTTTGCCTTCTATCAACTTCGCTTCTTTCTTCTCCCCTTCAGTCTAATTTCCTGGATAGCCTGGGAAGTTGATAGCGGATGTTTTTCAGCCCATACAACAAGCCCACAAAGCGTTGGTTATGGTACAGTCAGGGACTTAACCTGTCTCTTGTCGACCTACAACTTTTGGGATGTCCCGTAGTGTGATGTTTTTGTTCCCCTTCGGAAAGTGGAACCCAGAACGCTCGGCTAACTAGTCTACCTTCTACTTTCCGAATTGCTTGCTAGTGTTAGCACTAGCACCCACTAAATGGTGGGGTGTTACGTGCCTAGCTAGTTTTAGCTGTTTCTTTGTCACGGGTGCTGATCATTACCGCGTACAGCCGCTGGATTCTGCAGATCATGCAAAAATTCATCTAGTTGAACTTCACGTAACGCGTTTGTTACCGAACTACTGTGGTTCAGTAGCCTGACAAGCCAGACCCACATCAAGATGTTTGGTCTAAAGATATCCAATCAGCCACATGGGAGACTTAAGAAAATGAATATTTAATAGATTATCAAAATAGTTACTGATTCATTCTGTAGGTAGACTAATTGAGTAATCTACAAATGATTTGAGCTCTGTGTAGGTTCAGTTATAATTGGCTTCTAATAGAGAATATAAACAGTCATAAGTCTATGCCTGCTGTGTGTGTGTGTGTGTGTGTGTGTGTGTGTGTGTGTGTGTGTGTGTGTGTGTGTGTGTGTGTGTGTGTGTGTGTGTGTGTGTGTGTGTGTGTGTGTGTGTGTGTGTGTGTGTGTGTGTGTGTGTGTGTGTGTGTGTTTAAGTTTGACGTGGTGTACTGTGTGTATACATTTCCATATACTTCTCTCTGGTATAGCATGGCTATGTGTTTGTGTGTTACTTTTTTTTATAGATAGTGAATATGTAGTTGATTGTAAATCAAACTCAAAAAGGTTGAAAACTCCCCAAGCAGAACAAAAGAGAATAGAGTTCAGCCGGGTCTAGCAGAAAAGAATAACTGTATAAAGATGCAGTCTCATGAATCAATCGGACTATTTAGCATTTTGCTGACTCATGCTTTGGCCTGCCTTAGAAGCAGCACAGAAAACTGTTCAACCAATCCAGCACTGCAAAAAGACTATCTCAAAATGGTTAAACGTAGCCTTATATTTACACTTTATAGCTTAGTTTTTTATTCAGCAAGTGAGAAATCCGCATGATGCAGAATACGTGAGAGCATGTATGTGTCAAAATATCAATTTCCACATCAAGTTTGGGGTTGTAAACATCAGCGAAACCTATGAAATCAACAAAGGAGTCAAAACGTATCAGCTTTTTTTCATCCATGTAGATCATTTCTCACTGTCTCTTGATTAGAGAACATTCAGGCTTTTTCAAAAAAGGTTGAAAAATTTTTTTTGAAAAATAAATCAATTTTATTGTGTGACAACACTATGGTTTAGGCACAAACACGGAACTGCTACCTCCCATGTTAAAATTTTGTTTAGCCATCCATCCCCCACCGACCTCCTTCCTACGCAGAATTATAACCCCATAACAACATGACCTGACCTGACCCTTTGCTCCCATCAAAGAATAAATAAGATTAGAAAAATGAACAAAAGGCGATGACTGTGATTCCGTAACAATCTGGATCAGCAACGTACATACAAAACATACACGTGTGCTGTACGATTCCTTAGTGTGCTTCAGTTACTCAGCTCTGTCTCCCATTTGTCTTCTCAATCTCACTCCATCTCTTCTAGCTGTAATGACATCATCCATAAATGTAGTGAATGCAGCACTTCAAGGGACAAATGTGCTACATGAGTGGTATTGTGTGCTAAGTATGTGCGTGTATTGTCTATCGTGTGTTTTTAATGTTAACACTGCGGCAGACAGATAAACCCTCTGACTCTCGTTCATTATAATGACAAACGGCTGTGGATTGTGTGTCCCCGCCTGTGTGTGTGAGTCTGAGATTATATTTCTGTGAAAGTAAACGCACCCAAATGCAGACTCATCCACGCGCATCCCCACATTTCATGCTCTGTATTTGTAACTACAGCCTTTTTCTCCATTTGTATCTGTGAACACTGTTAACACTGGCATGCTAATATAACATGTTTGTGCACACATTTGGATAATTGCACATACCAAAATAAAAACACACACACACACACACACACACACACACACACACACACACACACACACACACACACACACACAAGAAGATGGGTCAATAAAGACATGACATTTGGTAAATTTGGAAGTTTAATAATTTCCAAGCTTTTCTACCCATCTGTCCCTTTTCCTGCTGCCTAACAAGGAGATAGTCACAGCAGAGCAGCCCAGACATCCCTTTGTGTAACAACTTCCTCAAACATTTTTTAGGACATCCCCACAATGTTAGAAAAGTCCGTAGAAATACAGGCTAATATACCGAAGGAATTTTCTGTTATATATATTTATATTTACAGGTGTTTTTCCATATTTATTTTAACAGAAATGTCCATTTAAAACAGTACAGAGGATATACTGCAAATCTACACAGTTTTTCCGTTTTTTTTTTTTTTTTTTTGGATTAACAGAAACGTCTGTAAACTTAACGGAAAAGGTACGGTTATTTTCTACCAGGACGTTTTTTTTTCCTCCAGTGAAAGTACTTGAAACATGCTGGGAGATGTAGTAGTCAGATGCTAAACAATTGCTTCTGCCTACCACCTCCACGTGCCAGTTATTCTCACAAACCATCACTTCTGAGACCAGGAGATACAGCAGCTGAACTGCTGCACTTTGTGAACTCACTCCGAATAAGGGATTTTTATTGTCCTGAAAGAAATTTGACCTCTTCCCAAAACTGAGCTTGATAGGGGCCTTTCACAGCAGACATTTTGACTGTGTCATAGTAAGCCATGACAGTGAGCCAGTGTGCACAATACCAGGAACCTGAAACTGAAGCCGATGAATGGAGTTCAGCCATCATTAATTTTAAAAGGTACGCCTGGGCTTTTCCTACGTGACATGTCAAGATAAGCTTTGTCTAAAAAAAGGTCATTTGGCATCTCCCTGGCTGTGTCTGAAATCATTCATTCACTCATTCATTACTCCCTATAATACCCCTAATAATAATAATTTGAGAGAGTGAGAGATCTCTCTCTCTATATAAATAACATATATCTATATAATATGGATGGATGGATGGATGGATGGATAGGATAGGATAGGATAGGATATGTCCACCATATGTGTGTGTATATATATCTAATTTATTTCCAGGGTACTCTTCTCTGCCAAGGCTTACATGAATAGCTGTAAAAATATATAATTCATGTCTACTACATCTCAGCTCTCCGCTGATATTCAACATCAATTTCCTGAACTTGGTGCTTCGTAAAAAGCCGCATGCGATGAAATGGAGAGCAGCCTATTAGTACATGAAGTCCGGTGACTTCGTAAGTGTGTGCAGGGGATTTAATGTATGATTGAATCAATAATGTATATTTTAATTATGTGAGATATGTTATGTGGTGTGTGTGTGTGTTGCACTTCAGCCACTTGAAAATCGTTCCCTCTTACGTATTAGTTTTTCTCAGTCGCTTTGGTACATGCCTCGAATCATTAACATTTGCAAACCAGTAAGTTGATTTGTCAGAACAATTATTACAAACAGCACAACACAACGGATGACCAGAAAAAGCCTGTAACCTGCTCAAAATCTCTAGTACATTCCTCAAAAGTAAATCTTTATGTAAATGAACATGTCAGTGCCATGAGAATGTCAAGTCATTGTTAAGAAGATGCTTAGTTTTAACAAAAAGTTTAGTTGTGTTGTCAATATAAAATTGTACTCTAGGTATTTTCTGATATAGGTATACACGATGGCTACTTTTTTGATGTTAATGATAATTTCTGTATGGAATTCATACATTTCAACAGTACAAAGTCACACATTCCTTCATGTGAGATTCGACAGATTGGACAGGATTCATATTTATGCTTTTATTTTTGGTTCATTAGGTGCACCGCCAAGCTATTTTACATAGAGGTTGATCTGGTTCATCGTTGGTTGATCGAAATGTTTCACACAATCCCCTTCACTAGTGGAAGTCAAGATTCCCCTGAGAGCAATTAATCAATTCTGGACAAATTCACAACAACAATCTGTAAGAACAATTGGAATGTACTGCAATGAGATCAACCATTTTGCATTTAAAGACCTATTCAATGAACTTCTGCCTAGATGTTTTGGGGGATAGGACAATTCAACAGACATCCAGTATATTATATTTTGATCAACATGACAATTGTCCATGATCAATTGCATGCATGGTACCAAAACGATGATAAATTGCTTTTGTCTTGTGCACAAGTGACTAGATCATGTGAAGGTTGAACAAGCAGTTTTGAGAGTGGCAATTGTGATCTGAGAAATGTACCAAAGTGTCTGAGGAAAAACTCTAAGTGCAGTGCCATTGCACCATGGGCAACACTGGCTTAGCAACGTCCTCCTCCCCCAGCCCCACACTCTCGCCCAAACCTTGTCACGCCTGGTGATGGCGAAATTGCAAAACTCGAAGCATTAACACGGTAGTACACCAACCAATGGGTGACGCATTGACTCTGGTCTGACCGAACTTAGCCTTAGGTGAGTTGTTGTACCCAAAAAGTCAAATATTTGAATCCAACAACCAATAGGGTTCGTAATTAAACAAAAGAACATAGAATGGATGGATGGATAGATGGATGGATGGAAAACACAAAGTAGAAAAAAACATAACCAAGAGACTCATTTATTTCCTAAAATGACAGGATGTATTTTTCATTCAGCAATGGAAATTATAATTTAGGGGGGAAATACGATTGTTATGTCATAATACTCCACCATTAGAGACCCTTCATTTCTGCTCACTGAATACAAATATTATATACTTAATATAAATGCTGGAACAAAAAGGGGAGAGGGACAAAATAATATGAGCTGGAGAGAGGCTGCGAGGGAATATAAGCCTAATGTAGCGTGGGAGATTTTTGTAAGGTCAAAGAGCCTAAGTGTATTTTTGAGCATTCCTAGTTGGGAAAGAACACCGGTTGAAACACGCAAACAGCATTGTCACATTAGATCTTTTATCATTGGTACATTGGTTTTTAGTCTCTCTCTGTGTGTGTGTGTGTGTGTGTGTGTGTGTGTGTGTGTGTGTGTGTGTGTGTGTAATGGCATGCCCTAAATGTTGCTTTTATCCGTGTTTGATCTTTAGTTCCCTGTCAGTTGACTGCACTTTATAAATAAAGGTTATTATTACTTTAGCCTTGAATATACAGTCCATATATTATAAGTTCTGTGAATATCTTAATGTCCTAACTCTGAGTAAATACAGGCTTTGCTTCAAGTGATTTATCAGTAATGACAACATGGCTTCCAGTAGCTTCTCAAATGTCCCTTTCTGTCACTGGAACATTGTGTAGTGTAGCATGAAGTGTGTGTGTGTGTGTGTGTGTGTGTGTGTGTGTGTGTGTGTGTGTGTGTGTGTGTGTGTGTGTGTGTGTGTGTGTGTGTGTGTGTGTGTGTGTGTGTGTGTGTGTGTGTGTGTGTGTGTGTGTGTGTGTGTGTGTGTGTGTGTGTGTGTGTGTGTGTGTGTGTCTGTAGCAGCATGTATGTCTTGTAGCAAGTTGGCATGCATGTTTTACTCCACAGGTTTCATTTCATGTGAAGATATAGTGATGTTGGCACACATGCAACGGTTAATGGCTTTTAGATGAAAGCATCAGTTTAGTAGTTGCGTGTTTGTGTGCTATCTGCTGTTTTTAGCATCTGAAAGCACATGAAATGTGACAACTGAGTTTACCACTGGGTAACAATTTTCCCAAAGCCACATGGAGGATTCTCTCAAATTTGAATCAACATGTCTCCTAGCGTTTTACTCTCATCTCTTTATTTTCCACACGCACTCTTTTGTAGCTTTGTTGTTAGCTCGCCCCATCCTCACTTCTGGCGCCCTGGAGAGCGTATTCCACACTGGCATTTCCCACTGTACACTGTATGTGTCAGAAGTGGGATTTTCGGATTATCGGGCAGAAAGGTAGAATTTACAATGTTATTATACAGTGGATGGTACCAAGCAGGTTTAAAATGGGCAAACCAAACTATTTTTCATGACGGATATCTGTCAATAGAGTGCAAAATTAGCCTTTTACTGAATTAGCAATAAGTGCTAAGTTTCAGGGGTTATACTAACACAAATAATTGAGTGGCTACAACCTCTCAAGTATGTGTATATATTATGCGGTAAATAAAGATTTGAAAATAAAATATTTTGAATACCCTAAACCCTACAAAATACTTTATTATGAAGTGTAACCTCTTCTGGGAAAAAAATCATTATTTGCATCTTGAATGGATGCATTGTGCAACAATGTGATTAAGGCATTGTTTGTCCCAATCAAGTAAAAGAGTCCTGACTTTGGGTGCTAATTCGCTGTGAGTTTTTAAGCGATTCCTTTTACATTACATATAACCATTTTGATCAATTGTTGAATAAACAATGTTTAAAGGGTGTGTGTGTGTGTGTGTGTGTGTGTGTGTGTGTGTGTGTGTGATCTTGTAATTGCCTATTGAAACGACATGTGTGCTATTGAATTAGCAGTCCAAATGGATGGATTATTAAATTCAAACCTGGATTTATTACCTGCCTCAATTAACATGGATCCTCATTAGTGTGATTAGTGCACATGTGTGTATTTTTACCTGCATGAGTCAGCTGGAGTTCTCTCACTGCATCTTTCCTTTTGTTTGCCTCGGTCTTTTTCCTCCTGACTGTTCTTCTGTAATGTTATCGGTCGTGCGTGCACTCACTCGCTCACTAACTCTTCTGATTACTCTTGCATTTTTGTCTTGCTTCTGTGTGTATGAATGTATTTATAAGTCAGATTGCCTCTATAAAAGTTGTGATACTTGTAAGGGATGATCCCACATCGCTATTCGTAGTCTTAACAACCACAGAACGTCCACTTGAGGGTAAACCCTTTTGACAAAGTGTATCCGGACATGCCAGTCACTTTGCATTACTTTGCCTTTCAGTAGCACTTATTTAAATGGCTCACGGTATTTTGTTTGCAACCTTTAAAATAACATTACACTGCAGTTAATATGGCAGCCTGTAGCTCAGCCGCTAATCTGACAGCTGCTAACTGGATCGTAAGCTTCTTTCTTTTTTTTTTACCACGGTTCAGTAAAAATACATTGCAAAAAGTCCTCTTACATCGTTCTTTTTCTTCTTGTGATCTATTTTGGTGAGAAATCATTAGTATGACGGAACATTTGGGGGGATGGGGTCCAGGTCAACGATGCCCTTGGCTGCTAGAGAAACACCACAGTCTTCTGGGGAACAGCACCAGCGCTGAGACATCAACGCAGTTGGTTATTTGCTCTGGCAGCGCGCTGGCCCAGAGATGACACATCTGCTCAACTGAGCAAACTTATGAAATTGATTTTGATCAGGTCTATAACCTGACATAATGTACAATGTAGTTTGTGAAATTGTGTTTTCTGACAACTGTCTGTATCCCTGAACCTAACCTTCAAGTGTATTTTTATTGAATCAAATTAATAACATGGAAATCCATCATACATGTAGAGGAATAATTTGCTCTATGTTACAGTAATGTTACAGTAACTGTCTGTAATAAGGAATGTAACCACATACATAGACTGATAACTGATTCTCACACTAAACTAAAACTTCAATAAGAAATAACTGCTCTCATGATTCAATTGTGTGTTTGTAATGTGCTATTGATTTTTATGTCTGTGTGTATAGATTGTAAATTGAATAGCTCATCAATATTTGGATGTTTTCATTTATAATTTGTCTGTTTGTGGATCGCCTGTTATCTCATTAAGGTTTTTTTTTTTTTTTTTTACTGGTTATCTACTGAATTTTCTGTAGTCTGACTTTGTTTAATCTATGAGATTTAAACCGTGAGAGAGGGGAGGAGAGAGAGATCCACTACAAACGATTATAGAAAAAGTCTGAAACCTACATACAAGGTTAAAAACGAGAGATTAGCAGTGACGCGTCATGAAGTACATCAGGTAGATCGGTTTA
Source organism: Perca fluviatilis (assembly GCF_010015445.1). NCBI lineage: Eukaryota > Metazoa > Chordata > Actinopteri > Perciformes > Percidae > Perca > Perca fluviatilis. The sequence goes on along the minus strand of NC_053131.1, from coordinate 26,629,102 downwards.
ATTTCTGGCAGATCCTGATCATTGCATTATATACTTTATATATGTCTGTCTACCAAGTCGATGGAGATGCAGAACTACAATAGTTTGGTTCATTCAAAATTAATGCGAATCACTGCCACTTGTTGACCATCATTGCTCCATTAAACAGTATCTATCCAGGTGAGTTTTGCGGATCATCAGTGCGGTTTCTAAGTTAACACTGGGCCTTTCCCATTTTCCAGTTTGTGCATCCCCGATTCCTCCCCTCGCTTCCCCTCCTCGCGTCTTAGTCCCGCCCACAGGAGATTTGAACCGAGGAGTCGAGGAAGAGCCCCGAGGAGAGAGGAGTCGAGGCAACAGCCATTTAACAAACACAAGACATTTCTGCCCTCCGAGCCGTCATTAAAAGCGACGTCAATTAAATCTGACGAGCAGCACCACTGCATCAGCTACTCTATTGTTCTGTCACACGCTGCATTTTATGATCTGTCAGAGGAGCAGAAGGGTTCGTGACAACTTCTGTATTTACTTTGAAATCCTTTCACAACATGCGTAAGAATGTATGGGGGTCGTACATTTTAATTTGTTGTATTTAATACGCACGCACAGACCGAGAGACAGAGAAAGCTATCTTTTGTGGCTACGAATCAATGTTACAACACAAATTTTTAAAGCTCAGGCATCTGCACACAGACAGAATAGGCTTGAGCAGAATAGGAAACACAAATAATTAAATGAGAAGAGAAAAGGAGGCTGAAGAACTAAATCTGATGACATCAGTCAACAAAATCCAAAAAGACTTGAAACTTGACTTTAACGAATCATAACTTGGACATAGGATTGACTTCATATTCTCCACAAGCTGAAATATTATCTATGTTGTGAAAGGTGTGCAGCTAATTCTTTTTTTTTTTTTTCTGACAACTTGTGTAGTTTAAATCAATCTGACAGCAGCAAATAACTTTGTGCAAGCAGGAAGGAAAAGTGAGTTTTGCTGTGTACACCAGCATACTATTACATTTGGAAACTGAAACACAGCGAACCCGACTACCGCTATCTTTCGGCAGTTTAAATGACAAACTGTCCAGGCAACAGATTATATCAGCTGTGGCTCATTAATGTGCTCTCTGCAACCCGGTGTCTTCACTCGGGCAAAGATCATTCGGCAGGTAAAATAAGCATTTATTCATAACACCACTGTTATATTACAAGTGGATGATTTGAAGGGGAGGGAGCGTGACAGCAAGAGAGCGATTTGAAAGTAAGTCACTGACAGTTTAAAGTTGTGGGTGGGTGGGTGGACATGAGGTGGATTGTTGAGGCGTCATGTTTTCTGCTAAACACTGAGCTCACAGCAAATCACTGACTGTCTGCAGCGTGTCTCTGATTTACACAGGAGGCACACAACACGACTGAACAGACTGCATACCGACTGGCACTCACACCTTTTATTTTTCTGCAACACACAGGGTGGCGGTTTTGGAAACAAATTTAAAACGTCGACATCTTGGATAGCTCTTTAAGGCAGCTGAAAGAGAGCAGAGTGAGATCAAATTCAAATGAAGTGGTGTGTGTGTGTGTGTGTGTGTGTGTGTGTGTGTGTGTGTGTGTGTGTGTGTGTGTGTGTGTGTGTGTGTGTGTGTGTGTGTGTGTGTGTGTATAGACAGAGGAGATTGGAGCCTTGCAAGTAGTGTCAGTAAAGCAAGCTAAGATTGACTAAATGCTTCTCTCTCAAGTTAATCACTTAACCCTTGTGTTGTCTTCCCGTCGACCACGAACTTGTTGTCCTTTAGGGTCACAATTGAAAATTAACATTTTTTTTTTTGTTTTTATATCTTTGTCACTTTTTTTAAATTCATGGTCAATACACCTAATTTATGACATAGCTCATTTTTGAGTTAAAAAATGCAGAAATGACTAATTATTTAAACACACCATTTAAACATCTGTTTCAAATGCTATAAAATTGAATAAAACACTCAAAAATCAATGAAAGTAGTCATTCATTTTACCTGCCCAAAAATAACATGGATGAACGGCTGAGCGTTCATATATGCATCGATGTTATTTTCGGGCAATTTGGTTGAAAGGAACCCATATTTATTATGTAAAAAAACTTTGAAAACCGGTCAAATTTGACCCACGGACAACACAAGGGTTAAAACACACTGTTCTGTGGTAACAAAAGAATGAGCTACATACATACAGCTGAAGAGAATTGCAGAGTCGGGTGATACTTCTCTGTGGGTTCGTCACTATGAGCGAGTCCCTTTACACTGCATATAGTCATTTAATCCATTAATATAAAAAATATTGATCAGAGCAGCTGTAAAGCGATTACTTGTTTTACAGCAGCTAAAGGCCAAATGGAGGAACCCACTTTGGCCAAGTGAAATTACTTCATACTGTATAATCTAAAATATTCTGTGGACAGCTGAAATGCACACACACACACACACACACACACACACACACACACACACACACACACACACACACACACACACACTAATTGACTATAATGGTAATATAGGCTTATCTCTAAGGAACCATACACTATCCGGAATAGTAGTCACACATGGAGGCTTCATTATAGCCTTCAAATTAAACTTGATGGATAGGAATCCATCTTCCCTCAGTGTGTTCGTTTTTTATTTCTGGCTTTTTTTTCATCAAGGCACCCTTCATCCCTTCCTTATTTAATTACGTCCTCTCATTTTATTCTCCTCTTTTCCTTTCTCGTCCCTCTAGACTTCATACCCATGCAATGCTATTAACTTCTAATTGAGGCTGATAGAGGGGAGGAGACACAGAATGGTTTTTGAAATAGTCTGCCATTTAAATATCTTTGGTTTGAAATAGGCTGCTGTTTAATTGGCAAGTTCCTTCCTAGTCCTCATCTCTCTGAGCCTCCTTATTGTGCAAATAAATAAAATTAGAGTGTAAAGAATGCTACAGAGTTGTATATAAGCCAAGGATGTTCCCTTTTGTCTACAGCTATAGCCCAGTGAACTATATATCATGTGTATAGTGTATGCATGGTGTGACAAGGGACACAGTGATAATGTGTAATGAATGAAATCACTATTAAAAGTATTGCTCATTTTGGGGTGGACCTAGCCTGGTTGACACCAGAACCTTCTCAGTTGTGCAGAGCAAATTTCAAATTTGCTGGAAGTTTGTCAGGGTTTACCCAGGCTAAGGTGGACCCAGGCTAGGGTGGACCCCCTGGAACTCTGTAATTGACACCTGAACCACATTCTCAATTATGACATATTTAAGATAACAGTAGGCTCGTTCGAGATGAACTGCGCCTCGCATGTAAAGTGGACGAGAGCAGGCGGTGACAAAAGTCCGCTGTCAAATCGGACAGTTTCCAGCTGTTTCCAGCAGCCTTCAGGCTGAACAGGAAGTGACAGAAACACTGTGATCCGATTCCGATTTAAACGAATACGCCACCATTTGTTGAAATAGGGCTTATCACGGTCTCCCCTGGCTGTAGATAGGTGGGCCAATGCATTTTTTGTCTCAGTGCAAGTAATAAGGTTCTTTTTTGTCTTTTGTTGGCTCACTTTTACTCACAACATGCTAACTGGCAACATAGGATTTCATTCACTACGCTAAGCTAACTAGCGGCGGCGCTGCCAGTGTTGCACCAGACTAAAACGATGCATGCAGAAAAAATGCATTGGCCCACCTATCTACAGCTAGGGGAGACCGTGATAAGCCCTATTTCAACAAATGGTGGCGTATCCCTTTAATAAAATGTTATCAGACCCATATATCAGCTCAAAATGCTCTACATGCGATCTGTTGCTGATTTTAATTAACACACTGTAGATGATCCGTAATCTGAACAGATTTAGTCTCTGACTTCTAAATGTTAACTATGAGCCACACGTGGTTTGTACATAATAGGTCTTTAAATCGGACAAATAGCAGTTAAAATCCCTCCAATTCAAAATCAAAGTTTATCATGTTGAGTCGATTCTGAACCAATCAGCTGTTAGATCCTCTGAGAGGCAGGCATTTCCCAGCATGCCCTGGGTCCGCCTGGGTCTTGCAGACGGTGAAAAGCAACTGCACTGCCTGCGGCCGCCTTGAGGTTATCGTTTCCCACGTGTGCACGACGTCAGAGCAAGTCGGGATGAAATCGGACACAAATCTAACTGGCATGCATTGGGCGGCGATCGCCGGTTAGTCTAGTCTTAGTCTAGTTTCTTAGACCGTGACCTAGCTCTACCTAAACTAAGAAGATGGAACCCATACGGAAGGAAACATGTTAAACTCCTGTCCTTTTGCCGAAACATCCTGATATTATAATGTTGCTGTGTTTCTCTGTATATGGAATCTGCTTTACAGCTATTTTAACAACCTGCTGATTTCAGTAATGAGTTCATCTGGTCTAAAGGGTACAAGCCTGCATGGCTTACAAGTAAGAAACCTTTAATTTTGTTATATAATGAAATGAGGAAGAAGGAGGGAACATAGGAAGTGAACAATGGGAATGCTTTAGCCTCTGGGACTGGCTTAATAATGGTTGGTTAATTGTTGGCATCCAATTTTTTTTTTTCGAGGGGAAAAAAAATGCTGTACTTGTGTGTGCATATATAGGAAACATGTACTAGCTAAAAAAAAGTGAATTGGTGAAAGAAAAAGCTTGATGATTTGGACAGTATGCTATCCATTTTCATGTAGATCACTAGATGGAAAGATACATACCACCCATGTCTGAGCACTAGAGCCAGGAGGTAATTAGCTTAATCATGGTGCTAGCATGGGTCAAAAGTGTGTTTATTTGAACAACGTTGGTTAACATTCCAGCTTCAAAACATCTGGCAATACAACTTTATTCACAATTTTAAAACATCTTTACCTTTTTAAAAATTTTATTTTTATCTTCCTGCTGTAAAATGGAACTAGACCTGCTTATCTATTTGAATAATAGGTACATAATAAAGCTGACCTTTATTACTGGCCACTGGGTGTAGAGCATTCACTGGCTTCCTGATCCACATGTAAAATATCTCATCCTGGAAGAATAAGCCACTGAATACATATTCCCATTTGAGTGAATGTGAAATGGATGAGTGATGAATAAAGGCAATAAGAAGGAATATTACAAAATATGCAGCTATATTGAGCATTTTGACCAATGTGAAGCATTTTGATTATATTTGATATTCTACTGGTTATAACACTAAAATACGAAGTTGTGTTTAGGGACATTAAAGATGAATACGTTCTGCAGCCTGTTCAGCCACTAATAAGATGTTAGCGTAAAAAGACATGATGTAGGATGATTCCCAACATCAATGCAATTAATGCTGGTTTTAAAATCCTACTTTAATATTTTGCGTCTTCATGCCAGAACGTTACTCTTTTTCACCAAAGTATTTCACCAAAACTTTTCTCTGGATCACAGGATAATGATCACAGAAACATCCTCTTGTGGCCTTGGAATTACTTTGCTATGTTTGCTATATCAGTTACAGCCTACTTTATGTAGTGTGTCATAGCCAGGATATCATTTGGTGAGCCGTCCTCTGTCCCTGCTCTGACATCTGTTTGAACTGAAACTTTTGCCTGAGCTAAACTTTGCGCAGTTTAAGACACAAAGGGAAGACAAAGTGAGTGAGACGGAGATAGAAAGTGACAGTCAGGAGGAGGAGGAGACTTGACACATAGATATCTTTAGCTTGGACAGACTGCACTCAGTTTCACTTGTCTCCTCCATCCTGAATGTGTTTCCCTCTGGTTTTCTCCTGACAGCTGACTAGTGGAAACAAAGGAGAGACAGATGCTGACAGCAACACAGTAAGGGCCCGGTTATGAGACCACGCAGTGACTGAATGGGGATCTAAGCCTTTTCAACATGTCATACTGTAACTTAGTGGATGTAAAACTTTTTCAGTTCTGAAGGAGTGATGATTGTTTTGTATGGGAGTTTTGTATTGGACCGAAATCAAGGTAATCCACACAAACTACAAAAACTGTGTCTCTGGGCACAATGACAAACTGGTTCACTTGTTACAAAAATAAACTTTGCTCATGTCCATTTCAGTCTCGTCTGGTGGTCTTTTTTTAGCCGAGGGAGTTTGCTCCTTTGTCGTCACATGACCGAAGTACGGAACTTCCTGTCAAGTGATAACAGGTGGTGCTATTTGGGCTGGGAGGTAAGAGAAAAAAAGATTAACTTGGAACCTAACTGTGTGCAGACCTCCTTTTGTGCCCTGTAGTTAAGTTTTTTTTGTCTACCTGAGTATTTTGCCTGGATGTGCGCACATTTGGTCCCTTCTCCAATTACATGCGTCAGTATAGGGTCAAATTGACAATCGGTGTAATCTTAGGACAACTTGCTGCTGAATCATGTTCTGAAATTTTCTTTTCCTTGCTCAGGTCATGTGCAGAACCAAAAATGTCCCCTCTCACCCAGGGACTTAAAGATGCAGTAGGTAAGTCTTATAAAACTAACTTTCTGTCATATTTGCTGAAACTGACCCTATGTTCCAGTAGAACTACATGAATTATGTAAAAAAAAAAAAAGACCGCTCCTCTGGCACCTCCTACAGCCTGTAGTGCCATTGGCAAAATTCCACCGCTCCCGGTCGATTTTCTCCAATCAGGGCCACAGGGGTGGTCTATCTGCCTGTCAATCACTGCTCAGGCACACGCATATATAGCGTTCTCCCCTCCCCCCTCCCCGCGCACGAGCTGCAGAAAAGTTTTCCAAAACTCCGTGAATAATGAAGTGGCTTTTCAGAGGTGGCGTGGCTGCAGGATTTTAAAGATCTGAAGAACGATGCAGATGTAGCCACATTTCCTCTCAACAGGTAACATAATTACCATGAATGATTTATCTTTCACTTGGTTATTAGTAGTCAAAAGTCCACAAAGCTACGTTGGTGAGGATGATAGTAACGTTAGCACAGTGGTCGGTCTGATGTGATGCTGAAATGGCTAACGGTAGCCTGCTAGTTAGCATCGTTTTACTGTTGGTGAGTAAAGTTACAAGTTAGTGTTTAGTCATTGAACATGTTGTCTGTCTGACATGCCGGCAGTTCTGTCAAACTCCGTTGTGTGGGAGGGGCTTAGGAGACGGTTTGGGCTGCAGCAGAAAGAGGGGAGGGACTGAGAAGTTGTCGATGTTCAAATTTGTTAGCAAAGTCCTGGCTCTTCACAATCTTACCTACTGCAGCTTTAATATTCAATAACATCTTGCACTATTTCAGGCATTAAATACTCATCTAGAATATCTTAAAGTCTAAAGCCCCTTAACTGTTAAAACATGAAAGAGACAGATTGAGAGAAAGAGACAAAGGGAGGCATTTTAAAATGAATTTAGTAGAGTTGGGATATTGATGGATTTTGTCTAGCTCAGTGGGACCAATAGGACTGCAACAGCAGAGGTCCGTGTTGTACTCAAGTCAGACCAAAGCTGACACTAATTGCATATAGTTCTTGTGTTAGGATACACAACTGGGGCCTGTTTGTGTGGGTGTGTGTCTTTGTGTTTGTATCTATGATGCCATAGGGGTTCGTACTGAGACAGCAGTTTGAAGCCTTTTTCATTTATTGATTTGGAATAAAAATAAAAATACAATTGATCCCATGCCTGTGTGTGTGTGTGTTGCACAGAGGGAGGAAGAGATTTATGTAATAAAGTGGCTGAGTCTTAGAGAAAACATGAGTAATTGTGAACCTCTGAGTCTCATCTTTGTGATTAATGCTTGCCGTCAGCCTTTTGGCTGTTCGCTTTCAAAAGTTGAGAATGTATTTACTTTCCCAAGATTATGGCATTTCTGCTTCACAGTGCAATTAAAAATAATCAGTGACTGGAAAGGTGAGGATACTGTATGTGACAAAGGCTGTGAGCAGCATTTGAAGCCTTGATCTTGTATTCAGTGTCGGTGTAATGCAGCCCTCATGGCATGTTGGCTGACATGAGTCATAGGACTATTTCTCTCAGCCTCCACATGGGTTTAAGTGTGTACTTTTATGGCGGGCCATCATGAATACCGTCTGTTTTAGAACCTCAGCTGTAACTGTAAACCTGTAAAGTTTGCATTTCAGAAGTCATTGACCAATCAGACTTCCTAACGGAACTATGTGAATATTTTTTTTTTTTGAAAATCCTTGTTATTAATGACACTGGTGTCTGTGGTTAGGTAAACTGTAGTCGGCATCCTGCTGCTCGCACTTGGCGTGGTCCTGGTCATCAGCCATATTTTTAAGTTGTTTTACAATACACATTACATTCACACATTGGCAGTATGAAGCGATTAATACATGTAAATTGCTTTTTCTTTCTTTTTTTTTTTTTTTTTTTTAAAGGTGCTAACAAAACATTTTCTCAAATAGCTTCTTACTGAGCAATGGTGTCCCACATGAACACACAGTTTCTGCCACAGTTTAAAGTTGATTATTTCATATCAGACATATCTTTATTTTGTTTGTTGTCTGAAGTGGGAGGAGCTCAGCTGGTAAAAGGTGATGGCGTATACTTCTCTGCACCAATCAGGATTTAAAAACACTTGATTTGCAATTTGATGACCGTTGTTAATTCCAAATTTTGACGGTGAGTGTTGCTTGTTAGCCATGAATATTTAATGTAATGCTTTTTTGACACTTAACCTTTATGCCAAGCATTAGTAGAATTAGAAGATGTAGATGAATAGGT